>NC_092874.1:23420223-23768973 GCF_028372415.1 Notamacropus eugenii
TTGTCACTAGGAAGCAGGACTTCACCTAATACTAGAGAAGAGTTTGACAGAATCTCAGAACTGAAAGGAGCACCAGTGGCCATCCCCCAGAGGATCCCTTCTCCAGTAGGCAGGGCATCCTTCAAAGAACTCCAAGGAGGAGCCTGCCACTGTGGTGGCCGTCAGGCCTAAACTGGCTTCTTTGTGAGAACTCTGTGTCCCCCATTATTCATCTGCTATGACCCATAGGGGACAGGTCTCCTCCTTCCACGTGACTTTAGAACATGAGCTCCTTGAGAGAAGCTACAGTTTGATTTTTCAGTTGGACTTCTCATTGCCTGGCAGGTTTCCTGGTACATAGTAGATGCTCCAGGAAAGCTTGAATCAAACTCTAGCCCTACAGAAACATGAAGGCTACAATTGCCCCTCTCCCTCCCTGTCAACCTCCCACTCCCCAATCTTTTTCTCCATGGTTAACAGCTTTATTTTTTGAGATGACTGGAACTCAGAATCCTTGAGAGTCTTCCTTTGGATTCTCTCCAATTTATCTAAGACTTTCCTAAAACTTGCTACCTGAAATTGGGCATGATAATCCCAGCAGGTTCTGACTGGCAGGACCCCACCCTCTTTAGCACTCAGCACTGCATTTGGGATGAGGGGTGGGAAGGAAGGAAAGGATTGGGCCAGACTTGTGCTTTTCAATGGCATAGGCCAGCACTTCTCCAACTTTTTGGTCTCAGGACCCCTTTACATTCTTAAAAACTGTTGAGGATCTCCACAAAGAGCACTTTTAAAATTTACGCTATACCCATTGATATTTGCTGTATTAGAAATGAAAAATGTTTTAGTATTATTATGAAAATAGTTCTGACCTTCTGGATCTCCTGAAAGGGTCTCTGAACTCCCTGGGGGTTGGCGGGTCACACTTTGGGTACTACTCACATAAAGAATTCCTGATTTTGTGTCCCTAGCGCTTAGCAGAGTATCTGGCACATAGTAGGCACTTAATACATGTGTATAGAATGAATGATAAAGAAACTTTCTCTCTGAAAATCCTTATCCATGAATGACTTCCCCAGGATCCCAGAGACCTTCCGTGTCGAGGTGGACTGGAACGTGAGCTATCTTCACTCTGAAGCCCGAGCTCTCATCAAACTGACTTTCAGTAACTGCCACATATTTGACAGGAAAGGATTTGGTTTTAACTTTAAAAAACCATATCCAGATTCACAAGTTGTGGTGTACACATTAAAAAAAAATTCTGAAGAGCTTGTTTTTATTCTTTTATCTTGTAAAAATGACCCCTAATTTAAGGAAATACATATTTGAGATGGAAATAAAGCCATTTTGTGAAGATGTGTAGAAATCAGTGTCTAACCTAAAGATGTGTAATTATGAGGTTACTAGTACACCAATGAGGACAGACACAAGTGAGAGCATGTCACTGACATCACACTTAAAAGGGGTCCCTGTGATGCCACCACATGTGAAGTCGAGCCTATATGATACCCTGATAACGTGAAGTAGAAATCTAGGACCCTTTAAATACTGAATGTAGAAAATACTTGACATCATTCTAGGTCTTTATTTCAGAAAACCTGGGATGGCACAGCCCCAAGTCACATTCCACAGATCAACTGAGAAATGGGGCGGTGGGCTTGCCACCGTCTTCTGGCTCCAGCATCACGTGGGCAGACTTACCCAGCTCCTCTGGAAGCAAAGACCCGCCATCCAAGCCAGAGCCCGAGGTGAGTCAGCCCCCTCTTGATACCAGCAGTTTATCACTAAGAAAGCAAGCAAAGGCATCTTTTCAGTTGAAAGGGGCCAGAATGATTGAAGTGTTGGCTTGTCGGTAGGACATCGGCAGCTTTGTGCACGCCTCTCCTTAGGCTGATGCTCTTGTCAGCCATGGTGGATGAATTGTGAGTATATGAATGATGAATCTCATATTTTCATTGAAATTGGAGTCATTTTACTGCCAGTGGGAAAATTCTAATGGGCCCATTAACAACGTTGCCCACTGACATGATGGGAGCTCTGATGATATATTATGTCACTCTATTGAGTAATACTGCTTAATTCAGTTCAGGGCAATGTGATGCATGACAGCCATGGCTGAATTAGTTGGCCCTCACCTCCCATCTTGCATGGATGGACCACACACTGTGGACCAGGTGCTGAGATGGTGGAGGGGCTTCTCTGTGCCAGACTCTGGACTTCCACAAACCATCATATTGGAAGATATTCTTGGATTGTGTTGTCAACAGTGAGGGGAACTGCCAGGTAGAGCTTGAGACTGGGCCCAGGTAGGTGGGAGCCAGGCCCAGGCTGTGTCATCTACACAGACTTTCCTCCTAAGTAACACTTGGCCCAAACTTCTCCTTGAAAAGGGGCCAAGTCAGTTTTCTCCTGTTCCTTTTACTTTGCGTTGTGTGATGGTGAGTGGCGATTCTTTCTTTCTCTTCCTCTTTTGTGCATGTATGTGTGGGTGTAGGCATGCATGCACGCACATTTCCTTTTGCCCTTTTCAGGTGATGTCTAGAAATGAAGGGAAAACTGTTCAGATCCCCAAATTATGTGTCAGAGACGACTCCAGGTGTCTGTGGAGAACATGTTATGTATAGGAAGTCTCAGAGGGTTCACCAGATGCCCTGTGAGCCTTGAAGGACCGACTTAAATATGGAAGTGAAAGAGTGGGATAGGTCAGTTTCAGAGATGGTGCCCAAGGACGTCAGCATTGGAGATCCTGTGCTGAGTCACCCGTCACATAGTTCCTAAGCACCAACCAGGCAATGGATGAGATAGATAGGAGGAGGAAACATTTTATAAAGATGTGTCTGATAGTTGTATTCTGATCTAGTAATAACCGTAGTATTAGCATGATGAATCGTCGTCATAATGTTATGGACGTAATAGTATAGACAGTTAGGTGGCCCAGTGGAGAGAGACTTAGGGTCAGGAAGACCTGAGTTCAGATCCAGCTTTGGACACTTCCTAGCTGCATGACCCCAGGCAAGTCACGTAACCTCTGTCTGCCTCAGTTTCCTCATCTGTAAAATGGGATCATAATAGCACCTCTCTGCCAAGATGGTTGTAAGGGTCAAATGAGATTGCATTTGTGAAGTGCTTTGTAAATTTAAAAAGTTATATGTATATATATTCGTATATATATACACGATATATATTTTATGTATATATGTATATAATGTGTGCATACACTATATTCATATATAACGCATATATACATGTTGTATATATACATAGTATACAAAAGCATATGTATTTATATATTTATCGATACGTATGTGTATACATTGTTATATACACACTATCTGTAGTAGTTGTCATACTAGCTGACATTTCTAGTATGCCTTAAGGTATTTACAAAGTGTTTTCCAAGCATTATTTGATTTATTCCCATACAGTGACCCAAGAAAGTAGGGTCATTATCATCCCCATTTTATGGATGAGGATCATAGTGTCATCTGCAGCTGAAAGGGCAGTCTAGTCTTGCTTCTTTCTTTTACAGAAGAGGAAACTGAGGCCAAGCACATCAAGCCACCTGCCCAGAGTAGTGCTGGTTATAAGGCTCAGTGGTGGGATTCGAACCCAGATCTCCTAACTCCCTTCTCTTAAGGGCAGCGCCTTGATCACCTAATAACTGAGGAAGGTTAAGGAGTGGTCAGTGGTTCAGCAGGGAGGAGGTTTCAGAGTGTGACTGGAGCTTAAGGCTTCCTGGCTGCAGCCTAATGCCTTATCCACCGTGATCTCCTACCACTCTAAGGAAAGGAACGATGACATTATCGTCATTAAAACAGCAGCAATGGGCATTTCTGTAATGGAAAAGCACGTAATTGACATCGGTGTGGAGATTGTTGTTAATTATTCATTGATATAAATAATTAGTGAATTACTAATTATTGAATTAGTTGAATTGAGGGGCTGGGGTGAGGCAGTGATTGATTGTGTTGGATCCCAGGTCCTTTTATAGGTTACGGTAGGATCTGGGAGGTCAGTGGGGCGCAGAAATATGAGAGGGTTTGAAAACAAAGATAAGACAGTCTCTTTCCTGATAGAGAGAACCAGGAGCTTAACCTGGGATGAACATGCTCAGATTCTTCCTCACTCCCTCAGGATCTGTTCAGTCATGGGTGGCATGGGCAGGAAGGTTGTATAGATATACATATACATATACATATACATATAGAAATCTATACATATAGATATACATATACATATACATATAGAAATACCAAGTGATTCCTACTCCCTCTCCAAACTGAACACTTCTTTATAACAAAGGAAAAACAGGTAAAAAACACTGGATGTGACTGTGTCTGACTGTGCATGTCACATTCTGTCCTCATAGTCCCCTACTTTTCATCTGCGACAATATAACATGCTTCCTTATTTGTCTCTGAAAAAACATTGTTGTTTTTGTCTGATTTTTTTTCTAAGTCTTGGTCAGTGTTAAAAGCTCTCTACAGTCTGGCTCCAGCCCACTTTTGCAGGCTTAATTAATGTTATTTCTGTTGCTAAGCCTCAACTTTCCAATCAGCCTGCCTTTTTTGCTGTTCCTAATACACATCACTTCGTGGTTTCCCACCTCTTCACCTTAGTCCAGGCTGTATGTAGTCCCTGAAATGCCTTCCCTCCTCATCTCTACCTCTTAGAATCTGAACTTCCCTCAAGGGCTCAGTTCAGGTGCCACTACCAAAAGCTTCCAAGGCCTTTGGTCTCCTAGGCTAGAAAAGTGACAGTTTGGGGGCTGTTCTTTAACCTGACTCCTTTAAGCTTAGAGGGAATATAAGATGTTCTGGATTATGTCTAGAAATGAGAGCGATCTCCTTGGAAGTGGCTCTGTTTCCTTTCACAGCAATGACTTTCTCTGAGGATGCTTCGCTTTTGTTCTCAGGCTTATTCTTTGGTCTTAAGATTTGAAGTATGTTGTCATAGCCATCAATCCAGTTCCCTTTTCTCGTCCTCCCTCCTTCTTTCCCTGTCTCTAGACTCTTATGGCTTTCCTTCCATTCCTCATATACAGCTCTCCATCTCCTATCTCCATGCCTTTGTATTGGCTGTTCCCCATGCCTGGAATCCACCCCCTTCTCATTGTATAGGCCCGTTTTTCTCACTCTTGTTCTGTGTATTTGTGGGAGGTCTAGAGGAGGCCTGCTTCGTTGCTAATGTGTATTCATACTAGTCCATTTCAGTAAATGCTTTGCGCCAGCTGTGCCTCTCAGCCAAGAATGAAGGGAAACCCACCGATGGGGGCTCATGAGCTGCAGACCTACAGAATTCCTTGAACTGGGGAGGTCATCATTCTGCCTTTGATTTAGGGTGGTGGCCCCAGAGGGAGGACTATACCTGTACATATGTACATATTTGTACAAATATGTACATATTTGTCTCTGGATGGAATGTAAGCTCTTTCAGATAGGAGGTATTTTGTATGTATATTCCCAATTACTAGCACAGTGCCTGGCCCATAGTTGGTACTCAGTAAACTATTAATTATTGATCACCTAAACTTCTCATATTTAGATTAGACTTAAACATGTGTGAAGCATGTTGAGAAGGGGTATATGTAAGGCAGCTAGGTGGCTCAGTACAGTAGAGCCCTGGGCTTAGAATCAGGAAGGCCTGAGTTCAAATCCAGCCTCAGGCACTTATTAGCTCTGTGACCTTGAGCAAGTCACTCAACCTGTCTGTCTCACCTTCCTCAACTGTAAAATGGGTATAATAACTTCCAGAGTTGTGAGGATCAAATGAGATAATAGTCATCCAATGCCATACCAGTGTCATCAGCTAGTACAAAGTAAGTGCTGTCTAAAGGCAAGGTAACCTCATCATCATCACCATTCTGTCTGGACGTGTCCTGTAAGGGAATTCATTTTTAAAATCCAGTTGTTCCTTGTTAATCCTATAAAGACAAAATGTAGGAATTTGAAGTGTGATGCTTGTAAAATGAAGGTGTATCTGGCACTGTCCTTAGCATCTTACTGTAAGCATTTCAGGAGAGAAATTGGGAAACTTAAGGCACTCCCTGAAGCAGCTAGGGAGGTGCAGTGAAGCGCCAGATCCTTGAATCAGAAAGACTCCTTTTCCTGAGTTCAAATCCAACCTCAGACACTTCCTATCTGTGTGATCCTGGGCAAGTCACTTCACCCTGTTTGCCTCAGTTTCCTTGTCTCTAAAATGAACTGGAGAAGGAAATAGCAAACCACTCTAGTATCTTCGCCAAGAAAACCCCAGGTGGGGTCATAGAGAGTCGGACACAACTGAAATGATTGAACAACAGCAAAGAAACTTGTTGCCTTTTCCCAGTTTCTTCCTTCCTCCCCCCACCAGATCTCAGCATCAGATAGTGTTTATAGAGAAAAATGCTTCTTTTTGAGCTCATTCTACCCCATTCTCCTGCTTTAGGATTTAGTATGTATTTAATAGAATCCAAAGAGACTCGGGAGCAGCTCTGTTATCAAAGGCAATGATCTCATAGCTTCCATTCTTCTGGGGACAGAAGTAGCTCAATATGAAAGTGAAATATTTTTCCATAATGAAATGTGTTAAGATCTCCATTTACCCCATTACGGAAGCAGTATTTCAAGCCACTAATTCAGATCTGGGTTGAAGTCATCAAAAGAGGCTCTTGGGGTGTTTCATTTGGTGAAGGAAGATCTAACTGCGGAGAGGAGCGATGTCATTTAATAGGTAGACGGGGTTGGAGGGTGACCCAGGCCACCACATGCCATCCCATCCCTCCCTGCAAACAGCCTGAGCAGCAGCGATTAAACCAAATGGACTGGGGAAAATCACTGGGTTTAATTATCTGATAAGCAGTCTGCAATCCCCCCAGGGGGAAAAAAGTCTTCTAAGTATAAAAGAAAGAGAAGGTGTTGAGGAGAGAGCTCTGTCTCCAGAGGAGCTTCCCTGCTCCTGGTGAAATTGTGCAGTGTAGCTTTGGGGTTTTTAATCCCTTAATGGCACAGCAGGCTACAGGAATGCCTGGCCACAAACAATTCCCTGATACTGAGGTGTGAGCCCTGCCTGATGTGAACTGTGCTGCTCAGCCCCTGGCTATGTCCAGCATCCCTCCCATCCCTCCTTACATCCCACCTGCTTATTTTAATTGAGATAAAATTGTAGAGGAAAGGGGTGGTAGTGGCAGAGATGAAGGGGTGTGTGTGTGTCTGTTTGTCTACACGTACACACATATAAGCTTCATTAGTGTATTTTTTCCTTTGGGGGAGGGGAAGATGGCTAATGTAGAAATATGTTTTGCATGACTGTCTATGTCCAGTGGGCCTTGTATTTCTTGCATTCTGAATGGGTGGGAGAGACTGTGCAATTAAAGGTAAAAAAAAAACAAGCGGCATGGTTGCTTTTTGTTTGTTCGTGTGTCATTGCTGGCGATGTCACCTCCCCTCAAACCCCTGCTCCCTTGTGATAAACACAAAAGCCAGGCCAAATGATGATGGAGCCGCTGCCGGACACCCTGGGTCTAGAACGGACTGGGCCCTCACAGCCCACTCCCACTGCTTGATTTTCCATGTGGCCAACCTGTAATCAGTGTCAGCGGGTCTAGGATCCAGGTCTTGTGACACTAGTACATGTTTTCCTCCCCGCTCAACACTCTTATTTCTGAAGGTATGCAGCATTTTCTACCCATAGATCCCCACCTCTTATATCCTATCACTCCAAAGTCTTTGGCTGCCCTCCCCTCCTTCACTCTGTGTTTCATGATGAATCAGCCTTGCTCTTTACCAAGGCTAACCCCTCTGCTTGTTCACGCAACCTCCTTCCATTTCATCCTCTAACAGACTGCCACCATCTCTGTCATCCCCACTCTTTCACTTATTTTCAGCCTCTCCCTAGTTTCCTCCTGCTACAAATATGCTCGTGCCGCCCCCTTTCCTGAGAACACCCTCCCTTGACCCTTCCAACTTAGCTGACCATTATCCTGTATTAGTCCTTTAGAACCAAGCCCCTTGGAAAGGATCTGTGTACACTGGATACCTCCCTTCCCTTCCCACTCTCTCCTTAATCCCTTCCAGTCTGGCTTTGGACCTTACCATTCTATCCAAACTGCTCCAAAGTGACCAGTGATCGCCTCATGGTCTGTTCTCAATCCTCATCCTCCTTGACCCGCTCTCTGGGTTTTCAGTTCATGCTCTCTCCTGGTTCTCCTCCTGCCCATCTGCCCTCTGTCTCCTTTGCTGATCCTCCTTTAAGTCACACCCTCCTTCCTCCAGGATGCTTCACTGGGTGGACTCATCAGTTCCCATATCATATATTCCATTACCATCTCCGTGCTGATGATTCTCAGATCTCCCTGTGCTGCCCCATTCTCTCTGCAGACCTCCAATCTCACATCTCCATTTGCCTTTCAGACATCTCCAACTGGATGTCTGTAGACACCTTAAACTCAACATGTGTAAAATGGCATCCGAAACCCTCCACACTCCTACTTTCTCTTTACTGTAGAAGGAAACCCCATCCTCAGGGCTCATAACACAGGAGTCATCCTGGACTCCCCACTCTATCTCATCCCCCTGCCATATCTAGGCTGTTGCCAAGACCCATCAATTTCACCTTTGTGACATCTCCCAAGGAAACGTCTTTCTCTCTTCTGACATCACCCTCTCACCTCACACCTGCTGGGGGGAGGAGTCTGCCTGCCTCAAGTCTCTTCTCCACTCTAACCCATTCTCCAATCAGTCACTGAAGTGATTTCCCTAAAGTGTAGTCTGAACACATCACCTCTCCCACTCGATAAACTCCCATGGCTCCCTATGCCTCCAGGATCCAATACAAAATGCTGTTTGGAATTCAAAGACCCTCATAAGCTGGCCCCCCTGCTACCTTTTCAGTCTTTTCACATCTTACTCCCCAACACATACTCTTTGAATCACTGGCACCGGCCTCCTGGCTGCCTCACAAACAAGACCCTCCACTTCTCAGCTACAAGAATTCTCTCTGTCCTCTGTGTCTAGAATGCTTCTCCCTTCTCCACTCTGACTGCTGACCTCCTACTCCAATCTTACTTTCTACCAGAAGACTTTCCCAGCCCTTCTTAAATACAGTGCCTTCTCTTACTTATTTCTAATTTATTCTGAACATTGATTCCTTCATAAATACGTATGTGTATGCGCACAGGGATATTAGTTTACATGTGTTCACCCCTATTATATTGTAGGCCCTTTGGGAGCAGGGACTGTCTATCTTTTGCTTCTTTTTGTTTCTCCAGGTGTTTGATTGAGTTATTTCATTCTTGCACCAGAGTTGAGGCATTTTTTCACTGCTCTGTAGAGTTTCTGAAAGGGTGACACATTCCTTACTCATACATAGACTTTCCTGAAAGACATCTCTTTTTATCAGAATCCATTAGAAAGAGATTTTAACCAAAAATCTTGGTTCTTGTCTCACCTTCCTGTGTCATCCGCTTAAATGGAAATCTTGCCACAGAGAGGATTTTAAGCCTCTGATGCCTGATTCGGGGTCTGTTGGCCGAGGATGGATAAACACTTGGGATTGTCGGCATTCTGACCCCAGGCCCAACGCAATTATTGCCTGCTTGCCTCATATGACTGGGAATTACATTTCTTCCTCCCTGTGGCTGTCACCCAGATAATCATCCCACCATGTTTAATTAATTTCATATGCTTTGCTACAGAAGGAATGCGGCTTTATGAAATCAAACTTGAAAAGAAAGTTACTGACAGTCAGGATTTTCATGATAGAAATGGAATGTTCTCTTCTAGCGGTGAGATCAGCCCTGGAAAGGCAGCACCATTGACTTGTCTTGGCTCCCAGCCATGGGGATCGTGGGATGTGGTTGGAGGGTCTCATCTGGTCTTGCCACTTCCAGATGTCTCCATGCGAGACCTGGTCCTGTGCCCCTTTCTGGCTCTAGCTCCAAGAACAGTAACGAGGTCATCATTATAATTCCTAGAAAATATCAGCCATCACTTGACTCCCCTTCCCTACAGAACTCACCTTCTCCTGTTAGAATGTAAGCTATTTGAGGGCAGGGATTTTGTTTTGACTTTCTTTCCAGTGCCCAGAATATAGAAAGTGTTTGATTCCTCTCAGGGCCATGAATCCTATCTGCAACATCTCCAACATCTGATCTGTTCCTCACTCTCAGACATCCGATGATGGGGACCTCACCACTATTAATAATAGCCAGCATTTATTTAGTATCTTAAGGGTCATTTATGAAGTAACTATATCCAAATACAAACCAGTCAATCAGCACATGTTTGAAAAAGGCCTGTGTGCCAAGGACTGTGCTGGGCATAGGAGATAACATGTAAAAATGAAACGGACAAGTACAGTGGATAGAACACTGGCCCTGGAGTCAGGAAGACATGAGTTCTAATCTGACCTCAGACATTTACTCTCTGTGTGATCCTGGTTGTGGTTCACTTGTGTCCGATTCTCTGTGACCCCATTTGGGATTTTCTTGGCAGAGATACTGGCGTGGTTTGCCATTTCCTTTTCCAGTTCATTTTACAGATGAGGAAACTGAGGCAAAAAGGGGTTAAATAACTTTCCCAGGGTCACACAGTTAGCCAGTAAGTCTGTTCCTGAGCAAATTCTTTAATCTCTTTGTCTCAGTTTATGCATGGGCAGCTAGGTGGTGCTGTGGATAGAGTGTGGGCCTGGAATGAGGAAGAGTCATTCTCCTGAGTTCAAATCTGGCCTTAGATACTTAGTAGCTCCATGACCCTAAGCAAGTCACCTAACCCCATTTGCTTCAGTTTCCTTCTCTGTCAAATAAACTGGAGGAGGATATGGCAAACCACTCCAGTGTCTTTGGCAGGAAAGCCCCAAATGGGGTCATGGGGAGTCAGACACAACTGAAATAATTAAACCGTGACAAAAAATAACAAACAACCTCAGGGTAGTTGTGAAAATAAAATGAGATAATATTTGTAAAGTGCTTCGCAAACCTTAAAGTGCTATGTAAATGCTAGTTTTTGATAATAATGATAAACAGCCCTACTTTCAAGGGATTTATACTATAATGGGGCAGGCAACATGTACATATGTGTGCATATATATATACACACATGCACACGTATGTATATATATGAAAAATTAATACAAAATCATTAGAGGATGAGGGTAGTAGTAGTTTCTGGGGGATCAGAAACGGTTTCTTGCTTCTTCTGAGTTTTGAAGGAAGCAGGTGATATAGGGTGTGGAAGGGAGGAGAGAGTCATTCCAGGAACCATTGGTCTTGGGATTTGGAAGAAGATGGATCCCCATGCTTCCTGAGGCAGACCTTTCTTCTTCTTGGGAAGTATTTCTTGAAATCAATCCTAGATTTATCAGTCTGCCATCCTCTCATTGATTCTGGTCCTGCCCTATAGGGCCAAGCAGAAAAAAACGCTGATTTTTCTTACTCTTCATTGGCCTCCTATTCCTTAAAGACAACAACCATCATCCTTCACCCCCCAGTTCTTCTCGAGTTTGAACGTCTCCAGCTCCCTTGGCTCTCAGGGCCTCCATAAGTCTTATCTCTTCTCCAACCCAAACAAACCTATCTAGAGTTGATCTTTGTAGGGCCATGATCCCTGGGTCCTTCCTGGTGGACAGGCTTCCTAGTGCCTTCCCTAAAATGTAGCCCCTAGAGCTGAACACAGGAACCCAGGAAGAGTGCGGTGCATTGTCCCCCTTCAGTCTTGGATGGAATGCCCACTGCCTTCTGTTCTGTTGTGTGTTGGAGTTCAATTTTTGGAACCCTTAGAAATAGATCCATGACTCCTTATGCACTATTGTGTGTGTTTCTCCTTCATTGCTGAAGAAGACCATGCCATCAGAGAAATAAGGACATGACTTGCACTTGACTTTGTTTTGAGTGAGGGAGGGCTGTGCAGGTCACCAGCCTCACTTCTCCTTCAGAGCCATCTGAATCCAGTGACCAGATATTCATCAGGATGACTGGAGATGACCCAGGATGAGGCAATTGGGGTTAAGTGACTTGGCCAAGGTCACACAGCTAGTGAGTGTCAAGTGTCTGAGGGGAGATTTGAACTCAGGTCCTCCTGACTCCTGTGCTGGTATTCAATCCACTGTACCACCTAGCTGCCCCCATTGGTACCTGACTAGTGAGGGCATGAATGGAGTTTCACCGATCCAACTAATTTCACCAGCATTTACATTTAGATGAGCTTTTAAGACAGGGTGAAAATGGAGCCATTTTCTTTTCTTTGGGATAAAAATCTAGAGTTGACTTAAAAATAAATCTTAGAAAGTAAAACTTGCATTCTAATGAGATGCAAATGACTTAGTTTTGAGAGCTCCCCGTGGAGTTCTCGATTAAAAATTCTATCCTCTAGCTCACAGATGAGCGTGTTAAGGTTACCTATTTTATTCCAGCCTTGTGGGAATTTGTTGCTGCTGATTTTCTGGTTTTTAAAAGGAGATGATTATTGGATTCCAAGAGTCACAGTCTTGGGGCTGAAACCCAAAATGTTGCGCATTTGGGGAATAATTAATCATGAGGGTCAGAGCTGAAAGAGAGGCCATTTCACCCAACTCTCTCCTTTTGAAGATGAGGAAACTGAGGCCCAAGAACATTAAGTGACTTGCCCAGGGTCACATGAGTATCAGAGCATCAGAGATGAGGCTATGCACGTGCATGGGTGTGTGTACGTGTGCGTGTGCATGCGCGCGCGTGTGTATGTCTTTATAGGTGTATCTAGATGGATCCAGACATGATACACTCTGGTTTACAGACTTTCCCCTAACCTCCCTGGCTGTGTGACAAGTCTGCCCCGAGGTGTGCAGATCTTCATTGGCAGAAGAGGTTTCCTCTTGGGACAAAAATCACAAGTGTGGACAGACAGTGATCCATCTAGGCCTCTCCTGCCCCTGCCTTTCTGCCCCTTTTGTGAGCTCTTTTCCCATCAGAAGGTAAGGTCCTTCAGGGTGGGGACTGTCTTGTGCCTCCTTTTGTGTCCCCAGAGCTTAGCATAGTCCATGGCACACAGTAAGCACTTAATAAGTGTTTGTTGATAGATTGAGTTATCACACGTATACAAAGGCACGCATATCTGTTTATAGCTTCCTAAGTACACTGGAGGTTTTATATAGATTATAGGATTCTAGATCCAGGGCTGAAAGCACAAAGGTCATCCAAATTAACCTTGCTTTTAACACATGAAGAAACTGAGCAACCCCTCAAAACGAAGAGAACTGCCTGTGGTCAAAGTGGCAGGAAGCAGCAGAATCAGGATGTGAACCCAAGTCCACCACTGACAGTTTGTCCATTGGACATTACAGTGTAGTGATGTAACAATGTGCCTATGTGCCAGGACTCCCTGGAAACCAAGGGGCCATTGGGGCTGAGTGTCCTGTGGGTGGTTTTGCTCCCAATGCAGCTACACCAATGGGGTCTGGGCAACTGAGGTACCATCTTGTTTGATGAGGATCATACTCAAAAGATATGCTTTGTGGTTCATTAATAAGGTTAGTTATGGTGGGGTTTGTTTGTTTGTATCACATCTTACAGAATGATGCTTTCTGCTGTCTGTCTTTTCCCTCAGTCTTGGCCAAGTAAGATGAGATCGATGGACGTAGAGTCAGGAAGATCTGAGTTCAAATTCTGGGCTTATCTGCTGTCTGCCTCAGTTTACTAATTTGTAAAATAAGGACAATAGGGATCAAATGAGCTTTGGGGCTTTGCAGACATGACGAGGCTGTGTAAATGTTATCTATTGTCCTTATTACTTTATGCCAAAGAAAAATGGCTTTTTTTAATATTACAAAAACTCCACAAAATTCCTCTTCTCTTGCTTCTCTCTGAAGTGGGAGTGATCTTGCGTCCTCCTGAGCTATAACCAAGCACTTTAGTTTTGGCAAGTCCCAGATCATGGATTTAGAGACAGAGGGACCTTAGAGATAACCTTGTGAGGAAGAAAGCACGTCAGTGAATCAATCACCCAATGTCCTGTGGGTCCTAACTAGAAGACCTATGGTTTGTGGGTCCTGGAAAGGACCTTGGCAATCTGGCCTAGCCCTCTCATTTTACAACTGGAGAAACTGAGACCCAGAAGGTGGAGTCACATGCACAGCATCGTACAGCTGGTTAGAGACAAAGGCAGGCTTCACGCTGTCTCTTTTGAGTCTAGAACCAATAGTTCCTCCACCATTACTTGCCTGGTTTTCTTTCCTAATCCTAATTCGTCCCATTCCCAGCTCAGTGTTCTCTACCAAAGAAGGGGGGAGGGGCATGTCAAGCACTGGTTGATGATGATCCATGTTTCTCTTGTCAAAGACAAACTTCCCTAAAGTTGAGAGTTCATCACCAGCCTCGTCACAAGGGCTGATGCTTCTTTAGCCCCAGAAACTCTCCGACGATCTCCTGAGTCTCAAAGCGGTCTCCGTTTGTGTCTGAGGAAGGGCTAGAAGACCCAGACCGAGGACTGCTTGGATCCTTGAAATGTGGATTATTGATGCATGAGCAAAGAATCTGACAATACCCTGTCCCCCCATTCTTTCCTCCTTACCCCACCCTGGTTTCACTTAAGCCTCACAACAAACTGATGAGGAAACCGAGGCAAAACTTCAGTGACTTGTCCAGAATCACACATGTAAGAAGCTAAGGATTCCTGACTCCAGGTCCTAGGGGACTAGGGAGTACCCTTAGGGGAAGGGAGGATGTTTCACAAGAGGGTGAGCAGCTCAGTTCCCTTTGCCTGTCTCAGAGCTGGTGACTGAGAGCATGCCACCAGGCAGAAGGGGACACCTGTGGGATGTCAGCAAGCATCAATTGACAGGGGAAGGTCAGTAACTTCATCACAAGCTCACAGATCTGTGGTTGGAAAGGATCTTAGAGGCCTGGCATTTTACTAGTGAGCCAGCTTGTCCAGGAGCACTTGTCATCAGAAGTGAGATTTGGGCCAGTTCTGCTGACCTCAGTGCTCTTCCCTGTACTGTGGTATTTCTCTCCTTCCTTCCTTCCTTATCTGTCCACATCCTTGACCCTTCTGTCCCTTCTCTCCATCTACCCATCTGTGTTCCGGCTTCACCATCTTCTTTATCCACTAGAGCTGTAGGTCAGCCAGCATTAGTGGTCACCCATTTCCAAGATGCCCTTGACTCCCTGGCTGTTCCCCATTCCCACTGTGCTAAATCCTGACATAATTCAGTCTCACAAGCATATATTGAATGCCTGTTACGTGCGAGGCTCTGTGCTGCCCCAGGTGTGGTCTCTGATCAGGTCACTTCACGAGCAGCCCACCACTTCCTTGACAAATGGTGCCCTGATCCCAGCAGAGAAGGACTTATAGCCAGATGTATTCTTGACATGTTGGTTTGCATTCTCTCTGACCTTGTTTCTAGAGTATAGGGCTCTCAGCTCTTTTGGACCAGCAGACCCTTGTCTGATGAGTGGGAAGAGATTGGTTTGAGTCTGGGGTAACACTTCCTGAAGAGCCAAGGGTGAGATGGGTGACTTAGGAGCTATTGTAGTAGAGACCCAGAAATTAGGGTCAAGGGCTTCAGGTGGATAGGACAGAGGATGAAGCATGAGGTCATGGAGAAAGGATTAGCCTTGGATTCAGTTCTAGTCCCTGCTCTGACACTTACTGACTGTGTGACTCCTGGACAGATCATTTTGCCTCTCAATGCCCCTATGAAACCCTGAACCGAGCGCCTGTCTGATTGGTGGAAGGAGCTTCCACCAGAAATTCCCCTAAAGAGATGAAATCTCATGTATGTACTCCCCCCAAGTCCAAAAATCTCTGATGGATCTTTGAGGAGAATTATCCCTGGCTGGGACCTCAACTAGCTCACTGAACAGGACTCAGTTTTCTCATCTGTATAATTGTGATCATGTTACTGCTTGGGCTGCTCACCTCATAGGGTTATGGGGGGATGAAATGTACCCCTTAATTATGAGATAAGAGGTTGGAGGCCCTCAGAATCTGTTGCTGTGGATAAGGTCACATAGGGATGTAGGTCCAGAGGATGGTAGGAGGAGAAGGTCAGGGATACCTGGGGGAGGGAGTGCTGGAAGGGGTGGGAATGGCCTGCTGCCCAGCGCATGCCACACCCACATGTTGTGTTTTTGACAGGATTTGGAGAATGGTCACTGCTTCATAGCACTGGGTATTATAGTCAAGGGCCTTGGGTCATTTTAGGAATTGACAGCTGGCTAATACTCGTCACCCCATTTCTGGGCACTGAGACTGTGACCTAAAACTCAGAGCAGCTGCTTATATTCCTGTCAGAGAGGAGAGCTCCTTATCCTTCTGACACCTTTTTCTTGCTTTGTTAACAAATGTCTGCCAAAATTCGGTGTAAAAAGACTTAGTCTCTTCTAAGTGGGAAGTGTTTTATGTGTTGGTGAGTGCAGAGTTCTCCGAGGTCCTGAAACTTTGGTTCCGTTTCAACACATGACCTGGTTTTTAGTATTGTCTGCTTTAACATTAAGTAGATGTGGCAGCCAGTGCCACGGCTCATTAGAAGTTCCTTGCAGGCAGGGACTTTTATCTTCTCTACCTTTAACTTTCCTTCCTTCCTTTCTTCCTTCCTTCCTTCCTTCCTTCCTTCCTTCCTTCCTTCCTTCCTTCCTTCCTTCCTTCCTTCCTTCCTTCCTTCCTTCCTCCCTTCCTCCCTTCCTCCCTTCCTTTCTCCCTCGCTCCCTCCCTCCCTCAGTTCCTTCCTCCCTCCCTTTCATATCAATTAAGCACCTGCTGTATACAGGGATATTATTCTAGATGGTGCTGAGAGATCTTACAGCTGAGACAGGCTGATGACTCACCGCAGTTCAGACTGTTGGGTGGCGAGTCTGTGGCCCCATATCTGCGTTGGGGTCTCAGCCTCCTAGAGTCTCCAAGCATCCTCCATGCTGCCTTGTTGGCCCTTTCTTTGTCTCCAGGATGAGCTTAAGTCCTTTTCTCTGCTGTGTAATGAGGCAAATGCTTATAAATCAGAACCCTTTGGAGAGGCTGCCGATCGTCACTGTGATGCTGTTAGGCCATTCATACCTGAGATGATCATCTGTGTGATCTGTGTGAAGGGAATACGTAGGACTAAAGGGATGACTGTGACTCAGGGTGGCCTGGATGGTCAGTTGCTGTTGCTGTTGACTAGAAAGAAATCGCCCTGATCTGGTCCTGGTTTTCAGGGTGTGTGTCAGCGTCGCTGAGAAATTCCGGACAGATCGGCCGGATGATTCGTCCTGTTAAGAGATTTAATTTATTTTTATCTTGTGTTTTTCTTTCCACATATAAAGCATGAGGAACTTTTTATTCATGATGAAAAGGTGGTTCTTCCCCCTTTTGAAAGTCCTTGATTTCTAAAGGAAAATACAGTGTTTTTGTCTTGGTAAGCACTGAAAAGTGGGGAAGGAACAGTATGTTTTTTTCCTGAGCAGTAGTCGCGCTGAAGGTGAATCTGGCAGCATCTTAAAAACCCTAAATAAATGTGATTTAGTGGCTCATCATCTGCTTCTATAGTCACTACTGATCTCATCCAAAATACCCCCTGGCCTTCTCTGTCTGTCTATCTGTTGGATGACTTACTGATTTCCACCTTCTGCCAGTCCATAGAATCCTTGGAAGTTTTAGAGTCTTGGAAATGGTTGGGAGTGTAAATGAAAGGAGGGGAAATGGAAGCAGATAGTGTCCTCAGGTGAGAGGCCAGTGTCCTCCAGCTGTGACTTGACTTGGACCTCGTAAGGGTCCTGTCACCGGAGTGGGTATGGAGTGGATAGTGGGAGAACACAAGCTGGCATTAGTGAAAAGTCTTAAAGAAACGGCAGTCCTGTTTCAGTCATGTCCAACCCTTCATGACCCATTTGGGGTTTTCTTGACAGAGATACTGGAGTGGTTTGCCATTTCCTTCTCCAGCTCATTTTACAGATAGGTAAACTGAGGCAAACAAGGTGAAGTGACTTGCCCATAGTCACATATCTAGTAAGTATCTGAGGTCGGATTTGAACTCGGGTCTTCCTGACTCCAGGACTGGTGCTCTATTGACTGTGCCACTTACCAGCCCTTAACAGTGGCACAGGGGGCCGGAAAGTGGGTGTAACAATGTAGCAATTCCGTGATATCTCCTGGGAGCCTCCAGGTCAGGTTGAAGCAGAAAGATCATTCACAGAACCACTTTTTATTGAGAGCCGGTTACATTTAAGTCACTCTAAGTGCTGTAAGGGATACAAAACAGTTACTTCCTTCAAGAAGGTGTTACCGATCGACATTCTATAGCAAATATATATATATGTATGTATATATACACACACACACACACATATATGTGGTACACAGGTTGCCATTGATTAGAGAGAAAGCACCCTGATCTGGTCCTGGTCTTTAGGGTGTGTGTCAGTGTATACATGGTATACATGTGTATGTTATATCACACACAGTGTAGTACATTGCATATACATGCTTGCCATGTGTGTATATTTAGACACATACACTTGTGTGTATATAGGTATGTCACATGTTTGCAGTGTAGCTCACCATAAGTGCTGTGTGCACATTGTATACATGTGACATACATATATTATGCAGTGTCATATACATACATATGTAACGTGCATCTGTGTATATTCTAACATACTTGTATGGTATTATAATAGATGTGTACATATCAATCTCCTTTGATCCTCACAAGAGCCCTGGAAGGTGGGTGCTGTTATCCCATTTTATGGACATGACTGGTCCAAGGTGTCGCTCAGGTCGTACATCAGAAAGCTGGAATTGGAACCCAAGTCCTCTGATCCCACATTGAGAGCTCTCTCCATGGTGCTGCCCTGCTGTGACCCTGAGCAGAGCCCTTGTCTAGTCTTTAGTTCTGTAATATGTCTCTGAAGTAGATAGTTCCCATGAGTGCTTTGCAAGGAGTCCGGAGTCCAGGACGGGCTGTGGGGAAGCCAGACAATCTTTCTCCTGTCAGAATGCTTTGGGATGACCACACTAGTGTTAGGGTTTTCATTGGGCTTCATGTATTTTCTCTGTTTTGAGCCTCTGAGTACCCTGGGGAGGGGGAAGCAGGGGTGTTATAATTATTTCCATTTTGCAGATGAAGAAACTGAGACTTGGAGGGAAATGCAATGACTGCCTAGGATCACACCTTCAGTAAATGTCTGAGGCAGGATCCAAACCCAGTTCTTCCTGATAAACAGTTTTTGAGCTTTCTTCCTCCCCACACTCCTCCTTGTATTCAAGGTGTCAGTCAGTGAATGTGCCCGACAGGTGGGTAGATTGTGGCCAGCCCCATGATGCCATTGTCCTTTAAAGGCTGAGGACTCTAGAAAGTCTGTACAGTGGACAAGAGTGAGGTCCTACTCTGGTGGTGGAAGGAGGCGCTGAGTCCTCCCTGCATGAGCGGGTCTGAAGGAAGACTGGCTCAAAAACCTGACAGATTTAGCAGCAATGGGATGGGAGGAGGGCATGGAGGCAGGTGGGAGGAATGGGGCTCACTGCCCCTGTTCCGCCCCAGCCAGTATAACAGGCGCCACCAAGGTCAACATACTAAGATGATACTACTTAAATACAGCATATTTATCTTGGTAATTATCAAGGAAGTGGTGATAACTACAAGATAAGATGGGTTGTTCCTGCCCTGATCATTTCTAAAGAATGGTACCCATCCTATAAACCAAAAGCATTCTATTTAAACAAGACTATTCATTCCAAGCCTCAGTTTACAAAATTGTACCCAATCTGCACTTTGACCTGGATAGTTGATCTTGGGAACTTAAGTTAGAAATATTAGAGAGAATTGATTGCAATCTTTTTAATTTGCAAATGAGGAAACTAAGGCCCAGAGAGGTAAAATGACATTTGGTCACTTAATGTGATTATCTCGTATACAGTTTTATGTTTAAATGAATGTTCCATCCCTATCCCCCATTCCTATGCTTTGGTTCACTTGGGGACCCTTCCTGGGGAACTAGAGCCTCATAGATGAGGCTGGGTGTGTGAGATGTGGGTATGGACTGGGATAGAAGTTATCTGAGGTCCTTCCTAAAAATTACCTGATTTTGTGATTCTCTGAGGAGCTGTGGTGAAACCTCATTGATCATCAGTGGTATGGTCTGATTGGATGAAACAAATTGAACTGTAACTCAATCATCCTTCTACTTGTTTCTCCCATCTAGATAATTGCCTTCCATCAACCCATAGAAAGCCCTTTGTTTTTACGCCCTGTATCTCTAGCTGCTCAGTAGAGACATGTCCCAATCCTCCATACTCTTAAACATCAGGCCTCTCTCACCCAAAATATTGCTACCTTCTTCCAACATCCATAGCGTGTGACTAAAGGATGTTAGTATACACCACAGAGTCCCCCACAGGCCTCCACTTGGTAGCCACCTGTCCCCACTAAAAATGGTGTTCAGCCTGACTTGCCTATCTCCCCTTTGTCCCACTAGGCCAAAGGAGAAAAGGAAGTCTTATCAACGCCCTCCCAGCACTGGAGTGAGCATCAGTTTCCTCCTGTACTCACGTCGACTTCTCAGCACCAAATTACACCTTCTCCATCAGTGATCCAACAAGAACCGAAAATCGAGAGTACCTGGGTAGGTAGATCAGGTGTGATTGGGGATTTCTGGATCGATGCTGCTTTGCTCCCTCCCCCAAAGTTCTGCTTT
The DNA here is from genome assembly GCF_028372415.1 of Notamacropus eugenii. Classification (NCBI taxonomy): domain Eukaryota; kingdom Metazoa; phylum Chordata; class Mammalia; order Diprotodontia; family Macropodidae; genus Notamacropus; species Notamacropus eugenii. The sequence continues at coordinate 23,440,823 of NC_092874.1, forward strand.
GTTTTGTTTGTAAAGCTCTGCAGAGAGATTGCTGTTAAATCAGAGGTCACATGGACAGGTATGCTAGGTCTGTGTTAGGGTTATTAGAGAGACTTCATCCCACAACCCTTGGGACATGTCCCAGTTAAAGGTGTCACCCCATTGATCATCAATGGTGATCTGTGATGGGTTGCTTTTAAATGTAGTAAAAGCTTACAAACTTATACATTGCCAATCTGGTTGACCTCCTTCAGCTCAGCTTCATTCTGGATTTAAATATTTAAAAAAACCAAACAAAAAGCATGGGAAAGGAATGGCTAGTTGATGGTTGAGGTGAAAATGATCTGCATGTCTTAGTGAACTCCCAGCTAGCTCGGTACAATTCAAGCATACAATATGAGCCCTCAAAAGCTAATGCCACTGTGGGCTCCGTTAAAAGGGGCATCATGTCCACAGAGTGGGAGATGTTAGTTTTATGGTACCCTGTTGTAATCAGATAAGATCTGTATTTTGGGGTTCTGTTCTGGCTCCATATTCTAAGAAGCATTTTGAAAAATAAAATGCCTTGAGGAGCAGTCTGGATGGTAAAAGTCTTGTATTCTTGCCATTAGAGATCTGGTCAAAGCAGCCCAAGATAAACTAGCCTAGAGGAGAGATGGTGTATGAATGGGGGGCTCCTGGCTTCAGGCATGTAAATGGAGGTGACCATGTGAAAGGAATATGGGAATTGTTCTACTCAGCCTCAGGGAGAAGTTGGAGAGGTAGGGTGTAGGTGGATGGTGGAGCCTGCAGAGAGGCAGATTTCAGCTCTGTTGGAGGAGAAATTTCCTAGAAATTTGAGTTGCCAAAGGGGCATAGGCTGCCTTTGGTTGAGGGATCTTAAGGTAGAGGTTGGAGGATGTCACAGAGGACATCTTGGATAAGATTAAGGGTAGATTTAGGGGTGGGAGGGACCTCAGGGCTCATCTAGTCCAGCCGCCCCATTTCATATTTGAGGAAATCACAACCCACATAGGCTAAGCCTAGAGCTTATAGGCACTGGGGGCTAGAACCTGGATTTGAATCCAGACCACACCCCCTCCCTGAATGGCCTCCCTATTGGAGATTCTGTGAGCGCCATTTGTTCCTTCTTGCCTGTGGCCTTCCATTTGACATGACTATCTAGAAATTGTGACAGAAGGTAACCATGAGTTACTGGTTCAAGGAGGTCGCTGCATTTTCTGTTGATGACAGTCTCTCACAAGAAAGCTGTATGCATTTTAGATAACATTTCCGCCCTCCAAATCAAGAAGAGATAAAAAGAGAGGTGGTAAACTGAAGCCACACACAAAGTCATTGTCCTGGCCAGCCTTGGCCCTTGGAAATGGATGTGGAAATCACCTCCATGTTTGGGGTAGGTGGGAGGGAACGGCCTGCAAGCACAAAAAAGTGCCTCAAGCTCTTGGGTGTAGAACAGCCCCTGTGTGGGTTGGTTCTACGAGGCTGTTTTCCTTTATTAGATGACAGGCCTCATGTGGGGAGGGAAAAGGACAGGAAAGGAAGGGGATTTTATTTTCATAAATGAATGAGATATTTAAAAATATGTATGAAAAATGATTTTTAAAAAATGAGTTCAAGGAAATTATAAAAACTGAAAGAACTACTGAATTAAAAAACAGAATCACAAACTGGTTTTTTGGGGGGGATGAAATGGATTGAAACCAACAGAGAGTGAGCAGAGAAACACAGTGATCAATGAGTAAGAGATCACCAGGCACACACACACACACACACACACACACACACACACACACACACACACACACACACACACACCCCACAACCCCCCCACCCCGCTCTAGATGGCTCAGAGGGACTCTCAGGTAAATTCTTTCAAACCTTCCAAAACAAATAATTGCTTTACTACATAGATTATGCATAAATACACAGCAAGACAAAATGGTCCCCAATACCTTTTGTGAAACACATGTGGTGTTGATTTTAAAAGCTGGCAAAGATAACCTCAAATGGAAAGTTCTAATCCAATTTTTCTATTGAATGTAGATGCAAAAATACTGAATAAAATATTGGCTAATACCAGCACGCAGCAGTGAATTACAAAATGGTTGATCATGGGTGAGCAGCATTTATATCAGAATTGTCTGCCCAGTAAACACTCCAAAATAGGATCGTACGGACAGATGCAGCAAAAGCCTTTGATAAAATACAACTTTCCTTTGTGATTTTAAAAAACTGCATTACAAAGAATAACGATCTTACTACAATAAAAAGTTATGAACCTTAAAATAGCACCCTATGTAATATGCAGTAGAAAATCTTAGAAACACTTCCACTAAAAACTGGCACCAGACAGGGGGGCTCATTTGTGTCCCTTGCATTTGGTAACATATTGGAAGTAAGGCAAAACAACAACCATTTCTTAAGTGCTTAACTCTGTGCCTGGCACTGTGCTACCATTCTGGGGAGATAAATTCAAACAAAAGGGAAGATCATCTCTCTCCTCCCAGGAGCTTACCTTCTCATGAGGGAAGGCTATATGCAGAAGGGAGCCTGGGGTGGGTGTGTTTGTCCTTTGTTGCCGAAGAAGACCATGCCATCAGAGAAATAATGACATGACTTGCTCTTGACTTTGTTTTGAGTGAGGAAGGGATGCGAAGGGAGCCTAACAGATTGAGGGTGGGGGCAGTATGGTGGTACCCATGCAGGGGCACAACCAAGCACAACCAAGAGGGGAATGAAGCTGGGCCATCCTGGACCCCTACCCCAAGAGGGACTCACCACTGGGAGACAAGATGTAGCGTTTGCAATGTGGCGGGAAGTAAGCGTAAAAATTGAAGATTTGTAGATTTTTTTATAGGAAATCCTAGTATATAGATTATATATTAGTATATATCTAGTGTATTATTATATACTAGTATATAGTAAATAGGATAGATGAATTTGATGAAAATTGCAGGATACAAGGTCTTCTTACAAAAATCATTTGCAAAAAAAGATCAACAAAATATTCTTTAAAAGCAAAATCTTTGGATGTTTGGGGATGAATGGGAGGTTCCTAGGCAAGAACAACTAAAAACCTACACCAAGTCTAAAATTCTGTTCGTGGTCATAGGTGCATCGTGTCCAGGCTGGTCGGTCACTTTCTTGAAGGTAAGGGCTTGAGGGTAGGTAGTTAGAAGTCAGGAAGACTCATCTTCCTGAGTCAAATCTGGCTTTCTTAGCTATGTGACCCTGGGCAAGTCTCTTAAGCCTGTTTGCCTCCGTTTCCTCATCTGTAAATGAGCTGGAGAAGGAAATGGACAGCCACTTCAGTATCTCTGCCAAGAAAAACCCCAAAAATGATCACAGAGAGTTGGACGTGACTGAAATAACTCAACCACAGGCCCAAAGGTTATTGAAGTATGCCCCCTCTGTTATCAAGTCTATGAAAGAGAATGAAGTGGTGTTTCTTACAAAACCAAACTGAAGAAATGTGATCTGAAGAGGCAGAGGTAATCTAGACCTGGGTCATTCAGTTAGAAGGTAGGGAAATGGGAGGAAGAAAGAATACTGAATCTTTGGACCCAGTTCCATCTGTATGAGGAACTTTTTGAAAGGTAGAACTCTGTGCCATCTGAAAAGGAAGCAGATGATGGTCTATGGTCTCGCTTAATCTCAGGTGAGAGGGAGGGGAAAAAGAGATGAATGGGGTTGGGGATGAATTCTTGCTGAGGCTACCCAGGCTGCTGGTTGTCCAGCCGATAATGACCGTAAGAGACATTGGTTGTGTCCCCAGCCCACGGAACCAAGACATAACAGGGAGCCCCACTGACTTTGTCAAAATGGATCACCAGTGTCTACCTCTGGTGATTTTCATAGGTGCAAGTGATAGTGACAGAAGGATCCTAGAAAGCATTGCTTATGGTTCCAGGGTTTTATGCAGCATAGGAAAGATCTTAGAGGCTCAGGTGGTCTCTCTATCACCGTGGCACAGTTGGGGGCAAGGCCTCAGAAGAGATCTCAGAGCTGAGAAGTAAATTGGCAGAAAGAGGATGATGGCTGAGATTTGAAATCTGAATTTCCAGACTGTGGCTTAAAATAGAGGAAGGAAACCCTTCTGGCCAGGAATTGGGGTGTCCTTAACATGGGCTGGAAAGTCTTTTCTTTTCTTAGAGTCTTACAACTCTAAGCAGCAGAATTTTAAGTGGAAAACCAAATAAAGGTCAGAGGAAGGGGTGAATTTCTCAAGTGTACCCCAGCCAGATATCATGAAGAGTAAAAGTTGGAAGAACAGAGGGTAGAGCTATCCAGAGAGTCACAAGATACAGAAACCCAAACATCAGAGCTAGTAATAATGACCTAGGGTTCTGGTACACGACACGCACACACACACACACACACACACACACACACACACACACACACAAGATGACGCAGAGATCTTAGTGTTTCTGTTGTTTAATTATTTCCAATTGTGTCCAACTCTTAGTGACTCCATGTGGGATTTTCTTGGCAGATATATGGAAAGGATTTGCTGTTTCCCTCTCTAGCAGACTTGCGTTGGTAGAGAGTTTTCCTACCTGGGAAATCACCCCTCTGGTGCCTATCCCCTATTTTATTCCGTGAATTTGTGATACCGATTATCCTGATCATGATGGGATAGATTTAGACCAATGTTTTGCCCCACATGAAATAATGAATTCCAGTTATGTGAGGCACTGTGGTGTAATGGCCACCTGGGTTCACATTCAGCTTCAGGCTTGTGAGAAGTCACTTCACTTTTCTAAACCTCAGTTTCTTCATCTGCTAAAAAAAAGGGTGGGGGAATTGGATTTAGTGACTGCTCCCTTTTCCAATTCAAACTCTATGATCCCATAATCCTAGATAACAGTCTGAAATAGTTTAAAATTATGGGTGAAAATAAAAAAACGTCTTTATCTCTACCATGGAAGAGAGATTTGTTACACAGAAATTATTAGGAAGCTATGTACTTACATAAAAATTGAAAACATTTGTAACAGAGAGCGTATTAAAAAGGAAACAATAGATGGGGAAAATATGTCAAATTAAGACACATTTGACATCTAAAAATTTGACATCCAAAATAGATGGGTAATTAGGAAAAATACAATTTTATTTAAATAATAAAAAGACAGATCTAGGTAATTGTTCAGATACTCAGAGACAGAACCAGTTTTTCAATAAATGGCCAAAAGGTGTGAACAGACAGTTAACATAGGAAGAAACACAAATTCTTAATAATTGTGTGAAAAAAATGTTCAAGCTTACTAACCATCTAAGAAATGAAAACAAAATCACCGTGAGGTGCCTCTTTATGCCCATCTGAAACTGGCAAAAATAACACAAAGCAATTAAACCCAGTGATGGTACTGCTTTGGATAAATAGATGGACTTACTTATTGTTGGGAGAATTGCAAAATAGGGATGTCCCTAACAGATGCAACTTAAGTCACAAAAATAATCATATCATTTGGCTCGATAATTCCATTTTGAAGTATTTCCCTGAAAGTATAATCTGACGGAGAAAAAGATCTATCTATTCAGAGATCTTTGGAGCAGCATTATTTACAATTGTGGAAAACTGCAGACACTCTAAATGAAAAAAGAATAGGAGAACGGCAAAATAAAATTGGACAGCATTCACGTAACCTAATATCATAATGCAATTAAGGTCGATCAGAATGAGACCTGAGGAAAGGAAAGTAAGTAAAGGAAACCTGGAAAGGACTTTCTTATTCTGAAATAATGCAAAATGAAAAAAGGAACCATGACCACATAAAATGAAAATGGAACAGGAATAGGTGAACAGGGATGGTGCTGGGATTGACTGAGAAGTTGCAATGTTTTTTTCAAATTAATTTATTTAAATGTAATTATAGAGCCAGTTTAATAGGGTTTTTTATTCAGATAAAACTTTTATAGTTGAATAAAACTGATCTCCATTAGAATTTTAGTTTTATATTGATAGCAATCTCTATTTAGCCAAAAGGCACCTATATAGAATTCATATTAATTAAACTCTGCTGTGTAATGTAGTGATCTGAAGCACAAGATCTTTCCCCTAATTGATTTGAGGACAGACCCTGGTGAGAAGAGGGAGACACTGGGTTGAACCCAGTGTGTGCCTTAACCAATTCCTTAATGACTAAAAGCCAGCAGAGCGATGGATCGATTCTCAGTCCAAACGACGCCACTTAGCCAGCTCAAATCACTTTCCGTAGCTCCTCTTTGGTTTTTAAAAGTATCAGCAGTTACTTGCTCCAAACAGGTTGTCATCCTGCCCTGATTTATAGCCTTATGCTAAATCCCAAGAAAGTCAAATTAATTCCTGCTACAAGCATACACACGCACACACACAGCATGCACAAACACACACAAAACACACACACACAGCATGAACAAACACACAGAGGAACATTAGCTCCACTTTCATGTCCAGATGGACAGATTTCCCATCCCTGCCCTCCAGAAATTTTTTTTTTTTGTGCAATTTATTTCACCCAGGGCTTATTCAGCACCTGCTGGTGCCAGGCACCATGCTAAGTGCTGAGCAAATAACTGACAAAATTCAATTGTGGCACTTTAGTGGAATGGATTGCTGTAATGCAGTTATGAAATACATATGAAAGAGGAAGAAAATCTGACCAGGGTTTTCTGAAATAATGTAAATCCAAGGAACGCAAACTCTACCCTTAAGGATCTTACTTTCTAGGCTCGGAGAATCGCATGTACTCAGAAAAATAAACACAGACTGAAGGCTGAGTAGATAAAAGTAATTTGGGGAAGTACAGGATAAAGGCTGACTGCTGGGGCCCTTTGGAAAGACCTTCTGTAGTAGGTGCCTCTGAAGCCTAGCCTTGCTGGGGGTTAAAGGCAGGGAGGTAGGAATATAAGTGCAGTTCAGACTTGGGAGGGGCCAGCTTATCTGGAATGTTACCCAAGGCTCCAGGGGACCCCTGTTGCTTCCTTCTCCCTTCCCTTTGCATGCCAAGTATGAGTCACCTGTTGCCTAGCCATGGCTTCTTCCCAGGCTGGTTCTCTCATCCTGTTAGCCCTAGTGCATGCCCATCTCTTTGTGCCTGGTATTAGATCCCCTCTTCTCCTAGTTCCTTTCCTTAATAATCTACTTTTTTCCTGTTAGAGTGATAAGCCGTTGAGTCCACAGGGGCTGGAAGGGACCTCAGAAGCCAGCTACTCCAACCCCCTCATTCTCCAGGTAAGGAAACTGAGATGACTCAGATGAAGTGCCTTGTTCCAGACTGCAGGTAGTGAACGTCCCAGTTTCCTGGGGTCCTTAGGCCATCGCCCTCTCTGACTGGGAGATTGGTTCATCTGAACCAGTCGCTTTCACAACTCAATTCCTTGCCCTTACATCCTCCTTAAACCCTCGCACTGCACTCCTCCCTCCCCTCCAAGCATGGAAGAGTGTCTGTGGTTATTGGTCCGCTGCTCTTGTACGACCTCCTTGGGGGTCTGGCTCTCCGTTTTAAATTTAATCACCTGGTCCCATCCATCAAGAATGGCCCTTCCTAATGCAATAACCAGTGGTCCTTTGGAAGCGTTTTCCCTTCCATTCTCCGTGGGGTCAGCACTTCATGACTGCAAGGCGCTTCTTAGAAATTTAGGTAGCTGGGAGACTGATGGGGTCAGAGCCCCCGAGGTGTCTGCCAGGAAGTGCTCCTTCCCCCTGGAGCGGAGAGGATCAGGGGCTGAGCTCCCAGTCCCAAGCATCCCAGGGTTGCTATGGAAACAGTGGGGCTTGCAGTTACACTTTGCCTCTGGCATCTCCAGTGTGATGCTGCTGCCTGCATTGTGTAATCAGGGTGGAAAGGTGGGTTCTGGGCATCTTGGCAGTTGCATCAGAGGACGGTAACTGATGGCCTCAGACTTTCATTAACTTACCTCCCTGGTGGCACAGACCAACAGACTACCTCAAAGACGCTGTTTTTAGCGAGTGGTAAGCGAGCATTAAATGAGCTCAAACCTTCCTTCTCTCGCAGGCTGTAGTTTGCCTGTGCTGGGCTCCCTGTGGCAAACCCCTCGGGGGTTCTGGGTGAGTGGCCTCACCTGCGTTCAGACTGTTAGGGAAGCTCATGAGACTTTATGAACCATCATTCCCTGAGTTATAAAAATGGAAGACATTAATAAAAATGAGATTAAAAATTTAAAAACACACAAACAGAAAAGAACCTTCCAAAAAAAAGGAGAGAAGAATATTCTGTAATGGAGTAGTCAGGATGACTTTCAACATTTGGATTTGTCAGACCGGGTAGTAGCATTCTCTGCCTGTTTCTAGGATCAGAATAACACTTCAAGGCAGGAGAGTCCTTTGGTTAGAGGAACTTTCTGTTTGTCTTCCCTGGGAAAAAGTCCCTGCCAGGCCCTGTTCATGTTGAGGACAGTCCTTTTCCCTAATTGGCCACCTCTGTGACCTGCCTGCCATTGGCCACCACAGAAGTGCCCTCATTGCTAAGAAAACCCTGGAGATAAGAATTTGCATTAATGGACTTGCGGAGTGACCCCCTGCTCAATGGGATAGTCTCCTGTGTAGGAGAGAAGAGGAGAGGGCATCAGCGGCTCGCAGCTAGGCCAGTACTTTCTTTCTCAGACTTGGTTTAGTTTTAGAATAAATACATTCCTAGTGTGATGTAACAAGCTCTTGTACCCCCTGACATTTGGAGGCTTGTGGGACTTGCTAAGAAGCTTCCTAGGGTTTGTCCTGAGTACCTGGTGCCATCAGGGAGACCCCAAACCTGTGGGAGCAGTTATTCCATGCTTTGTTGGTAGAGCCAGAAACTGAGACCCTTCAGGAAATTTGGCCAAGTGACTCATTCTGCCCCTTGAGTAAAGAGTGGAATTTGTCAGTCAGTAGTGGTCAAACTTGATGAAAGGAATTGGCTACCTGTCAAATTCATCTCTCTTACACACCCACGGTCACCCCTGTCCCTATTGAGTCAACTTCTGTCATTCTCTGTTGCCCCTAGGAATGAAGATAAAATGCTGTTTTGGCTTCTAATGTCCTAAATACCTTGATCCCCTCCTACTTTGCTAGCCTGTGGGCTCCAGAATCCATTGATACCAGCCTCCTCCTTTACTGTTCCTCTGATAAGACATTGGGCATTTCCCGCTGGCCATCCCCCATGCCTGGAGCTTTCCTCTTCCTTATCTCCTCTCCTCGGCTTCCTGGGCATCCTTCCAGTCTCCGCCAAAATCCCGCCCTGTGCAAGATGCCTCTTCTCAGTCTCCCCACCCCGACCTGCCCCTGCCCCCAAGGAATTCCTAATTGGTCTTGTTTGTACTGGTTGTGCATGTCGTCTCCCTGGGCAGACTGTGCGCTCGAAAGCAGGGACTGTCTCTCATGTTTCTGTGTTTCCCCGTGCTTACTTAGCACAGTGCCTGGAACGAAGGAAGCGCCTAATAAATGCTTGTTGGCTTCTGGATTGTCCCAGCAAGCCAGGCATCAGTGCACATGGATGGGTTCTTGCCACACACACAATCTAACCGATAGTCTCCGGTCTTTTCCTGCTCCTCTGTTTCATCCTTCTGAGCTCTTCCTTTCATGACAAATGGGCATCCTACACATTGAAGTGGATTCCAGGGAGATCTGCACATGAGGAAAAAGGATTGGCATTGCTTGCAGAAATGCTTCCTCAGAAGCAGTTTTTAAAGACTCATCCGTGGCACCAGGCTATCCTGATTGCTTGCCTTTGTCTTGGCTGATGATACGTGCATGTCTTTCTTTTGCTGTGGCCTCTCTCCCTACCCCATGACCTCCTGTCACCTTGTATTTGCCTTGCATCTAACTTGATCTGTTCCTACAGGCTCCAGTTTTCTTTATAGCACTAGAATGTAAGCCCCTTGGGGGCAGGGGCGATTTGGGTTTTTACCTTGCATCCCCTGTACGTAGTAGGCACTTAATAAATGCTTGTCGATTGATTTCTTTAGAAGTGATTTCTCTTACCTTTCAGGGTGTGTTTTTATTGAAAATTCACCTTTCTGCAGGTTGAAGCTTTTACTCAGGAAGATCCCCTGCCGTACAAGTCTTTGAGAGCCAAGTGTGGGAAATGTGTGTGTATGTGTGGGTAGAACAAGAATGCCAGTCCCCTTCCTGGCTGCCTGGAGGAGGAGGACAGATGAGATACACTGAGCGAGCATTTGCAAGATGGCGGCCAAGTCCATGCTTGTCCTATGGATGTGGAACTTGAACTTATCAAAGAGAGAGCCTCCAGTTCCTCTGACAAGTCTTTTCTGCCACCAGGTCTGTGTCTGACATCCCAAGACGAGATGGAGTCACCACACGTGGGGAGAGGCCTGACACACTTGCTGCCCCGTGAGCTCTGAAGCCGTTTTCACTATCGCTCACTCTGTTGGGTTAAATGCATGTTGGCCCATGAGCTGCTGCTGTCCGTTGAGGCCGAGCTGACTGAGCTGAAAAGCAGTCTAGAGACCCAGCTGTAGTGTCCAGCACCATGACGTGACTGCTAACTGTGAGGACACAGTGACCACAGATGGCACGCTCTGCCTTTGGCTGATACTGGACCTGCCCTAGGAGAAATCGCCCATTGGAAAAGCACCTGTGGGCCTCAGAAATGGCCCCTTCAGATCAGATGGCAAAAAATGTGGCTGCCTGGTGTTCATGTGGATATTTTAAAATATCTGAGTAATGGAAAGCAGAGGGCCAGGTTATGGGTTTGTTCTCTGGCCCTGGATTCCCTTTGGTGATCCTATTTTACTGACTTGTGTGTAGAATCAGCCTAGCTCCTGTAGGCCTGCCAGGCTGTTTTGTGTAAAGGTGGGACATTGGGCATGGCCACTGCTAGGAGGATGCCATACTAGGACTACTATTAACATAGACCATTAGCATCCTGCTCTGAGGATTAATTATTGAGAGTAGAATTCTGAAAAAGCGTACATAAGCAACAAATGAAGAAAGTGGAGTGATAATGACAAGGAAACCCTGTTATCTTCAGCAATTCGGAATACTTGATTATGACACCCTAGCACTTTAGTACATAATCAGGTGTTCAGTTGTTGTTTCCTCTGGCCTTAGAATCTTGTAGAGCTGCTGCTGACAGCTCACTTTTCTCACATACCGTCCTCTGGGTTGCCTTACTCTCCTCATTTTATTTTCTCTTTCAACCCCTTAAAATTGGTTGCCTTCCACCTGTACCCCTTCTCCTGCATTATTGTTTTTGGTTTGGATCTAAGGTTTCATGGGTGTAGAGAGCTCCCTGTGAGGAAACATCCTCTTGCAAGACGGGTGAGTAACTTATCAACTGCTCAGATGGCTTGTCCTGAACTTGAAGCCAGCTTTCTATCTACTAGACTACTCTATCTCTCCTATTACATGGGCCTCTTCCCACTAAGTGTTCATCTATTCCTCTTGCTTTTCCCCCTTTTTTTTCATTTGTCTTCTTTGGATATGGTCCCCCCGTAGCGATCAAGGTAGGGTAAGATGATGATCCCTCCTGTCCAGAGTGCCCGGTGCAGTGGATCTGAATTTTGGACATCTTCCTGGCTCAAGCCCTTCTGACCCTCAAGCTTCTTAGAAGATGAGCTTTTTCTTCTTAGCTCCTCTTCTTTGGTCCAGAAAAAAAGTGGTTTGTCCTAATGGCTGTGGCAAGGCCAACTCTGCAAACAGAACTGCAGAATCTGAGAGCTGATTAGGACTTCAGGGGCCTAGTAGCCCAGCACTTCCTGTTAATAATTCCCTTGTCATTTCCCCACTCAGTGGTTACCCTTGGCCTACTGGATGTGTTATTGGCCATGTAATTGAGAAGTGGGAAGAGTCATGGGGGTGGCACTCTCATTGTTTTTTCTTTCTGACATGCCTTTCACCCAGCCCTGCCACCTGTTAGCATCTTCCTCACCTGCTAGCCTACCCTTAATAGTTCTGACAAGGCCAGTCTGGCGCTGCCTTGTGTTACTCAGAGGCCCAGCCTTTGTCTAAATTCCAAATCTGTGATTGGCTCTCACTGATTTTCTCTAGGACATTGGGATGAAAAGAAGGAGGACCAGCCTCCTTTCATCATGTCACTCAATACCCGTATTTTTTTGCCAGCCCCAGACCACTTCTATGTTGGGCAAAGTCACAGCTTGCTGGAGAAGTGCCCAGCTGTAGAAATGCTGGAGGCTTCCAGGAGAAAGCTGCCTATGTGCTCCATGGCTCTTTTCTCTGCTGCCTAGGGCCATGCAGGAGTCACTAGCGAGGACTTAGAAAGAAGTTCCTGTAACTTCATGGTTCTTTGTTCCGGGTCTAAAGAATGTCTCCTTCGTGTGGAGTGTCTTTAAAAGAACAACTTGTGGATGCTCGGAAGCCTGTGTAGCCCCCTCCCCATACTCCTTTTTCTCACTGTATTATGATTTGAGTAGTTCCAAGAAGCCTCCCTCCACAGATTCTCTCCCCTTCAGCCATCTCCTTAATCCATCTGCCATGCTCTCTGAAATTCCACCTTTTGAAATTAAATCCTTTGGCTAGCTCTTCTTTTACAATGAAAATGCTGCTAGGTTTAATGATGCATTAGATCCTTAGCCTTTAACCTCACAGGGTCTCGTTGATCTATCAGTTTGTTTTCATCCTTGATGGGTGGTGGAGAGCAGGTCATTTACTGCAAGAGAGGAAGTCTTAAGCCAGGAGGAAGGAGAGGTTGTTTTAGAGCATGGAGTGTGGGGGGCAGGCTTGGTGGGGTTCCCTAGTGGGTTGGGACCACTCCCAACAGACAAGAGTGATGTGAAAACACTGGAGCCTTGGGGGAGAGAAAGCTCTGAAGAGAAACTTGATTTTCACAGTCTTGTTCCAGACTTGAGTCTGATTGTAAAATGCATGTATGCATCTTGAATAAGCTGATTAGAATTGTGTCTTTGCCTGTAAGTTTGAAGATGTATCAAAGAATATAAGCTGTTAGCCAAGAAAAAAGAAAATGAATTCAGGAAAAAAATGTTTGAGGTTCTCTAGACTCTGCTGAGAAATCTTTTGAATATTCTGTAAACCTAATAATTAAAAGAGGGGCAGTGAGCTATCCCAGTGGATGGAGTGGCGGACCCAGAGTCAGGAAGACCTGAGTTCAAATCTGGCTGCAGACACTTCCTAATTGTGTGACCCTGAGCAAGTCACTTAAGCCTGTTTACCTCAGTTTCTTCATCTGTAAAATGAGTTGGAGAAAGAAATGGAAAGTCACTCCAGGATCTTTGCCAAGAAAACCCCAAATAAGATCACAAAAAGTTGGAGCTGACTGAAATGACTAAACAACCACCTAATAATGTAACTTGAAAAGATTATAGATCAGAATATTAATTGCCAGCTAGCAGAGTAAAGACAGTATGGTGTTCTGGGAGGTACACTGGGTTTGGAGTCAGAAGATTTGGGTTCAGATCCACCTCTGACACTTTTTGGTTTTATGACCTGGAACAAGTAAGTCTCAGCCTCTCTGGACCTCTGTTTCATGATCTCTGTGATCAGGAGGTTGGAGTAAGTGGCCCTTGGGGTCCCTTGGAGTAGAATTGTGGAGTTTAAAACTGGAAAGAATCTTTTCCTCTCCCTTCATTTTCACTGAGGTGACTGAGACCCCGCCAGGTGGAGGGGCTTCCCCGAGAAGGTCCTTCGTGAAAGAGCTGGGCTTGAGAACACATCTCCCTCCTCCCAGGCACCACCTTAGGGTTTTCCTGTCCCAGATTCCTAGGGTCATAGACCTGGAAAGGACCACCCTGGCAGAGTAGTCCAATCCACTCATTTCCCAGATGAGCAGGCTGGCCCATGAAAGTTAAGTGACCTGTCCAGAAGTCAGACAGACAGACAGACATTCACACACCTGTGGAATGTCAGAGGTGAGATTGGAGCCAGCTGGGAAGATGCCTTGAATAATAATACTTTACTTCTCTTGTGATCAGCCTTTATCATAGCTGAGGCTGATGACACAGGTAAGGGTACACATGTAAATGTCAAGTGATGTCACCCGGACTCATGTCATTAATATGTTGTAGCCAAGACCCCACTGTAATGTCACTATTCAGCCATTTACTTGGGATACATTTTTCCCCTGTGAAATTACTGCCCCCAATAATGTTGTTTCATCTGTTGTCCTGTTTTTGCAGAAACAGTTTGATACTAGGCTGGGAGTGTCTATATTTTGAAACAGAGGAAGTCTCTCAGAAGAGGAGGTTTGAGGGACATGCCCAAGGGGACACACAGTGTGCAAGAAGCCTGGGCACAGAGCCCTTGACTCCTGACCCCTCACATAACTTGCTTCATCGCTCTTTCCCATTGGTCCTGTGCTTAGCATGTGGACTTTTTTTTTTTTTACTTCTTTGTGGAGTTTTTAGTTTTGGTCTTTGTATGTTTCAGAATGACCAAAGGCATTCTGTTGCTCTTAAATTTAAAACACAGTACCTCCACTGACCACCTGACCCGTGTGCTGAATTGAGTTCATCTTACAGTAGATACCCTCGCAACTTGTGGCAGCAAAGCGTTTGGGAACTGGAGCCTCCTTTATGAGGACTTTCTCATCCCACTAGTTGTGTGACCTCCTTCATCTTGGAAGTACTTTGGATCTACTTCTTCTTTACTGATCTGGACATTTTTACCCCCTCCCTCCCGTTGAATGTAAGCGTCTTGTTGTATTGTTATTTTTGTATTCCAGCACTTCGTCAAGTTCAGTCAAGCACTTATTAATCACCTATTGTATGCCAGGCACCATACTAAGCCCCAGATGCCAAACTCATCATCTGGCACAGAGGGACTTAATATATATTTATTGAACTGAAATAAATTAACTTTATGTCCTGTGCTCTTGTTAAGATTGCAGCTACACGGACTGTAATGTTTTAATGACCCTGGACCACTGTAAAAACCCTCATCCAGGGGATAACATGACTGGAAAGTTGAATGTCAGGAGTATTTCCTCATCTGTAATGATAATTATAGTTAACATTTACATAGCACTCCAGAGTTTGCCAAGCACCTTACAATCACTATCTCATTTGATCTTCCTAGCAGCTCTAAGAAGTAGGTGTAGGCACTGTTAATATCCCTATCTCATAGTTGAGGGAGCTGAGGCAAGCAGAGGTTAAGTGACTTGCCCAGGGTCACCACCACTAGGTAAGTATCTGAGGCAGAATTTGAACTCTGGGCTTCCTGTCTCCAGTCCAGAAGTTCACTACAATACTTCGCACTATGTTTGTAAAATGGGGCATGATGGCATTTCCCTCTCCGGATTGGGGTGAGGATTAGAGGAGGTCATTTGGACTTTTAAGGATATGACAGACCAGCAGGAATAAGTAAAGCCCCACTGCCATTTTGACTGCTCTGTGCCATTTTCTTGGGCAGGATGCCACTGGAATGGATGGGGACCAGAGATGAAAGGGGACCCAAGTGGAGATGGCTCAGCTCTAGAAGGGGGGATCCCTGCTAACCATCAAGAGAGCCAGCAGATGAGTCAGTATGAGGGATGGCAGGGCCTTCCCCAAGCTACCTTAGGAGCAGTGATTCAGAGCCAGAAAGCCTTGTCTAGCTCCTCATTTTACAGACAAGGACACTGAGGCCCAGAGAGCTGAAGGGACTTGCCCAAAATCACACAGGTAGGTAGCAAGTGGCAGAGGCAGAATTTGCACCCAGATCTTTTGACACCAAAATTAGTGCTGCTTGTGTTGCACTGCCCTGCTCAATTTTGTACAGATGATGTCCCCAAAGTCTTAGTGCAGTTATTCAAGCTATTCAGATTTCAAACTGTACCAAGACATGAGTGCGTGTATGTACTGTCCCATTTGCCATACTTGTGCTGTGGGCTGAACAGTCTACCCCCAGTCTGGGCAGGGGAACTCTGTAGGGCTCTTCAAAACCTTTTTTGTCTGAAAGGAGAGAAGCAAGGTTGCCCTCCTCAGCCTGCCTCAGAAATGCAAACCAAGGCCTTGAGGCCGGACGGTCTGAATCCTAAACCCTCTCTAATCGGTTTCAGTCTGTTGTGGGGAGTGCTTATGGAGAAGGCAGCCTCTGTCCCTCCTCTCCTGCCCAGTCATGAATTGACTGGTAGAAAATTGCCTTGTAGATAGATCAGTCCATAAGGAAGGCCTGACTTCCAAGGCGATGCACTAATACTTTTGAATGCTTAAGTTCTGTGATTCTGTCATTATAGGGAGACTCTTCCCACCTATTTAAGTGATGACTTGGGGAAGCCTAAGCCAGCTGCATCAAGCACAGGTCACTGTCAGTAAGTGGGAATGCCTATAAGCCTATAGCCAACTTCATGCTAACTTTCTGAGTCAGTAACTGCATAAAAACTGGGATATGTGTAGGGAATGTATACATGGTATATAGGGAAGTCCCCTGAGGGCAGAAACATCTGCTTCTTTGTCTAGCATAGCCTCTTGGCAATATGGAGAGTGAAATGGATTTGGGATCAGGAGAGACTCAAGCTGCTTGTGTGATGATGGGCAGGTCATTCTGACCCTCAGTTTTCAAATCTGAGAAATCTACATTAAAACCCATTTTCTTTATCTTAAAAGACTGCTGATTGTGTCAAATGAGAAAATGTATCTAGAGTGATTTGTCAACCTTAAAAGCTCTAAATGTCAATTATTATTTTGTAAATGTTTGTGATTGAAGCTTGGATGGCATGTTTATCAGGTCTTTGGGTGGCTAAAAGCTTGGAGGGAGGAATCACAAAGACATCAAATGATAGAGACATCACCATCCTGACAGATCACCACACGGGCTAAACCTAATAAGACAAATTGTAGTAATAGAAAGAAGCTGAGAGATTACGTCCTCAAACTACAGTCAGGCTTTTGTATACATCCTGGTAATAGAGAGGTAAACAGGAGCCTAGAAGCCTTTTATTCTGAAAAGGTAACAAGGCCCTGAAGCTCTTTGTTGGAAGATTTATAGCTGTCAAGGTCTTGTGTTGGAGTGTCCTTGAATTTATATGCTGTCTTGTTAACTTTGAGTTTGATTCCTTTGGATAAACAGTCTTAACAGGTTACATTTGCCATGTGGCCATTAAGTCAAAAACAACTCACTAGAGGACTCTGGAGAATGTAGGACCCCCACACTGCCTGATGATGTCTGTGACTCAGAGCTCTTTCTGATGGCCCAGGGTCACTGGGCTGACCTGGAGCCCACTCTCCCTAGAGCTGCATGGTTTGGTTTAATATGATGTGTCTCTAATGAATATGATGCTAATCTAAATGCAAAGTTCTTTTTGCTTCAACAATTGGGATGAGCTTAGTCTGAATGCTTGGGTTCATCAATACCGACTTCACAAATCCAAGATGGCAGCAGTTTGTCTAGAGAATAAAGAGATCTGGGGCTCCCAGTGGAGTACACACTGAATACAAGTTAAGGGTGTGGTATGTCAGTCAAGGAAGCAGATGGAATTGAGACTTTGTTAAGAGGAGCAGAGCATCCAGGGCTAAGGATTTCATGGTCCTGTTTTGGGAGCTGGTCTAGACCACACCTGGAATATTGTGGTTGGGTCTGCATGCCACATTTTAGTGAGTCAGTCATCAAGTATTTATTAAGCACCTACTGTATGCCAGGAACTGTGCTAAGTAAGAGTTGGAGATATAAAGGCAAAAAGAATGCCTGTCCTCAGGGAGCTTTATTGTAATGGACTAGAAGTCTGAGGCCATTGATGGTCCAGAGAGCAGAAGGGTCTGCTGGGGCTGTTTAACTGGAGAAGAGAAGACATGTTTGTGAGTACTGAGGACAGGTAAGATGTGACTGCCCTCTTCAAGGATCTGAAGAGACTTCTCATAGAAGACAGATTCTACCTGTTCAGCTTGGCTCCACAGGGCAGGACAGGGCATACCTGCTAGAAGTTGAACAGGGGAAAATTTAGTTATGACAGCAAAAAGAAAGTCTTCACCATGAATGAGCGCTCTCCAAAAGTGATTGGGCTATCTCAGACTGGAGGGGGGTTCCCCTCTTGCTGGGGATCTTTAAGCAGAGACTGGGTGAGCACCCATTGCTGGGTTCAGTGCTATTCTGTGAACCAGTTTGCAAAGCTTCAGGTTACAGTTTGTTGCATGGTCTCTCAGGGCCATTGGAAAAACTGTTGGTTGAACTTTGTTTTGGGGGATGGAGCTGAAAACAAGACGCTCCTAAGGGATGCCCCCCTCCCCCCCAGAAGATGGTGAAGGTGGATGGATTTTGCTGAAAGGGAGTTTCCGCTGCTTTCCTTTTCTGTCTGAGCCAGAATCCTAGGGAATAATGATGTGAACATAAAAGCACGTGGTGTTAATTCAAAGTGGGAAGGACTGGGAGGTTGGTGTTAAAATCAATGTGTTTACTTGGCTATTCTCTGGAAGACTTCTCTCTTGATGGAGTCGAAGACAAATTGTGTTTAGTTTTTGAATAAACAGGACAGTAGGAGGAAGCCCATTGCCTGTGGATTGTAAACACAGGTCATGCAGAGCTTGTCAGAGAGGGGGAGGGGAGAAAAGCTGCTTCCAGCCTCCTAGCTAGTCTAGACCAATTAAAAGTGTGTATTCTTGGGAAAAGGGCTGTCAGAAATAAATGTCATCTGGAAAATCCTGACGTCTTTGAGAAGGTTGGCTTGAATCTCATGCTTTGTTTCCCTCTTCCTAGGCAGAAATGCTTTGTGCTTCAAGTGGAGTAGCTTCTTTATCTGGGACTTCTTAAAAATCTTTCCCTTTTGTGTCTTTTTGGAGGAGGAACCAGCATTGGGTAGGAAATGCCTTTCTTCTGGGGAGCAAGAAATAAAGATGTGCACTTAGAAAGTTCTTGGACAAAGCCCAAATTCTCTGGCTTTGAAAGCCCTTTCCAAAGGGGCTTCGACCTGCCTTTCCAAGCCTACCTTCTTTTGGTCCTTCTTAGGATGTGCCATTTTGCATCTTGGTGTCTTTGCATAGGCTGTCCCCATACCTGAAATTCTCTCCCTCTTCACATTCATGCTTTAGAATCCCTAGCCTCTTCAAGTTCGTTTCTGATCCATTCCCCCATCCTAATGTTACTGTCTTACTCTCCTCTGTAAAGTGGACACAGTAGTAGCACCTACTTCATCATAGTAACTCCTATGTGGGTGTTACATGCTAGGTGTTTAATAAACGCTTACTGAGTGGATGAATATTTTGGTCACTGCCCCTGGGTTTGGGGAAATGCTTAGAATACAGACAATCACCTACCAAATCCCTGGGTCATTTCGCAGGAAACAGTAGTACTTGTGCCTCTTTTTAAAAGCTTAATTGATATCTCTTCTTTTTACAACAAACTTTTTTTCCAGAAGGAGAGATAGATAAGGTGGAAATGTTCTCTGAGCTTAGAGGAGTGAGAGTAAAGGAAATGGTGGTAGTGAATGTAGATGGCATTTCTTCAAGCATTTGGCTAAGAAAGAGAAGAAAGCTATGGGGATGGTAGAGTCAAGGGAGGCTTCAGTTAGGATATATTTCCTTTGATGGGACAGCTAGGTGGTGCAGTGGATAAAGCACCAGTGCAGGAGTCAAGAGGACCTGAGTTCAAATCTCCCCTCAGACACTTGACACTCTCTAGCTGTGTGACCTTGGCCAAGTCACTTAACCCCAGTTGCCTCATCCTGGGTCATCTCCAGTCATCCTGATGAATATCTGGTCACTGGATTCAGATGGCTCTGGAGGAGAAGTGAGGCTGGTGACCTGCACAGCCCTCCCTCAATCAAAACAAAGTCAAGTTCAAGTCATGTCATTATTTCTCTGATGGCATGGTCTTCTTCAGCAACGAAGGATGAATACACATTTCCTTTGATACGTCTTGGTTTCAGAATCCCCTGACTAACAAGGAAGACTATAGATCCATAGAAAATGGACATTAGTCTCTTCTTTCAAACACTTCTGAAATTAGAAGAGCTGCTGGGAACAGCGAATAGGGGCAGGAAAGGACAGAAAGAAATTGGGTTAGAGTATGGGGGGGTGGGAGTAAAGATTTTTTTCTATGTTTAGTATAGAACCTTAACTTTAGTCATTCAATTTTGGGAGGGTTTTCTAGCAAGACTGACATTGGCATAGTAAAAACCAGTGTGATATCAGGGACCTCAGAGCTTCTCTAGAGACTGAACTGAGTCTCCCCCATCTCTTCTTCTCTGATTTTCCCAATATTTCTATTTCCTGTCTCCAGTCTTGTGTGCACTGGAATTGTATAAGTATTGCTAGGTCACTGGAATGTGGTGTGCTAAAAAGAAAATTGGCTCTGGAGTCAGAAGGCAAGGGTCCAAATCTTGCCTCTTATTTATTCGTAGAATCTTGGATAGGTAATTTTACTTCTGTGGGACTCAGTTTTCTGATCTGTGAAATAAATGCTAAGGTCTAAGGTCTCTCACAGCTTTTGTTCCTATGATTCTATGAGCCTACTAAAGGAAACTTCCCTTAGCTGTTTTCAGAGAGAATCATGGAATCCAGAGCCAGTCTGGTCCATCCCCCTCATTTTACAGAGGAAGAAACTGAGGCCCCATGGGAGTGATGCTTCTTGCTCAAAGACACAGGGGAATGAGTGGCAGAGGAGAGATTCAAGCCCAGATCCTCTCTCTCTAGGTCTGATGATCTTTCTCCTTTCTGTGGGTCCGTACAAGACTGAGTGTGACGGTCAGAAAGCTGATCAGTCTTAGAGCTGGACCTTGCAGCAGGAGCCTGACCCTGAAGGGTAATCGTCTCCCATCTTTCTCAATCACTTTATCTAAACTCAGCGTGGCTGCCATCCCTCCTTTATTCCCTCATACCTTACTTAGCTGTGTATTTGTTCCAGTTCACTCTCTTCCCCCCTCCCAACCCCCTCCCTCAAAGATAGGGTCTGTTGCTTCTCATCTCTGTATCCGCAGCTTCTAGCCCTGAGCCCAGTGCATTGTGGATGTGTAATAAATCCTTGTTGAAGTCAATGGAAATATATGCTGTTAAGACAGATGATTGACTGTGTTCTGACCACTATATAACAAAATTGTTTATAAATGATAAAACTAAATTAAGCTTGGGAGTTTTGTATGGGGGAATGAGGCTTGAATTGGGGAAGAAATGGATTACCTACCTTAAGTTTCCAAAGATGATGTTCTGAGGTAAGATGGCATTGTGTTAGGGTTTCTCTGTCCTCTGGAGTCTAAGTATGGACAGCCACAGGTATCCTGCTTAGTGTCAAAAGGATCTTTGTTGGGAAACTGTCTGCTGGTTGATGTAATGACTCCAATAAAATCAGATGTGCCGGCAGCCTGTAGTTGTTTGTACTTTATTTTTATAGAACTATACAACTGTCTCCCTAGGGGCTCTGAGCCCGCGCTCTGAGCTCGCACTCTGAGCTCCCTGAGCTGTGGTTGTTCCATAGACAGTGAGCTCACACTTGGAGAAGTTTCCCTGAGATCTCTCTGCCCTGAAGGCTCTCCTCATGCCTTATCTCTTGACTTCTTCTTTGCACCCAGTACCTTCTCCCAGGACTTCTTCAAATTTAGCACATACCAGGTTGTAGTAGAGTCCTTTGTATTGCTATCTTATTCTCCTATATCAGAGGTGAAAAAAATACTTGGTGGTGGGCTGCCCACTTTGCCGCCCCCCGCCCCCCCCAGCACTCTCAGGTGGGACAGAACCAGGGTAAGATGTAAGTAGGAATTACTCAGCAAATAAATAAAAATGCAGTTTGTTGTTGCCGTTCATTCTTATCTGACTCTTCATGATCCCATTTGGAATTCTGTTGGCAAAAATACTGATGTGATTTGCCATTCCCTTTTCCAGCTCATTTTACAGAGAAGGAAACTGAGGCAAACAGGGGTAAATGGCTTGCCCAGGTTCACACAGCTAGGAAGTATCTGAGGCCACATTTGAACTCAGGTCTTCCTGACTCCAGGCCCAGCCTCTATCTACTGGGCCACCTAGCTGTTTGCCAAAATACAATAGAATATAGTGTTACCGTGTGGTCTTCAAAGTCAATATGAGGCTGAGAGGGATCCGTATGTGTAGTTTAGTGACCCCATTTCTATGTGATTTTGACACCACTGCCCGATATGACTAAGATTTTGAGGGGGCAAGTACTGTGACTTGTTTCACTGTTGTATCCCCAGAGCCTAGTATAGTGTACAGGGGATAAGTGATAAGTGTTTGTTGAAGTATTGGCTGAATAATCACCTCCTTGAACTGGTTATAGATCATTGGAAATGATTAAATATGTCTCTGCTAAATTTATCTTGGGGCAGCTAAGCGATACAGTGGAGAGAGCACTGGGTCTAAAGTCAGGAAGACCTGAGTTCAGATACTTACTAGCTCTGTGACCCTGGGTAAGTCACTTCACTCTGTTTGTCTCAGTTTCCTCATGTGTAAAATGAGCTGGAGAAAGAAATGGCAAACCACTCCTGTGTCTTTGCCAAGAAAACCCCAAATGGGGTCACAGAGCAGATACCATTGAACAACAAAAACAGTTACTTTGCTAAGAGGCAGGGATAGATCAATCAACACAGATTTATTAAGCACCTACTAAGTGCTAGCCATTGTGTGAGGATACAAAGAAAAGGTGAAATAGACCCTGCCCTCAGAGGGCTCACATTATAATGGGGTAGATGACAAACACACAAGCAGTTATAGATACAAGATGCATCCACAGTCAATACAAAGCACACGGCTTTGGAAGGGCCCTTGGAGCACGTCTATATACATCGATGCTGATCTCCCCTCATTTTACAGATGAAGGAAACGGAGACCCAAAGAGGCAAAGTGATTTGCCCAAGGTCACCCACATAACAGTGGGTGACAGTGTCAGGATTTGAACCCGGGTCCTCTGGCACGAGTTCCATGGCTGTTTTCCACTGCTTGCTATACTAGGGTCCTTGAGCTTCTGAACATGAATCATGGGCAGTGTTGTCCTGGCTGTAGGCCCAGTTCTCGGTGGTCTTCAGCTAGAGATTTCCTCATCTTGGAATTCTTGACTTTGTATTTGCTTCACCTATTGCTTTGCAAACTCAGTTTTCTGATCTTTTGAGCCAAATAAATGAAGTGGGAGGCTTGCAACCCAGAGATTCCAAGAAAACAGAGTTTGCTTGCTGGAATGAGCCTCACCATTGCTGAAACACTTGGCTGTGATTTTGCTCCCCTCCAATTTTGGACCTTCTTACTTATGAGGAGAGCGAGCACCTATGGGTTGATGAACTGGGAAGCAATGAGCTTTTTCCCTCCCTGCCATGTTGCTGTTGATGGGTATGCACAGAAAAGCTCCAGTCCTTGGTAGGACTCTTTCCCCCGCAGAGTGAGGACTGTATCTGGTGGTAGGTAATGCCCAGGACATCCAGCTACGCCCTAGACCCCTCATTCACAAGGATCTTCTCACACAAAAGTGCTCTCTCTCAGTGTTGCCCTGCTACTCAAGGTCACCTGAGGGGCTGGGATTTCTCTACTGTAGATATTTCCTCCAGGGACATGGAATGAAATTCATTTAACCCCTCCTGGGCAGCTTGGGTGTCCTCCTGTAAGATTGTCTCAGGGAAGTCACCCATTGTGTTGGGGGTGGGGTAAGAGTTGGACCTTGAGTATTAACTGAATATTCATTAATGCCTAATATTTTTTAAATTTTATTTTTAAATCAAATTTTAAATAAATTAAAATAAAGTAAATAAATTAAAATTTGATTTAAAAAAATTTAAATAGGTCACCTATATAGTAAAATGTTCAAGATCGTGAAAATTGACTATAAATAGCTTTCTTTGTTTTCTCTGAAGAATGGATGAGGGGGTCGATGGAGACAACCAAGGGAAATTTAGACTGTTATGCTTTCAATATGCTTTTTTAATGTGACGTATACATAGGACCATATGTCCCTAGGTGCACAGGCCTTTAGTGGCCATCTGCTCCAATCCCTCCTTTTTACAGAAGAGGACGTTGAATCCCACCAGGGAAAATGACTTGTCCAAGGCCACATTGATGGCCAGGTTAGACCCCTCTGATTCCTGTCCCCTTTATGCTGCACTGTACTGACTCAAGAGCTTCATGCCCTAGGGGGACCTGGTCCTAGACCCAGTCAGTGCTGGGCATGGCCTGTATCCTTCCCAAGCGCCATCTTGGTTCAGTCTCCTTGTCCCAGAGGTAGAATTTGTTGGTGTTTTCGTTCCAGAGAACAACTTCGCAAGAAGCGAGGATAAATGAGGAGGAAACCGATAAAGAGGAGAGTGGGGAGGATGGGTCCAGCGAGTCGGAGGACCACCGCAGCATCGTCCTTCACCTGATCTCCCAGCTTCGATTTGGAATGGACCTCACCAAAGTACGTGAGCCTTCCCCAGGCTCCAGTGTGGGCCATCAGGGTGGAGAGGCTGCTCAGCTTACTTGCGAGGGGGTCCATCCCTCAAAGGCTGAGGCCCCAAACTGAGCAAGTGCTGAGCAGGATGCTCTGGTGAAGGAGGCTGGAGTCTTCATCTCCAGGTGGAATTTCTCATCTGGAAAGTCGGAGTTGAGGCTCGCCCATTCTCAGCTCAGCCAAAGCATCAGGAAAATTACTTCCTCTCTTTGGGGCTCGGTTGTCTCATCAGTCCAATGGGTGGAGGGGACGGGGGTCGCTAAGCTCCCTCCTTGCTCTGACCCTGAGGGAACTACTCCTGAATCCTGTGTTCCAGCCCAACAGGTCACTGATTCTCTGTCTTGACTCATGTTTCTCCTGCAAGGGATGTCTTTCCCTGTCTATACACCACTCATCCTTCATGTCCCATGTCCCGCATAAAGCATTCCCAGACTGCCAGCCCTCGGGGCTCCCTCATGGGTTGTTCCCTCCTCCAGCCCTCCGTGGCTCACACTCTCCCTCTTGTCTGTGCAGCTTTTAGCCTGTGTTACCTTGCATTGTTGATGGCCTTTATTATGTGTCTGCTTTCTCCTGACTAGATTGTAAGGGCCTTAGGGGCAGGCACCATCCACACCCTATGTGTCTTTGGTATCCCCAGAATGCAACTCAGGGCCCTGTCATCATAAGTGCTCAGGAGTTGACCTATAGCTCAAAGCCATCCTGGGCTTCCTCAGACTTGGAAGAGAAAGGGGGATGACCAAGCGCCAGCAGTCTGGTGGTAGCAGCACAGTGTGGTGGGGGAGGGAGGAGGATGGGAAGCACTGTCGATAAAGTGACCTACTGTGTGCCAGGCGCTGGGATAAGTGCTTTTACAAATACTGTCTCATTTCATCCTCACAACAACCCTTTGAGGTAAATGCCATCATTATTTCCATTTTACAGTTGAGGAAATTGAGGAAAACTCAAGTTAAGTGACTTGCCCAGAGTCACATAAGTGGCATGGCTAAGATTTGAACCCAGGTCCTTGGACTCCAAAGTTAATATCTTTTTAAGTGTAAGAACTGGAAGTGGGTAAAGGAACTTAGAAAATGCTTTTGTGTTCTATATGAGAAAGTAACATGCTTTTAGTTCCATTTAAACATATGCACATGTAAATATATATACACATGTATATACATACCTGTATATAAGTAAATATAAGCATGTATAGACTTATGTATATATCTATATATATGCATATCATGTACGTGAGTGTGCACATATATGAACCTGGACTCAAACTCTGTTTGCGTAGGATTCTCTCATTGGTGGAGATTAACATTTGATGCTTTGACGAGTTTGGGAGAAGAGAGCTCTCCTGTCATCTAGCTCCCAGCCTTGAGCCAGCTGTGCCGCTCAGCGTGGGGGGGCCAAGCTTTGAGAGGTTAATGTTGACCAAAGGAGGAGAGTCCTGTGTGGATGGTCATGGAGCCATATGCCAATTGGCTTGAGGCCTGGTCACATTCACATGTATCATACATGTGTATACATACGTGTACCCCTGTATATAAATACCTATTTGTCTGTCTTGTCTGAGTTTAAAGGGAAAAGGTAGGCGTGTTTCTTAACTAAATTCCCCAGTAAGTGAAGACCCAAATGCTCAGTGACTGGCTAAAAAGCCCCCGGAGATTGTTTCCTCACTCGGAATCTTTGACTTCTCATGAGGGGTATCCTTGAGAATGAGGTGTAGAGCGCCTGTTGATTCAGAAGTCTGTGTGAGTGGTGGCCTGCATGGCAGGGCGCTACTTCCCCAAACTAGCTGATGAAATCTATAAAGTTTGCTTCTTTTCTGGCAGGGAGGGGCTGTGTTTTTTTCCCCCTTCTTTGCTTTTCCCCTTTCTTCCATGGGCCAGTCAGTCTCTCAGCAGTTTGGAGTCTGGGGTGGGAGGCCCAGGGAGGAGGAAGGCTGCTAAGGAGGCTGCAGAGGTGTCCAGAAAAGCTTTTCTTGTCTTTATGAAGCAGATCCCCCAGGGCCTTGCCTCCCTCCCAGCCCCAGACATGGATGTGACCCACACACTAGAGGAATTGTTTTCTCTGTACCTAGAATGAACTGTCCCTGTGCTGAAGGTTGCAAGGACTTTCATGCCCAAAGGAGAGTCTACTCAAGACCGGAAACTAGTTGTCCAAAAGCATTTATGAATGACTGAGTGACATGTCATTTATTAAGCACTTACTGTGTGCTACATTGGGTTGGAAGGGACCCACCAAGGGAGATACAAACTCAAAACCAAAGGCATTCTTGGTCCTTAAGAAGCTTCTATGCTTACACAAGGAGATAACAGCTCTCAAGAGTTGTAGGTGGATTAGAAATGGTCTGGAAATTTACAGAGATGGTGAAGGGAGCCGTAGGCAAATTGATCAACATGCCCTTTCCAGAAATAATGATGCTGGCTTAATTATGTTTAATTGATTCAGTTAATTAATGCACCTGAAAGAGGTGTGCAGGCTGAGCTTGGGGGATATGTATGGGGAGAAGTCCAGATAGTTAAGAGAAGTATGGTTGGATCCCAGGCCTCTCTATGATAGGCAACCAAGGCAACTACCCAGGAAGACTGTGGGCCCCTAGGACGACATGGGCATGAACAGGTGAAGTCTTCAGGGTTTGGTCAAATGCCTACCACATGTTTGCTGAGCATGGTCCTAACCTTTCATTTGGCACATGAGAGAACCAGGCCCAGGGTTGGGTGCCAGAGGCAGGATTTGAACTGGAAGAGCCCCCTCATAAAGAAGAGATGAGAGGAGACAAAGGAAGGAAGTAGCAGAGTGGCACCTTAAAGCCTATAGAAAGAGGAACCTACCAAGGTAGAGCCCCCAGAAAATGGATTGGAGCCCTTGGGAGGGGGGTTCCCCTCACTGGTGTTCTTCAGGAAAAAGCTAGGGCAGCAGCTGCTCAGGCCAGACAATGTTCCCCGAGGTGCTTTCTACTCTGGAATTGGGATTCCATAATGGGAACCCCCTTCAATTCAGTGATATTCAATAAACATTTATTAAGTGCCTACTGTATGCCAGGTGAGGGCTTTGTCAGATGGGTAAGTTTTGTTTTCCCAAAGTGGGGTGGTCCAGTGGTATCCATTTGCTCAAAGGCGTGACATGCTGACATGTAGGCAGAGGAAAGATTTGTGGTATATTGGGAAAAAAGCCTCGATTTGGAGTCAGGAAGACCTGAGTTTGAATCCTGCCTCAGACCCTTACTAGTTGTGTGACCCTGGGCAAGTCATCTAACTGCCCTCAGCCTTGGCTCCTTCACCTTTAAAATGATAGTAATAATAAATGATGATGAGCACCTACTGTGGGTCAGGCACTGTGCTACGCACGTTACAAATACTATTTCATTTGATCCCACAACAACCCTGGGAAGTTGGTGCTGTTACTATTCCTATTTTACAGTTGAGGAAACTGAGGCACACAGGGTCAGTGACTTGCCTACAGTCACTTAGACTTAGTTACTCAGACTTAGTGTCTGAGGCTGGATTTGAACTCGAGACTTCCAGACTCCAGCACCAAAGCTCTATCGGTCGCACCCGCTTGCTACCTTCTTAAATGAAGCATAAGAATCGTGCCTACCCCACAGGGTTGTGGTTAGTATCAGCTGAGATAATATAGAAATTGTTTTGCAAACTTTAGAGCATTATTTTGTAAAGTATGTATTAGATACCTACTGTGTGCCAGGCGCTCTAAGTGCTTTACAAATGGGATCTCATTTGGTCTTCACAACCATACATAAATGTTTGTCCGTATTATAAATAGCTTCAGCTGCTTTGTCCGTAGCTGCCTCCAGTGCTCTCCCTCCCATCACCCACAGCTTTTCCCACTGGGCAGCTGTCCCTCCTTGTGGTTCCTTTCATGGTGCTGGTCTTCCCTTAAAGAACCACCTGGAGAGGAGTGAGTGACTCTGCTTTTGATTGATGGAACTTGAGAGTTAATTTGTTGCTTGCTGGGTCTCTGGCAAAGCCCTCTTTCGTTTCCTCTGGAAAAGTCAAGGTTGATTCTGTTAATTATGTTAATAGGAGAGAAAGCTAGTGTTATTGATAGCCCAATAAAATTGATCTGGTGGTTTCCATGCTGGCGCCATCCATCTAAACAGCTGGCTTATTACTCATGCACCAGGCATCAGGCAGATAGTCCAGTGGGTGCCCGGCCCCCGACACTGGCCCTGGTGCTCCAGGCCCCAGGAAGCAAATGACAAAGTGACTTAATACTTATAAAGGAGTAGTAAAAGTAATAATGACAAAGCCATGAGAAAACCTCAGAAGGGACCAGGAAAGACAGTTTTACAAAAAATGAAATAAAAAAAAAGAAAAAGACAGAACCCAGTTAATTCCTCTTGTTCTGAGATTTTACTTCCCAGAGGGAGTGGGAGGCTAACACTGAGGATGTCTTCTGGGATTTGAAGGGCTGTCACGTGGAAGAAGGAGGAGCCGTGTTCTCCCTAACACCTTTATTAATTAACTTATTTTTAGTAATCAACATTTATTCTATAAGATTTTGAGTTCTAAATTTTACCCCTTCCCTCCCCTTCCCTCCTTCCTAAGACCTCAAGCAATCTAATGTAGGCTATACTTGTACAATCATATTAAACATATTTCCCTGTGAGTCATATTGTGAAAGAAGAATCAGAACAAAAAGGAAAAACCTAGAGAAAGAAAAAAAGAGAAAATAGTCTGCTTTTATCAGCATTCAGACTCCCGTTCTTTCTCTGGATGTGGACAGCACTTTCCATCATGAGTCTTTTGGAATTGTCTTAGATCCTTGCACTGCTGAGAAGAGCTAAGTCTATCAAAGTTGTTCATTGTTACAATGTTGCGGTTACTGTGTACAGTGTTCTCCTGGGTCTGCTCATTTCACTCAGCATTAGTTCATGGAAGTCTTTCAAGGTTTTTCTGAAGTCCGCTGCTCATCATTTCTTATAGCACAATAGTATTCCATCACATTCGTATACCACAACTTGTTCAGTCATTCCCCAATTAAGGCATCCCCTCAGTTTCCAATTCTGCCACCACAAAGAAAGCTGTGCTCTCTCTCTCTCTCTCTCTCTCTCTCTCTCTCTGTATATATATGTTTATCCATGTGAGTCCTTTTCCTGTTTTTATGGTCTCTTTGGGCTACAGACCTAATAGCGGTATTGCTGGATCAAACAGTATGCACAGTTTAATAACCCTTTGGGCATAGTTCCAAATTGCTCTCCAGAATGGTTGGATCAGTTCAGAACTCCACCAGCAATGCATTAGTGTTCCAGTTTTCCCACATTTTTGATGAGCCATGTTCTTCTCAGGCCTTCTAAGACAGAGCTAGGAGGAGTGGGAGGATGATGATCTCAGGCAAATGATGACGCTAGCCAACATTTCTAATGGGCTCTAAGATGTGCAAAGCACTTTTCACAATCACGTTCTGTTCAGACAAACTCTCTGAAGCAGGTGCTATAATCATGATCCTGTTTTACAGATGCAGAAGCTGAGTCTGAAAGGCTAGTTAAGGGTTACCCAGTTAAGAGGTGAGGGTGGGCTGCCCTCCCTATTCTCCCTCCCCCAGATCCAGCGCTTGCTCTATCACATCCCACATTCACTCTGATGTGGCCTCAAAGATCAGTTGGACTTTATGCATCTGAATCTGGGACATCTGACCCAGCGCTTGGCATGGAGTAGGTGTTTAATAAGCATGCCTTGATTAATGGATGAAAATGGCCACTTTGCACTTTCTGTCAACAACTCCCTGCTCTCTCCCTTATCTGATCCCAGAGCACTTTGTTTTTCTCATAAGCGTTCATCCTGTCCTAAATCGACACAGCCAGAAGGATTAGGTTTAGGCTTAGTTAGCACAGAGGGCTGGGCCTGGAGTCAGTAAGGCTAGAGTTCAAATCCAGCCTCAGACACTTAGTAGTAATGTGACCCTGGACAGGTCACTTTACCTCTCTCTGCCTCAGTTTTGTCAACCATAAAATGGGGATAATAACAGCTCCTACTTTCCAGAGTTGTTGTGAGGATCAAATGAGATAAGATGTACAAAGCCATCTATTATATTGTCATTATTGATTTGTATGATGATTCCCTATACACACGTTAAACAGTATGTTTATATATTTTATATTTATATGACATATTAATAGTAATAATATATATTTTTAGTTATATACATATTTATACTATAATAGTATATGTCTCTCCTTTAGCACATTGTAAATAGTTGAATGAATTGAGGCATTAAGGGGAAGAAGGCTGGGTCAGGCGATCTTTGAGGGTCCCCGATAATTCTTTGAGCCTCTAAATAAATCAATATCTGCTGAAGAACTGGGCTCAGACTATTTCTCCAAAACACAAAAAATTACCAGATTTTGTAAAGCCTTTTGTAATCAAGAGCATTGGTGAATCCCCTCAGGTCACAGGCTACAAAGTCATACTCATAAGAGTTAACATTTATATAGCGCCAAGGACTGGGCACTTCAGCCAGAGGTTGGCAGACCTATCAAAGGCAAATGTTGGGCAGGTGGTGGGGAAGCTGGAGGGGAGAGTAGGCCCAGGGACAGTGACTGAATGATTGATGGTGGGCCATGGTGCCAGGTGGCAAAAAGGCCAAAGAAACCTGGGGGCGTCCTGGGCCTGATAAAGGCCTGGTCCCCCACCGGTTGTGGCGCAGCCTCTTTAGTGACTCACTGGGTCATGTTCCATGTTTCATAAAGTTTTGGGCTCCAAGAAAATTTAAAGCCAATCCCCTTCTTTCTTAGATAAAGTTAGTAAGTTGCCAGGCTGAGATTTGAACTAACATCTTGATGGACTTCAAATCCATCATTCTTTGCCCTTTCGCACACATGCTGCAAAGTGAAGGAAAATCTGGGGCTCACCACTGATGAGTAAGGATTTGTTAGAGATGGTTAGAATATGAGAGAGGGCACTCTTACCTGCAAATCTTCTGTAGAGCCTGGAGTTCGGCCTTATTTCCATATTTCCACGTGAGCTATTAGGGTATGTCTTCTCATTTTTGGGGGGACATTCTAGGATAGGACTCAAGGGAATACAGCAGTAAAAATAAAAATTAGTATTTATGTAGTACCTACTATGTGCCAAGCGCTTAGTAAGTGCTTAAAAATATTACCTCGTTTTATTCTCACAACAACCCTGGGAGAGAGGAGCTCTCATTATCCTCCATTTTACAGTTGGGGAAACTGATGCAAATAGAGCCTAAATGACTTGCCCAAGGGTCGTGGTGTTAGTTTCTAAGTTAAGTAAGCTACCACGTATCTGAGCCTGGATTTGAACTCGAATCTTAATGATGCCAGGCCCAGACCTCTCTTCTGTGACACTCAGCTGCCCATAATGGAATTTGGTCATGGATACTGAGAAACATTGTGATTTTCACTAATTTCACATGCCCCTAGAATAGTCATTTAGGGGATAAGTTAGTGCTTTTTTGGGGGGGGCAGGTAGGTGGTGCAGTGGAGAAAGTGCCAGGCCTGGAGTCAGGAAGACTTTAGTTCAAATCCCACTTTACACACTTCCTAGCTGTGTGACCCTGGGCAGGTAAGTCACCTAACCTTGTTTGTCTCTGTTTCCTCATCTGTAAAATGTGCTGGAGAAGGAAATGGCAAATTACCCCAGGATCTTTGCTGAGAAAATCCCAAATAGGATCATGAAGAGTCAAACACAACTGAAAAACAACTGAATGAAAAAGTACTGTTTTGTGTTGTAGAATTTTTCTTAAAATTTTTTAAGGAGAGTTGATTGGTCTCTTCTGCACATGTGATTTCCTACTATTAAGCAGCAAATGCTCTTCTAAATGGTGTTTTTGTGGTGAATGGGAAAGGAAGATCTATATGCAGTTTGTTTATTCTAATGGGATGTGTTGAGGGACCCTATTTTTGCTCCAGGATCACATCCAGTGCCTCTTGGGTTGGCCACTCCTCCCAAGGGGCAGCTAGCTGCCTTCAGTCACCTCAGCATGTGTGGATCAATGGACCAGAAACAGCTTTCCCTTTTTCTATACCAAAGATTCCTTCTCTGCCCTGTGTTGGTGATGTTTCATTGGGTTTTTTTCATTTTCAAGGGATTCTAGAACAGTGATTAATGGGGGAACCAGGTGTTACTCATGACCTTCACCTGTGGGCTCTGTGCTGTTGGATCTTTGAGCCTGTGTCCTCCAGCTTATTGATGACCTTGAAATGTAGGATCACACAGCTGGTAAGTGTAGGTTTCAGATGTGGTCTGACCACTGGCCTGGTGCCTCCTTAGTCCTGGCCATTATCCCTTCCAAGAGCAAAGAGGCAAAGCTTGGAGAAAATCAAGAGGGAAGAAGGGTCCGACTTTCCCTATGGCTGGTTTTGTGGGTTTATGAGGCCCAAGTTCCCAGCCTCAGCTGGACTCGGTGAAACATCAGTCTGTCTGGGACTGAGCCCAGGGACTGCTTCTCCTCTGCCCCCTCCTCCAGCCCATGAGACGAGGGACCTCAGGGCTCCGGACATACAACCTTAGCCAAAGAAGAACAAAGAGGCCCCTGAGTTTGCTGATGGCCAGACTTCTTCCTTTAACTCTTGAGGGTTCTGAGCCAGACTTCAGACTCAGAGGAATGTTGGTATAGATGAAATCAGGTCAACAAACATTTATTAAGCGCTTACTGTGGGTCACCCATTGTGTTTAGTGTTGGGGAGGATGGCGGTGGGCAGAGAAAGAATACCGCCAGGGCCATGTGCCTTATACTTTGGTGGATTGCCAGATACAGAGACGAATCAGCTGGGGGAACAGAAATGCCCTGAGGTGGGAGAGGTTGAGCTTGACGTGAGTGTTG
The DNA here is from genome assembly GCF_028372415.1 of Notamacropus eugenii. NCBI lineage: Eukaryota > Metazoa > Chordata > Mammalia > Diprotodontia > Macropodidae > Notamacropus > Notamacropus eugenii. The sequence continues at coordinate 23,473,830 of NC_092874.1, forward strand.
CAATTGCAAAGGAACCTTACTGGTCAGAGAGAGATGTACAGTTCCTTAATGAGGAATTGCAATTCTTGCCCTGAAACATTGTGATTTCTACATTATGATAAACGTTTAAGGTTGTGGTGATTAAAACAAGTTACACAGTCCCTGACAAGCTAGGATCAGTACCATCCATCTGTCTGTCCATCCATTCATTCAGTTTTCATTCTTCTTTGGAACCAGGTGGGTGGGATGGGGCACATGACATCATCTGACCTGAGTAAAGCAGATAAAATCCCAGCTCTGCTCCTTGTTGTAACCTGAGGAATGGGAACTTCTCAGGGGCAGGAACCGAACCATGGACTACACCTGAGGCACTACACGTATATTGGCCGAATGGAATACAGGTGTCTCTGGCCCCTGCTCCACCCTCTCCAGGGCTGCTCTGGCAGGCTCCCCAGGTGTGTCCCACAGCTGACGCTTCGTTCTCCAAAACCTCCTGAAAAGTATCAAGTGTTTTGGTGTGGGTGACACTGCTGGTCCATCAGCTTATAAGCAATATTACGAAGAGGTGACAACTTGCTTCCCTTTGCTGGTTTTTTCCCCCCGTCTTCACATCTATAAATAATAGAGGCTTGGGGTGGGGGGTACCAAGAAAAGCTTGTGTGTTCAGAGAAAAAACATTTGGGGAGAAAGAAGATTGTCTTGACAGGGAAAGGAAAGGAACAGAGGGAGAGACAGTGTAGAGTCATAGGAAAAGTCTGGGAAGAGAAGTCAGAGGATCTGGGTTTAAATTTTGCCTCTGACCTTGGACAAGTAGCTTAGCCTCCTGGGCCTTTGTTTCTTCTTCCATAAGGTGAGGGGTTGGGCTCTGAGGTTTCTTTGAGAGTTAATTCTACCATCTTGTGACTCAACAGATTTAAGTTTCCTTCCATTTCTCAGTGTAGAGTCCCTATCATTTGTCTACTGTTGGGCAAGATCTTGGAGTTTCAGTTTCTTCATCTGTGCAGTGGGGAGATTGGACTTTCCTTGTGAGTCACAGCACCTCTTTACCTCAGTTTCCTAATTTGTACAGTGGGGATAGTGATCTTGGCAGTGCTCTCGCTGAATTGCTTCGAGGTTCCAAGAGGGTCTCGTATATATGGCACCTTGAGAACCTGGTAAGGCTGCCTCCATGCCAGCTGTGCTAATTCCCTGTCTCCTTCCAAACACAGGTTGCGCTCCCCACCTTCATCCTGGAGAAGAGGTCCCTCCTGGAGATGTTTGCCAATTTCATGGCCCATCCAGACCTGCTTCTGTCCATTGGCTCTGGGGCCACTCCTGAGGAGAGAGCCATCTCCTTCGTTGAGTACTACCTGACATCTTTCCGTGAGGGCCGCAAGGGCTCGGTGGCCAAGAAGCCTTACAACCCCATTCTTGGAGAGACATTTCACTGCTCCTGGGACATTCCCAAGCACCAGGTCAAGCCTTTGCCACGTGAGAGAGAGGCCGAAGCCCAGTCGGACTCTGACCAAGAGCATTATCTGCCAGGACAGTACAAGCTGACGTATGTGGCCGAGCAGGTGTCCCACCATCCCCCGGTGTCGTGTTTTTATTGTGAGTGTAAGGAGAGAGGAATATTTGTGAACACCCACGTGTGGACCAAGAGCAAGTTCATGGGCATGTCCATAGGGGTGTCCTTGATTGGGGAAGGTAAGACATGGATCCGGTCGGCTTTGGGAGGAGGTGGAGGGGCATTTAAAATATAAATGGCAAGGGTTTCATAGCCCACTGAAATGATGGCCAAGGATGTGCATGTTTCTTTGTCTTTCCTTTTCTTTTTTAAAAAAAGGTTTTGCCTTTGAAATATACCCCCTTCTCAAGAGAACACAGTGACACTCAGAGTCAGGCAGTCCAATTGTCCTCTCCTTCTGGGTGACAATGGGCGATGCACTAGAATCAGAGGATCATCATCAGTCTATGGCTGGCCTTTGAGGCAACTGAGAAAACTGAGGCCCAGGGAGTTCAGTGATTTGCCCAGGGTCATACAAAGAGTAAAACTGAGAGATCCTCCGGTCTAACCCCCTCTTTTTACACATAAGTAAACCAAGGCCTGAGGAGATTCAGCCCCTTGCCCAAGGTTACTTGAGTAGTCAGTAACTGCCAATTCCAGTGGCCTTTTCTTTCCTTGACTGCGAGCTGTCAATGGCCCCCTTTTCCTTGGTGCTATCTTCTCATTAAGTTTTTGGGGCATTACTTTCTCCTGGTCCTCCTCCCCCAGCTCTGACTGCTCCTTGCTGACTCCTCCTCTGGGGCCCTCCAGCCCCTGACAGCAGGACTTTGTCCAGGTCCTTTTCTCTTCTCCTCTGCTGTTTTATTGAGTTATCAGTGATCATCCCTATAATGACGACTCTTAAATCTGTTTATCCAGCCTTAACCTCTCTGCTGACCATCTCCATCTCAGACTCCCCATTCCAAAGCAGAACTCACCCCCTTCCCCCCAAACCCTCCTCCATTCCCTCTTGCTGGAGAGGGCCTCCTCCTCCTCCTCCCCATCTCCCAGGCTTGCAGCCCTGGGGACTTCCTCCTCATTGTTCCTCCTCATTCCCCATTCCCAAGCTGTTGCCAAGGCATGTCGATTTTACCAGAGAGGTCAGGCACTTCCCTAGGGTCACCCAGCTTGTGTTAGAGCTGGGATTTGAGCCTGGGGCCTTCGACTCCAGAGCTGGCCATCTTCCCTGCAACGTGATGTCTCCTGTGTAGTAATTATCACTACTCTGGCTCTCCCCAGCGTCTCCACTGGAGCACACTTGGTGGAATTTCAGTTTAGGCTCAAATTCTTCAGCGTCTTTCCAGCCAGACGAACCACCTTCCCATCATTCTCCCATTTGAATCTAAATGATGAAGGCAGAACAATATGGCGTTCTCCCATTCCAAGATGAGGCCCGGGAGCAGTGGTCAGATGCCCCCAGGGACCTTCTGTTCTATTGTTAACAGATAAATAAGCGTAGGATATATACAGCACTTGGACATAGCAAGTCAGCAAGGTCAAATCAAAGTCAAATTCTGGGTTTCCATGTTTTGGGAATTGGGGTAATGTTTGCCTGTCTCTGGTCCTGGGGGCCCCTCTCTTCTGCACTAAGACTTCAGAAGCAAGGATGTTTGCTGTTCCTAGAAATGGATTTGGGCACAAACAGCAAACATTCCCTAATATGGGAATAGTCCCTGGTTTGGCAGAGACCTCCAGCAAGGCTCATTTCATGTTTATGACAAGCCGGAGCGATCCTTGAGTGCTGGGCATTATTGGCAGATAGAATGCAAGCTTGGAGTCAGGAATGAATGAATGAAATCATGATTGAAAAGCACTTATGAAACACTTACTGTGTACCAAGCACACAGGAAGATCCAGGGTCCAAATTCTGCCTCTGACACCTAAGTCCTCCATGGGAAGTCATAGAATTAGATTTAGTGCTGGGAAAGACCCCCAGGGTCATCTGACGCAGCTTCTTCCTTGTATCTCTGGGGAAACTGAATCCCAGGGAGCTTAAGTCATGGACATGAGTGGGCAGGACGTGAGACAAGGTCACATAGGACGTGAGACTTAATCCAGGGACTCCGACTCCCAATCCTTTATCTTCACCACTGCACCACACTGTCTCTTGCATTTATCTATGAAATCCTAGACAGATTTCAAAGTGCTTTGGTGGAAGACATTCTCACACCAGAATTTTCTAACTCTAACCTCACAGGTACTTTATTTCTGGGTGCTTATTGATCTGAAGAAGGCTTTCTATCATGGTTAGGGTCCAATGAGTTTTCAAGGCAGAGCTCCTGACCTGGTGGGAGATCATCTGTGGAGTACCTCCGATGGGGTGCTGGAATACCTGAGAAGTCAGTAATGGAGCAACAATGGCCTTGTCCTTTTCCTCCAAGCATTTAGGTTAAAGAACCAGCAAACCAACGGAGCTTGGGCTTTCAATCAGCTAGGATAATGACCCTCTTGGGAAGTTTGTTGTGGTATGGAGGTGACTTTGTGCCCTCCAGGGTTCTGCAAGCCGAAAGCAGGCTCAGAAGACCTTAGAGCAGGGCCTTGGCGATGGACTGACTCTGTTTCCTTTGTCTTAGGACTGGCTGGGCTAATTTGGAAGCTCCTCCCCAAGTTGACCCCAGGGGGATGAATGTCTTTTTACACACATCAACTCATAAGGATTGTGCACTAATGTTTTTGGCTGCAGGTTGTTGACTAGCTGTATTTATGTTGGCCCATCTCTGAGATACCCTGAAAAAGTCAGAGGTTTTTATCCCTTTGGTCCCCAGAGTTCTGTGCTCACGAGGACAGGGTCCAGCTCAATTCTACCCCCATCCTGGATCTCCACAATAAAGTTGAGTTATTTCTCAGAGCTAGGTTCTCCACATGTGAATAGCAGAGGCACCCAGCTCCCACCAAAAGTATTCAAGGTAGCAATATAAAACAAATGTAGGACAGCCTTTATTTCACCCCACAAATCCAGTCCTTGGTGGTCCAGGGTAGAGATGTCAGACCCTTGGCCATGGTCCACATTGTGGCCTGCAACACTCCTAAGTGCACCCAAATCAGACTAAAATGTGATTGGGAAATGTTTTTAAAAATTCAGTAGAACATAGACAATGTGAATATGGCCTGTGTAGACCCTTAGGAACAGTTTAGTGGACCCTCTTTTCCAGGGGACCTTGGACAGGGAAAGTTGATCACTTTCAGGCCTTTACCTCCCAGGGCTTCCAGTCTCTCTGTGGGGAATCCTACTGAAGCCAGACAGGTTGGATTACAGGTATTCTGACAGGGGCGACCATTTGGTAGCAGCATGGTTTTCATCCCATATTTTAAGCCATCCAAAAAGATTCACAGAGGCCCCTGAGCTGTTACACAAACCACATAAAGTAATAATTACAATATTCCCTGGAGGCATTCCTTAACCCCAGGGACACTCCCTAAGGCCTTGGACTCCAGGGGAACGAAGCCTACCTTTGGGAGGGGTAAATAGTCACAGTCCTTTGCTCACAGCCAGTATAATAGTGTGGATGGGAGTGAGGATGGCATGGTCCATATTGCTTGTCTGTTGCCCCTTTTTTCTCTCCAAGGTTAATGATAAAAGTACTAATAACACTTTACAAATATTATCTCATTTGGTCTTCACAACAACCCTGAGAGGGAGGTGCGTATTATCATCCCTGTTTCCCAGATGAGCAAATGGATCTAGTAAGTCTTAAAGCTAAGGCTGCGGGCTGCACATCCTGAATTCACTCCATTCATACCACACTGAGCTCAAAAGGCTTTCTTCGCAACAATTACAAGGAGATCTGATTTATCCTGATGTTGCATTTAGAAATCAAACCAGCAAGTTAAGCAGTTTTTATTTCGGGGTACACGAACGCATCAGCACATCAGACAGGATTTGACACACTTAATAGGTGTCTTCTGCTGTGAACCGTCCTTCCAGAAGCTTCCAATTGATTGGTCATCCTATGATCATACATATCTACATGGTTGGTTGGTTCCCCCAGTCACATGTAAGTTGGTTGAGGGCAGACCTAGTTTTCATTTGATCTCCGTATCTGTATCTAGAGTGCCTTGCCCTTGTTGGAGTGGATTAGGCCAGGTTAAAGAGCTCCTGGGGACCCTCCAGGGACAGAATGCTATCCATGTTGATTCTCGAAAAGTCTTAAGTTATTTGTTCATGACTGACTTCAAAGAAAAACTGGTGTGACCTCCCCTCCAAGGCCTTTTGCAAATGAATAGCATGTGTTTCTGTTATAGGGATCAGGGGAGTTTTCAGGATGTGGGTTCATGTGGTTTTAAAGGCTATATAACTTGTATTTGTGCTTTTAAAATGACTTTATGATAATGTTTTGAAGGTTCCCAAGTTAGTGAATTTGGCTTTTGGTGCGAGTGAATTCTCTGTTTCAGTTCAGTTAAAAAAATACTTATATGCTGCTTACTATGATGGTGAGTGCTGGGGGAAATGTAAACTTTATTTAGATCAGAAGTTTTTATCCATATTTGTGGCAGGCAGACTGCTAATATCTGCAGACCCCCTCTAAGAAGAGAGTTCTTAAATGCAGCTTGATTGCAAAGGAAGCCAGTGTTGGTGAAATTAAAGATGCAGTTTTTTTTCTCCATCCAAGGTCATGGTCTCCCTGAAATCTGTCCACAGACTGTTGTGGGTAGTTGGACATGTCACTGCAGAGGTCTCCTGGAGCTGTGATGGGGACATTGGGCTTGAAGTCAGTAGAAATGTGAGTTCAATCCTGTCTAACCTCAGGCTAGTCATTTCACCTCTGTGCCTCAGTTTCCTTATCTATGAGGATTCCATGATATGATGTGTTTGTACAAGTATACATGAGTATAGATCGTGCTTTAAAAATCTTTAAGTGGCCAAAGCTCACCGAAGTCCCCAGGGACTTCTCATTTGGTTTGCTTTCTGTCCGTAAGTCTTTCATGACGTACTATTTGTGCAGTTAATTTTTGGGGGGGGGGGGGAAATGCAACAACTTTATTGAAAGAAAAGTGCAGTAAAATTACTCAAAAGCTTGAAAGAAACTTGAGGGAATTTAGACACCTCCCCTCAAGTGCAGGACCAAGTGTAGGGTGGATTCTTTCCGGATGTTGTAGTCAGACAGGGTATGCCCATCTTCCAGCTGCTTTCCAGCAAAGATCAGCCTCTGCTGATCTGGGGGGATGCCTTCTTTGTCTTGGATCTTTGCCTTGACATTCTTGGTGGTGTCACTGGGCTCCACTTCAAAGGTGATGGTCTTGCCAGTCAAAGTCTTCATGAAAATCTGCATCCCACCTCTGAGACGAAGGACCAAGTGCGGGGTAGGTTCTTTCTGGATGTTGTAGTCAGACAGGGTGAGACCATCTTCTGGCTGCTTCCCAGCAAAGATCAGTCTCTGCTGGTCTGAGGGGATGCCTTTCTTGTCTTGGATCTTTGCCTTGATATTCTCAATGGTCTCACTGGGCTCTGCTTCAAGGGTGATAGTCTTGCCAGTCAAGGTCTTCACAAAGATCTGCATTGTCAAGCAGTGACAACGGCAGTGCACTCACTGAGCAACAGTCAACTCCTGTCCTTGGCGAATCTGTGTGCCGTTAATTTTTTGGACCCAAGTGCACACTTTACATTTGCCATAGGATCATAGTAGGTTTTAAAACCGAGAAGGATCTTAGCATTCATCTGGTCCAGTCCCTTTGTTTTACTGATGGAGCAGCTGAGATCCAGAGAAAGTGAACTCACCCAATATCTGGCAGCTCAGGAACAGTGGCAGGACCTGAATCTCAGTCTACGTTTCCTGACTTCAGCTCTGCTGTTGTCTCTTGTTTACTTGAGCTGAAACGTGTTACCCCTGCCTGACCTTTGGGAACCCTGCTTCTGTCACCACCCACTTCTCCTGTCTGCTAGTGATACTGATAACAGCTAACCCTCATAGAGCCCTTTGCAATGCATTTTACGTAGAGAATTTTATTCTATCCTCACAATGACCTTGTATGAAGTAGGTGCTGTCATAACCTCATTTGACAGATAAGGGTACTGGATCCCAGAGAAATGAGATAATTTGTCCAGGGTCAAAAGACAACTTAGAGTTTATCTGGTCCAACCCCTCCTTCTTACATAAGAGAAACTGAGGCCCAGAGAGGTTGGGACTTGCTCAAGGTCCTACAACTAGCGTTAAAGATAAGGGTTCTTAACCTTTTTATTTTTTGCATTATGGACCCCTTGCAGTGTCTGGTGAAGCCCATGGACCACTTTTCCTAATCATACTTTTAAATACAAAAGGAAACCAATTCTGCCAAAATGCAGTTTTAAAAACTTAAAAAAAATAAGTCTACAGATCCCAGGTCTAAGACAAGATTGGAAGTTGGCTCTTTCTGACTCCCGAGTCCCGGGTCTGCCTGTTTCTTAGGCTGCCTCTCTGAGCAGCTTAACACGACAAATATACCCTCTCCCCAGGCACCTGCTGCCTCCCCTCGCCTCCCTCTCTGGTGCCTCTGACACCATGCAGTGTGACAGATGGTGAGACAGAGCTGCTTGGAGGGACATGGGAGGGGGCCGAATTGTGTCTCAGAAGCAGATAGCGTTTTCATTTCGGTCTCACTTCTGAAGCATGTCCTGGTTTTTGGCTTCTCCGAATACAGGCTTGGGTTGAAAATAAGCAACAGAATGTTCATTCTGTCCTGTTCCATTTTGGATTAGAATGCTGTTAGAAATTTCATGAGCTTTGTCCTCACCCAGGACTGGCTTTGGGAGTATGGGAGAGGGCAGTCATGGACTTTTATTGCTGGAAAATGCCTCCAGGGAAGACGAGAGCTCGGAAAGGCCAAAACTGGGCAAGAGGGATTGGGGATGCCTGGTTGGTGGGTTTGTGATGGCATATGTCACTTTTAGGCTTATCTGGGAGTCTGCATGATGAGCCACGTTAATTTTTAATTGTGATGAATGGGGGTCTCTCTTTTCCCGATGATGCTAAAGCCCAGCTAATGGTGTGTATTCCGTCTCCCTTTTTAGGCAAGAAATTGGCATTCTGGAGGCTTGGCCAGTCCTGTTTAAATTTATTATACAAGTTATACAAGTCTGAACTTTCATACAAGTCAAGGCCTCATGTTCTAGAGAATGTGGAAGCTGAGGCAATTTCTACCCATGGTTAGGGGTGCCACTGGTGTGGCTGCCAACATAGTTGATTACTCCCATGTTTGAGGGGAGGGTGTTTTCCTGAAGGGTTCAGCAGCCCTCAGAAAGGAAGCCTTTGTATATATTCTAGAATGCATTATTTTGGTAAAGGTTTTGAATGGTTAGTCGAAGGATTGCCAGAAAAGTCAGCCTTGGTATTCTGGGATGGTCTGGCATTTTTACTGCCAAGGGCTACTTAGTGTCTACTCCTTCCTGGCTTTTTATGAGTGAAGATACTCAATTAGTAAACATTTATTAAGCACCTACTATGTACCAGGTGCTGTGATGAGAGCTGGTGATACAACTTCTGGGAGTGAAAAGTACTGAGAACAACAAAGCATGATTCCCTGGTTAATGAGAGGCTCCGTAGTTTGAGAAAAACAACTTGTAGCTGGAGCTGTCCAAAATTGGGATGGGCTGCCTTGAGTGGTGTTGGACTTCCTCCCCTCAGAGGTCTTAGGCCACCCAACTAGTGTTATGGTAGGGTTAGATGAAATGTGATTCCTTCCACCTCTCAAATCCTAGGACCAGATGGTGTGATCCCAAGCACAAAGTACCAGTTACTTCCCAAGACCTGAGCACAGTTATGAATTTATTTAAATGCTTGTTCTCCCTCTTCCATATTCTGGGGTTCCATGTTGAGCTTCTAGCCAGCTAAATGTCGGTGTCTTTTTTCAGTGGAGATATTGAAGAGTCAGGTTTCCTCCATCCTAAAGTATGATTGATTTTTTCAATCTAAATTCAGTTCTTTTGGGATACGTTGAGAGGTTGGTGGTTTTATTGCTGCCTGCGTGGTGTCCAGCACAGTTCACTCACATCTTAACCTGTGGGGTTCTCATCCATAATTCACCCAACATTCTGGAGACCTTCCTAGGGGGAGCTAGGAGATGCAGTGAATAGATAGAGCATTAGGTCTGGAGTCACTTAGCTGTGTGACCTTGGACAAGTCACTTAGCCTTTGTTTGCCTTTTTCTCTTCATCCTTAAAATGGGAAAAATAAAAGTACCCACCCTCCTAGGGTTGTTATGAGGATAATAAGATTTTTAAAAATAATTTATTTTTAGTTTTCAACACTTCCATAAGATTTTGAGTTTTAAATTTTCTTCCCCTCCCTCTCCTCCCTCCTCCCCAAGAGGGTGTGCAGTCTGATGTAGGTTGTACTTAGACATTCATATTAAACATATAAAATAAGGACTTTGTAAAGTGCTTTGCTCCTCTATTGAAGGGGCTGAGTCAAGGGAAAGGACTAAACCCATTATGTTTAGTCACAGAGGGCAGGACCGGGAGCAAGGGGTTGCTGGTCTCAGAGAGGCAGAGTAAGATTTGATGAGGCAGGAGGCTCCTTGAGCTGAATTGCCGCGGAACCTGGCTGACCCACCAAAGAAGGGATTCTTGTTTGGGTATGACTTGGATTAGGTGACCTCTGAAGTGCTGTCCAGCTCTAAGGTTTTGAGTCTAAGTTCCCCTGGACTAGGATGGGCCACAGAGACCAGAACAGCTCTCCTTTAGGTCTAGGTCCTGTTTTAATTAAGGTTTCCAAAGTTCTTTACTCACTGCCACCTGATAAGGGAATGACTGGTTACTGAATTCAGGATTTTCTCCGACTTAATGAGTTTGAATCTTTGGATGCCTGGCAATTTTTCTGACTGCTAAAATGATTCATGAAATGCCAAGGGCAGGCTCCCAGGACAATAGATGGTGATGACTGACTAATTGGTCTTCTTTCAGCTTCCTCAGAATGGGTGCCAGTTAAGACAGAATGTTAATTTGCTGTTCTTTTGACGAATGCAATTTGAAATACATTTTCTATGTATGTTCCAGATGAGGACAGATTTTAAAAAAATATAATGAAAAGAGGTACTTAGCACTAAGATAAGAATGTTGCTGGGTGATTTAATGGCCGAACTCCATTTGTAAAATCCTAAGGATTTTTTATTCCTTCTAATTTATAGAGGGACCCAGAGGAATGCATCCTTCTCTTAAGTCATACTGACTCAATGGACAAGCCAAGTGTAGACATCCCAAAAGAAGCTCATTTCATAATTTCATAGCTGAAATGGAATTAAAAGTAGAGAAGAAGGTTTGACGAGTCATTAAGAGCTGTCTCCCCTTCCCCTTCCCCGCCTCACCTTGTTTTTCCTTTCTTCACAGAAGCACCAAAGTTAGGTAGGGACTACTTTTAAGTCATATTAGGCAAAGAATTGGTTCTACTTTAAAGACCTACAGAGGAAGATGTACCCTCCACCTTCCCTTGAGACACAACTGCCCAGTAAAGGCTCACTGATTACTTGATTGGTCGAACTCTTGTGTATATCTGAATCCCTCGCTGTAACTCTATGGCCTCTTCTTATTATGGCCTTAAAGGAGTTGGAAGATACTATGTCTTCTACATAATTATCTTTCTGGTCTTTAAATGGTAGTGCATGAGATGTTCCTTCCAGTTGCCAAATGCACCTAGCAAAAATTGTTTTGGAAAAAGAAAAGGTAAGGAGAGAAAAATGCAAAAAAACCCCCCAACAAAACCCAAAACAAAATAAAAACTCAAAAACTTGGCACCTATAAAAAGAAAATAAAACACCATACTCTGCATCCTGGACAAATTGGGTTGCTAGGTCTGCTAACTGTTCGCTAGACTTACCTTGCCTTCATTTGCCTCTATGTATTTGCACAGGTTGCTTGGTTCCTAAGAATGAATGAATGGATGGATGGATGGAAAGGACATTTATTAATTACTTAATTCCAGGTACCTTGCTTGGGATATAAAATAAAAACCAGACAGCCCCTCCCTCAAGGAGCTTGTGGATGATAATTCACCTAGAAGAGAGTGGCTACCGGGAAAAGGCATTTTGTGATATACCCTTCCAGAAATGGTGAAAGTGTTGGAATGATTACATTTCCAAAGCAAGAGGTGGAAAGCTGGGGGCAGAGTGGGCGGGGCTTCAGCCCCCCAGGGCAGGGTGGAAGATGGCCTGGGTGAGGGACCCTGGTCTGGTCTCAGAGTCACAGTTCAGTGGCTTGGCATGGACTCGGAAGATCTGGTGTCTGTACTGTATTCCCTTTGCATCTCAGCCTTCCAGGATCCACCCCCTACTTCATGCGCCATCTTTGATACTCCATCCCTCCTAAAGTCTTTCTCCAGTCCCTCCTGGCTAAAAGGATTTTCTCCCCTTTCCTCACCTTTGGCCCCTATCACATCCTACAAATTGTTTTTGGCTTACTTGTTTTCCTGTTATTCTCTGTTCTCCTCCCACCTCCTCCCCCCACAGATCTTGGCAAGCACCCAGAGGGCAGGGTCTTCCCTCTTTCTGTCTTTGTATCTTCAGGGATAATTAACACTGTGTGTATCCGGATAGGTGCTTAATGTTTGTCTAACTCAGGGATGGGGAACCTGTGGCCTCCTCTAGGCCATGTGTGGCCTTCTGGGTCCTTGGGTGTGGCCTTTTGACTGAGTGCAAGTTTTATAGAACAAATCCTTTTATTAAGGGAATTTACTCTGTGAAATTTGGATTCAGGCAAAGGGTCACAGTTGAGGATGTAAAGGGCCATGTGGCCTCAAGGCCACAGGTTCCTCAGCCTGCTGCTTTCTCTTTGTGTTTTACCTTGACCTTTCTGGGTCTCAGTTTCCTCATCTGTAAAATTACAGATTAACAGCTTGAATTAGATACATGGTTTCTTCTAATTAAGTATGATCTGATGATGAATCACATGGTTTCATGAAAACCATTTGTGTTGGAGGCATGAGTGGGACTGGTTGGACACACTGAAGCCTGAGCAGCTCCCTCATATGTTAAATATATGAGTGATATGGACTCTTGCAGCCTATCCTGACCTCTACTGATATCAGATGTGCTCTGTCTCATTCCTTGGGGGGTTTTTCCTGGCCTGGTAGAATCTTCTGGAGCTCTGCGGGCTTAGCTTTAGAAATCCTAGAGTGTCCTCTCTGTACCATGATAAGAGTCCAGAGATGAGCTTCCCCACCTGTCTTCTTAAAACAAACCTCCCTGAATTCTGAGGGACTCAGCACCGGGCTGGTCACAGGGTGGGGCCTTTTTCAGATGTGGCACCTCTGAAAGACCATTTACTATTGTTTTATAGTCAGGTAGTGTAACGTGTAGAGAGTTAGACCTTGAGTTAGGAAGAAGACCTGAATTTGAATCCACCCTCCAACTCTTTACTGTGTGACCCTGGGCAACTCATTTAACTACTTTCAGCCTCAGTTTTCTCATCTGCAAAATGGGGGTAAAAACAGCATCTGCTTCATCGGGCTGTTATGAGAAAATATAAAAGGCTTTGTGAGCCTTAATGCACCATATAAATGCCAGCCACTTATTATTGTTATTAGCATTATTATCATTACTACTACTAAGTCATAAATAGGTTGCAGTCTGCATGGGTCAAGAGAACCCCACATGATAAATTTACAGCTTCTCGAAATACCCAAGGAGTATTTCCTCAGATTCTCCATCCTTGGATGAGCCCTGAGCATCCATATGAGGGTCACTGGTCCTTTGGGGAGCCTGCATCTAATTCTTCTCGATGTTTTCACCCCTGAGGCATTCTGCGGCTTCTGGACTATGAGGAAGACTACGTGTTCACACTGCCTAACGCTTATGCCCGCTCAATTCTGACCATTCCGTGGGTGGAGCTTGGCGGGCAAGTCACAATGGATTGTGCCAAGACTGGTTATACGGCGCAGGTCACCTTCCACACCAAGCCTTTCTATGGAGGTAAAGTCCACAGGTAGGAGACCATGAAGGGCCGGGCCTGCCTCAGTGTTACTGGGATGGCTTCAGCTCATTCCCAAGGCTCAGACATTATTTAATGTCACGTCCTCCTCCTTCCCTCCCTTTCCTCCATTCGAGCTGGGATCCCAGTTGGCCTAGGACAGAATGACTTTTCGTCCATTTGTCCAATGCCGCTGAGTCCCTCAGAATGGAAGTTGAGATCAGATTGGTGGCAGTGAGTATTCTGAGGTGGGCCCTCCTATTTCACTCAAAAAGATGAGTTATTTTATTAGCAGGGATTTCTGCCAGCACTTTCAGGAAAGATTGTCTTTTTTTTTTTTTTTACCCTTCTTACGTCCAGATCTCTTTAGTGGACTGTGAGTCTTTTGGGGTGCCCTTTTCATAAATTCATCGATTAGTGAGGAATCGAGGATGTTGGCATTGAAGGAAATTATCCTATTTTGTGGGATGTTATGGAGGAGACCTGAGTCCTCTGAGGCCAGCTTATCCAACCCCCTCATTTTAAAGATGGGGAAATGGAGACCCAGTGCTCCTGGAGGCATGCTAAAGTCAGAGGCTGTGCCTCAGTTCCCTCATTTGTAAAACAAAAGGGATCCAGTGACTGTTCTGGGTTATTCCCCCACCCCCCAAATTTCTGCGTTCTGTGACTCTAATGTATATTCTCTACGGAAAGTTGCTCAATCCTTAACTGCTTCTTGTCATACATTTGGGCTTTGGGTGAGGAGAACCCCTCTGCTCACTCAAGTCAGCATCTTCTGTGTAGTGCCCAGTCTTGGGGAATGCCCTGGAGCACAGTCCAGGCTTACGGAGCAGTGTGTGTCTGAGGGTAGAGGACAGGACTCACACCCAGGGTTTCTGTTTTCTAGTCCCTGGCCACAGGGCTCTCAGGCCCACACGCTTATCACCTTCGGAGCCACTCTGACCCGTTCGTCCCTGGGGGAGAATGCCATGTTTCCTTTAAGACTGGAAACCACGTAAACTCTTAGGTTGTTTTAATGAGTTTATTCTATGAAAATTACATGAAAGTAAAGCTTTTTTTTTTTTTTGCTTTGTCCTTAATTTGTCTTATCTGAGACAATCCATTCCAGAAGTCATTTCTGTGTAGGGAATCTCTTTGAAGCTGGGTTGTCGGATCCTCTGCCTACGGGATCCAGGGCCAATCACTTCACTCCCTGCCCCAAGTCCTAAATTTCCTAATGTGTAAAATGAGGGCATTGGATTAGACATTCCCTTGAGGGCTCTGCAGCTCCTAGAGGCGTGGTCCTCTAATCTCAATTCTGTATGAAAACTGGCCTTTAAAAAAGAGACAGACAGACACACATGGGGGAGGGTGTGTGTGGAGAGGCTGCCCTGTGATTGAAGTTGGGGACTTGGGCCTTTTCTATATGAATTGGGGGCTTCCTGAAGCCTCCATCGTGACATCACCTTTGAAGCCTAGGCACGGTGTTGCCCGTGGACATGGGAGAGTCTAATGAGCAGGAATGGCACAGGCAAAGCAAGCAGCACCTGCCTGTCACAGGGCTGACCTGACTTAGCCAAACTGAAATCTCCTCAGCAAAAATAAGCTATTTTTTGTTGAGTGGGGTCTCCCCACAAGAAGGGCTTGGTCTGGGAAGAGGAAATGATAGGAGGGCTTTTCCCTCATCTCTACTGAGATGGATATTGCCAACTTAGTGGGTAGGAAGGTGTGCCCTAATTATTTCATACACTCTGTCTCTGTCTCTGTCTCTCTGTCTCTCTCTCCCTCCCCATCTCTCTGTCTCTCTGTGTCTCTCCCTCTCTCCCCATCTCTCTGTCTCTGTCTCTCTGTCTCTCTCCCTCTCCCCATCTCTCTGTCTCTGTCTCTCTCTCTGTGTCTCTCCCTCTCTCCCCATCTCTCTGTCTCTGTCTCTGTCTGTCTGTCTGTCTGTCTGTCTCTCTCCCCATCTCTCTCTCTCCCTGATGGACCATGAAGTGAGGATGGCCTCATCACTGTTATACTTACATCGTAAAGTCTTTTCAGAGAACGGATGGCATTCCCAAGGGGGAATAATGATTTCAGGCAAGGAACGGGGTTACCTGAGTATTGTCACATAGACTGCCTGGTGCCCACCCGTGGGTGCTAAGGAAAAAAGACCGTGTGAGCGAGTCTGTTGGCGCACCTCTGTTGCACAGATGAATGAGGGGCCAAGTCGCTGGAGGTCCTGCCAGAAGCCCTTAGGTCGTCTTCCAGCATATCCCTCCTGCCTTCCTCAGCCGCCTCTTGGTAGAGAGTCTGAGAGCGGGGCATCTGTGAACAACCTTGGCCTGGCTTGTGGATGTGTTGGATGTAAGGGGCCCATTGGATGGAAGGCCAGGGCTCTTTGCAATGGAATGTAGGCTTCTTAAAGGCAAGGATGGAATCATTTTTGTATTCCTTGCTCCTGGCACATAGTCAGGACTTAACCGGTGTGTGTGGATTGACAGGGTGCAGGATTGTCTTAACCTTGTATTATCCTTGTAAGGAGCTGGCAGGTCTCTGAACTCTTTCCAAAGAGGTCCTTGTAATCTTTGTATAGAGATAGAGAAATGGATGCAGATGTAGAGAAACGTCCATAGAGATGTATGTAGAGAAGTAGATATGTAGATAAATAGATACAGATATACAGAGAGAGAGAGAGACTCAGACTTCCATAGGCTGCAGCAGATATATGCATAGATGTAGACAGATGGATTTTTACTGCGGCCTGTGGGAGTCTGATAATGATTACCTGTTTGATCTTCAAAGCAGTGCATTCTGTTCCAGTTTATACAGGCCTCTCTAATGGCCTGACTGCTCACCTATGAGATTCTGCAGGCATGGGGGCTTGTGTGTGCATGCAGGCTTTCCCGGGTAGGTCATGGTCACTATTTTCCCGTTTCTGAGAGGCCGCAGAGGCTGAGTGAAAGCTCTTTGGAGCTAACATCAGATGAGACCTGGGTTTGAATCCAGCCTTATTAAGGCCTTTAGCTTTTGCCATTTGGGAACTCAGTAACCAAATAAGCCAGTTAGGTGCTTGGAGCCTCAGTTTCTTCATCTGTCAAATAGGGCTAATGTCCCATAGTACATGTCCCACAGGGTTACCATGGGGATGGAAGGAGAGATTTTCTGCAACTGATACTCTCTATTACATGCCCATTAAATTTGGTTGAATGGAATTGAATTAACCATAAGGTCACTAGCATCTGTGCAAATTATAAAAGATCCAGAAGTGGTCAGGGATTTTGAGACCCTGACCCTCTTATTTGACAGATGAGGAAACTGAGTCCCAAACAGGTGAAGCAATTGACCAAACCTATATCTCACCTGTAACATTATTCCAGTTGATCATTTGGTGAGAATGGATGGTCCTAATGAGGACCCTGAGGGACGTAGAGGCTGTCTCCATGATCTGACCAGCCTGAGACTGTTCAGCTGTATGTCAAGGGAGAAGTGAGTTTGTTGGCAGGGATGGTACAGTGAAGTTTAAGGATAAAACATCGATCTTTTCTAATCCAACCAAAAAACATTTATTAAACTCCTTTCATGGGCCAAGCGCTGGGCTGAATGCCGAGGAATCCATAAAAAGAAGGACATCCCCTGGCCTCCAGGACTTTACAATCTAACGACATGAGACAATGCTCAAAAGAAGGCAGGAAAGGGTGGGGATGGCTGGGACTCCCTGGCATGGGGGCGGCTTGTTTCATGGAGTGGAGGCTTTGGGAGGAGTTGGGTCCTTTTCTAAAGAACTCTGGGGACAGAAGACAGCAGCAGGACATGTCCTGCTCAGCACTGCCCCCAACTGGCCAAGTCCCATTTACTTTTCAGTTATGGGAAATGCACTTTAAATGGTCTACGTGTGGTTTTGTAGAGGCGAGTTTGCTAATGAAGCAGCTTGGAAGTGCAGTGAGTAGAGCACTGAGCTAGGGGTCAGGAAGGCGTGTGTCCTTGGGCAAGTCACTCAACCTTTCTCAACCCCATTTTCCACGTCTGTGAAGTGGAAATAATAATGGAACCTTCCTCCCTTCCAGGGCTGTGGTGGGGATCAGATGAGCGCTGGGAAGACTGAAAAGGGCTATTATTATTATCACTGTTACTGCCTTTGGGGTGTTTTCCTCCTGATCTGAGAAAATTGTTCCCTTGTAAAATTATATGGAGCAGTTTGGTTTTTTTTGCTTTGCATATTACAGCTCAGTGTAGACAAGAATAAAGCACTTAGCACACAGTGCCTGGTCCTTAGCAAGTACTCTATTATTATTTTTATTATCCCTATTATTACTTTCACTATAGTTATTATCATTAGCTCGTGAGCTCCTTGAAGTCACGGATGGTCTTTTGTCTCTTTTAGCAGAGAGCTTGGCACACAGTAGGTGCTTAATAAGTGCTGATTGATTTGGGATCAAGTGACCCTCACGCTCGCATTGATGTTTTGCTAAAGCTATGACCTTGGTCATTCCTTTACTTGTTTGGGACTCAGTTTCCCCCAAACTTAGTGGGTCAGACTAGATGGCCTCAAAGCTCCTGATCAGTTCTCCATCTGTGTGACTCTTTTATAGATTCACATGGACACTAGTGACCTTGTCATTACAGTTAAATTCTGTTCAATTTAATGAGCATCTGTTTATGGCTAATAGGTGTCAGGAACCAGGCTAGGTGCTGGGAAAGCAATGACAAAATGAACTCATTCCAGCCCTCAAGGAGATTGTGTCCTGCTGGGAGAAACAACAGGTTTACACATTAAGTAAATTCATAATAGCTGCAAAACCAAATACAAAGGATTACGTCAGGGTGAATGGCAGCCCTAGGAACTAGTCACAATTTGTGAGTCTTATCAGCAAGCATTTATGATGTTCCAGGCACTGGACACACACATACAAAGACAAATGTGAAATCATCCAAGCCTCCGATGAGCGAACAGTCTATTAAGGGAGCACAGGGAGATCTCTTGGGTAAATGATCATGTTTGCCAGATGGCTGCAGTATTTGTGATGGAAACCACTTCTGAAAAGAGAAAAAAGCTGGTTTTTTGTTGCTGAAGATTTCATGGGGAGCCAGGAGGACTGGAGCTGTAGTGGGTGACGCTTTCTAACGACCAGCAGGCTGGAGGTTAGATGAAGAACAGGTATATTTGCTGCTCTTTTAGGACCATGGATATAAAAAAAATAAGTAAATAAAAGACACAAAGAAATCAGCTACTGGGAGGGGAAGGAACAAAAGCCACCCTCTCCCTTTGTTAGTTATAAAAAGCTTCCTAAAAGCATATCTATTTATGTACCCAAGCACTTCCATTTCTGCCCTTTGGATCAGAAAGGTTTTTATTCCCCTTATATGGAGTTAAAGTGAAGAGGACTCTGCAGAGCCAGAAGCCAGTTAAGGTTCACATTGTGTTCCCAGAAAACTAGTTGGGGACCTGTGCCCCTGTATCGGGGGTCAGCCCACCTCTTGGCAGTAGGAGTTGTCCTGGAGCTCTGCAAGAGTGCCAAGCAGGAATTGGAAAGCTCTCAATGGAATCTCAGGCAGCTGGGTGGAAAAAGCCTGCTTCCCTTTTCCCCAGAGTCACCTTGGAATGTCCTGGATCCCCAGGAGATCCAAGCAGCCTGAAAGGATCTTTGGGAACAAGGCTTATTTTAAATATAGGGTTTTCTCCAGATGATGAGAAAGAGGCAGAGAAAACGAAAGGTCAGAGAGGTCCCTAAGAGTCTTTAAAGATAGGGTTCATGTTCACATCCAGAGCTGCTGCATTGATCTAGGGCTGCATGTTGAGGCCCAGGGCTGAGGGACTCGGGTGGGAACTATGTCTTTTCCTTCATTTTTTCCACATGATCTTGGTCAGGAGCATGAAATCATAACTCTAGGACTAGAAGGGAGACTGGCTCACCCATCCCCCTCATTTTACAGAGGGAGAAATTAAGGCCCAGAGAGGGCATGGAATCAGAGACGAAGACTGGCAGGGACTTTTAGAGGTCACTAATTTTATAAAAAGGGAAACTGAGGCCCAGAGAGGTCATAAGAACAGAAGCCAAGAGAGATAAAAGGACATGCGCCAGGTCGCATAGATAATAGGTAATCATTGAGCCCATGTTTGATCCAGGCTCTGAATTACTCTATTTTAACGAAAGGATCAGACTCCTCTCTCACCTTTTTTGTTATTATTAAAATGTAGCAGACTAATGGTTTGGACCCTGGTGTCAGGATTTCAGTAGATCTGGGTTCTCATCAGAGTAGGCCGTCCTCCCAGGGGTACAGATTGGGACCTCTCCATGTCTGCCCATCAGGTCCTACTACACATCCTCCAAGAGGATCCCCACCCAGCATAGAAGGGCCGGCCACAGGTCTCCTGACATGGCGTGAATGCTGGCTAAGCGATCCTCAGGTCATCCATCGCAGGAGCTGCATTTTTTGGGGGGGCGTGGTTTGCAAGTGATAGAATCTGGGGGAAAAAAATACACCATGATGAAGTCCTGTGGTCTTTCTTCCCACGGAGGGGGAAGGGGAGGCTTTGACTTTGGTGTCTGGTTGGATTTAGAGTCACAGCAGAAGTGAGACACAAACCCACCAACACCATTGTGTGCAAGGCCCAGGGCGAGTGGAATGGCGTCTTGGAGTTTACATACAGCAGCGGAGAGACCAAGCTGATCAACACGGCCTCTTTGCCTGTCTACCCAAAGAAGGTTCGGCCCATTGAGAAACAGGGATCCATGGAGTCCAGGTGAGGGGAATGAACAGACCCGTGTGTGCGTATGTGCGCGTGTATGTGCGTGTGTGCATGTGGGGGGGCGGCAGTCCAGGAGGCCTCCTCCCCAACCATCAAGGAGCCTGGAGAGGAGGAAACCTCTGACATTCCTCTCTGTGACAACAACAGTGATGATGGTGATGAGTAATTAATAATTACATATAATTACCATAATTAACGATTGCATATTTCGGCAGCACTTGAACATTTACAAAACATTTGGCATTGATGGATTCCTTTGGTCCTCATGGCAATCCCAGGACCGTTTCCTTAGTTAAGTTTTATTATTATCCCCATTTTATAGAGGAGGACACTAAGGCTCAGAGGGTCCAATGACTTGCCTCAGGGGCCGGCACACAACAGGCAGACTTTGAACCCAGATCTCCCTGGCCCCAAGTCCAGCTCGCTCCCCAGTCTCATACAATCCTCGATTCAGGGATAGAAGGGAGCTCGGAGGCCACTGAGTCTAACCCCCTATCTTTACGGATGAGGAAACTTAGACTTAGATAGCCACAAAGGTAGTAATAAAGTGTGTGAGTGCTGGATGTGAATCCTGCCTCTGATGCATGCTGGCTGAGTGACCCTGGGCAAGTCACTTAAGTTCTCAGAGCCTCATCTCAATCTTGGTTAAATAGGGAGCACTTCTAGAGAGCTTTAAAGTTTGTGGCATCCCATCTGATCCTCGCTATGGCTGCTAGGTGCTTTCCTTATTCCCATTTCACAGATGGGCTGTGTGAAGATCAGGCCTTGGGTCATACAGTGACCAGCGCCCTCCAGTCACTTCTGCCCCTTAGTTCACTAAGTCATAAGCTAAAGATCAAGTCCCTCCCTCGGGGAGCCAAGGTCCCTGCTTTGGGGAGCTGGGGTCATTCCTGCTAGGAGCTGTTACTCTCTTGGGTAGAAGTAGAAACAAAATAGTTGTTTGAGGGAAGGGAAGGCAGGGGAGGCCTCACAGGCTCCAGGGGTTAGAGGGTGGCCAGCCCGGGCCTGACCGTCCCACGCCCCTCCAGGAACCTCTGGCGGGAGGTCACCAACGCCATCAAACAGGGTGACATGAATGGGGCCACGGAATTCAAGCGGTCCCTGGAGGACAAGCAGCGCAAGGAGGAGCAACAGCGGGACATCCTGCACGCTGAGTGGCGACCAAAGTACTTTAACAAAGAGGTAAGGGGGGGTGGTGTGGTACAGGGTCTGGGGGCTGGATGCATGCAGCTGCCCCATCAAGGAGTTGCTGCTGGGGTCTCCGTGCCCATTATAAAGGGGGAAACAGAGGCTCAGAGGGACTGGCAGCTTGGCTGCAGAAGGAGGATGGTATTCAAATCTAGATGCCGCAGTTCAGGAATGATGTGAAACCTGGAGGAGGGAGGTGGGCAAGAGGGTCTCAGGATCCCTGTCGAGGGAGACAGGGAAGTCCAAGGACCTCTCACGCTGACTGCCTTTGTGACCTTGGGCAAGTCCCTTCACCTGGGCCTTGGTTTCCTCATTTGCCAGATGAGCAAGTTGGACCCTTGTGGTGCAAGGACCCTCCTGGTAGGATCTGGAGCTAGCTTGTCCCCTGAGAAGCAGAATCTAAGCCAGGAGGTTGCCTTCCAAGGCAACCTCATGCCCGCAGCATCTTACCTGGGCAGAAGCTGGGGAGGCCCCTGTCCTACCTTGGGACATGGTGGCATCTACACTGCCAGGAGAAATGTGGCTGCCCGGGCACTCAGTGCCCTCACCCCTCCTGTAGGGGAAACGACGGCCCAGAGATTCAGTGCACAGATCTCATGCTCAGTTCATCCATTAGCAAGCATTTATTGAGCACCTGCTGTGTGCCAGGCACTGAGGAAAATGAAGACACCCTGTTCTCAGATGAAATAATGAAGTAGGCTGCCTTGATGAGCAGTGAGTTCCCCATCCCTGGAAGTAGCTTGTCAGGGTTGAACTGGATGGTCCTTCTCCCTCAGAGCCCTATGACTCTGTGAAGGGACCTCCAAAGCCTGGCATCCATGAGCAGCCTGGAGGGCCCACCAGCGAGCCAGAAACAAAGCATGCAGGGTGTCTCCTCTGGAACCCAGAATCCTGGGATGTTGGAGCAGGAGGGCTTGCGAGGGGAGCTTGGAGAATGCATTTGGTGCGTCCTGAGGAGAAGTGCCCCCAGCGATCACAGGGGGCAGACCTGTCACCCTACAAGGGAGAAACCTGAGGCTCAGCAAGGGTGAAGTGAGGCCTCCCCTGCCCTGCCCGACCCAGCCCAGCTGCCAGGTGCCTCTGCCACTCCCCCTAACCTGGCCTTAGTTTTTATGTGTATTTTCTGTCTGTTATAAAGTGCAAGCCCTGAGGGCAGGCCTATTTCATTTTGACCTCGGTCTCCTCAGGGCCCAGCACATAGTAGGCACTTAATAAATGCTTGCTGATTGACAATCAGATAGCCCAGAAGCCTCCTGAAGAGGCATTTATAAAGCTGCTCCAACAGCCTGACAAAAAAAACAAAGCAGTCCCTGCCTCCAAGGGGCTTATGCCCTCATGGAAGTGATTAGGTTTCTCTTACCAGTCTTGGAAATGAAGGTGACTGTTTGACTGACAGACGTTTTACTAAGAACCCCAGTAGGTGTTTCCATGTGCCGCTAACCACAGAGCTGTGGAAATAAGACCACATTCAATTAGGAGACATGGGGGTTTGAATTCTGGCTCTGCAGCGCATTGCCATGTGACCTTGGAAATGTCAGTTCATTTCTCTGGGCCTCAGTTTCCTGATCTGTAAAATGGGGTGAGGTGAGAAGAGCTGCGTTCTAAGGTCCTCTCACTCACCACTTGTCTGGGACTGAATTGGCCATGGAGGTCCCCCCTCCCAGCTCTCCACTCCTCTGGTCTGGATCCCGTAACACCTCATTCCCAGACTCTCCTTTGCCTCTGCCAGATCCTTTTCCAGCAGCATATTTGTAACGTCTCCTTGTTCTCTTGTAGGGTGAAGGCTGGATGTATTCGGAACCTCTGTTGAAATTCCAATGAGGATAAAATGCAGTGTTCTCCCCAAATAGACCTGTCTTTTTATAGGCATTAAAAGGTGCCATATATGAGGTTCAGGTGGTATTGGTTAAGTCCTGTTGGGATAGTCAAAGGGGAAAAGTTTTTTTTTTTTTTGGTTAGATTTTTTTGTTTTTAAAGGAAAGAAAAGACCTATGATGTAACACCCCTTCAAACTACTTCACAGCTCAATCCTCAGGAGCCGTTTGGAATATGTGCATGTATATGTAGATGAGGGAGTGAGTGAGAACATGTGTGTGTGTGTGTGTGTGTGTGTGTGTGTGTGTGTGTGTGAGCGAGCTCTGTGTTCATGGTTGATACTCACACACATGCGCATGTACCATAGACAGGTGTCGACTGGGTATTATTATCACATGTGCAGATATGACATGTATGTACTACCAGTAATTAGCTTGATAATTATGAATGATTTTTATGAATGAAGGTCAAAGTTTTCTATTTTCCACTTTGCCTAAAACGTGTTGCACTCAGAATAGGGATTCCTCACTGGTAGTCAACTTCATGGCCACATGTTGGTGAATTGACTCTGTCCGTCTGACACGTTGCATTCCTTTGGTCCACAGAGCATCTCATCCTTTGGGAGTTGGTGTTGGAGGGGGGATGGGCTCTGTGGTTTCTCCTATACTTCCAAACTGCTTACTTCCTGCTGTGCCATACTGAGTAAGCAACACCATCCCCTGATCCTTGGATGGCCTTCCAAAGACTAGACAGCTGTTAGTCCAGTGGATAGAAGGGCCCTTGAGGAAGAAAGCTCTGTTAGTGCAAGGATGGGGAGGAGGGAAGGGGTCTGTGTCTAGGCCTTTCAGGGTGAGGGTCAAGTGGGGGCCTTGAGCCCACTTTCGTTGCTGATGACTCACACTGTATACTACCCATTTGATGATCAGTTTTTCATGTCTCTGATTTTTTTTTCTTTTGCCATTTTTCTCATGGTAGAAGCTAAGTCTAACCTTTCTTAAACACTGCTGTTTTCACAGTGGAAACTCAATTGTTTAGAAACAGCTACTTTCATGGTTTTAAAAAAAGGGCTTTAGAAGACACAACCACCAGTGGCCATGGTTTTTTAAAGGATTTGGGTTTTTTTGAGGGGGGGGTGAGGGAGGAAGGTGAAAGAGGGGTCCTCATGGGTGTTTTTTTAATGCGCATTTCTAACTTAAGCTGAAGTCTTCAAGAAAACCACTGTGATTACAAATAAACTCAACCTGGAAACACACCGACATTATTCAGCTTTCATTGTATTTCAGTCCTTCCTCCCACGAGGTTGATTTCAATACAGAAAGACAGAAATGTAAAGTAAATAAGACCAGGGAGTATAGAATCAGTTGCCATTTGAGCTTTATTTTTCTTAACTGGCCTTATCTGATACTTATGAGTAGTATGTAGGCCTGCCTCCCCACAGGACTAACTTCCAACCTTTTCCTTTGCTCCCCTAATGCCAGTTTGTCCTAATTTGTAGGTACTGGAAAAATGTTTGAATCGAGACCTTTATCTCTCCCTGTTTAAATATGTTCATTTCTAGTCCTTTGAACAAAGCAGTGTTATCACCTGGGCACACGCAGCCCTGTACTGAGAACCTCTGCTGATTAATCTTCATCGGCTACATCTTCAAATGGAAGATTTCCCCCTTTCATACCACACATGCCTAGGCACCAAGTAGTACCAGGTCTGGAGTCAGGAAGGCAGGAGTTCAGATTCTGCTTTGGACATTTACTAGCTGGGTAATCATGGGCGCATCATTTAACTTCTCTCTGGCTCAGTTTGCTAAACTGTAAAATGGGGGTTGTGTTAGCACCTACCTCCCAGGGTTGTTGTGGGTTATGAGATACTAATTGTAAAGTGCTTGGCCTAGCTAGCACCTGGTGTATATATGGTAAGTGCTTAGTCAAGGCTTATTTTCTCCCCTCCTTCTCTCCCCCTCCCCTGGCCCTTTTACATAGGTGTTTGCTTGATGGTGGCTGAAGTACATTGGGTTGGCTGGGATAGTGGAATCCTTTTCCCTGCCCCTTGAAAAATGATCAGGTTTATATGATTAAAAGGCCTTGTTCCTAAAATGCTTCAGGGCACGCTAGGAAACAAACAAAAATATCGTCGACAACAACGTCCTTTTTGATTGATTTGTTCCAGTAAATTTATAAGGCCAGGGTTGTGCTGAAGCCAGCTCCCACAAGCTCCCAGAGCGACATAGGGACCTGGAGAGACAGACAGGAGTGAGAACGCCTGCCTTCAAATTTACCTTCTTTATACTGCTGGGAGTATTGCTTCCCAGGACCTTTGTGGTGATGCCTAATGAAAATGGACTTGGAACTGCTTTGATGCTGGTCCGAGGCAGTGTTCCCTTGCACCCACCGTCTTCCTTCCCTGTGCCTGGAAGGCTCTTCCTCCTCATTTGCACCTCTTAGGGTGTGGGGAACCACCAAGATGCGCAGACATTTCTTTCTCATGGGTATTTTGTTCACCTATCTGTGTATGTCCTTGGTCCCTGAAAACTACAGGATCGCTGAAAGCAGAGACTGTTTCATCTTGATCTTTTTCTCTTGTGTTAAGGGTCAGTTACAGTGATGTGAACAGTGGATAGAGAGCTGGGTCTGGGCTCAAATCCTGCCTTAGGCATTTACTTGCTAGATGATCCTGCTACCTCAGTTGCCTCATCTGTAAAATGGGACGATAAACCAACCATCTCACCCAGGGTTGTTTTGAAATTCAGATAAGAATGTAAGATGTGCAAACCCCAGAGTGCTTGGTAAATGTGAGCTGTTGTGATTATTTAATGGGGGTTAGAAGGAACTTGGCCAAGCTGGCCTTTCACTCCTAAAAGAAGTGAATTTGTGTTCAGGAACACTGCTAACCAGACAAGGGCTCCAACCTTGGATGGCCTTCTGTGATCACGCCCTGTTGGTCCCATGCTGTGGAGGGGCAGTGTATCCTCTGGGTGCATCTTCATTCACAGGGATGCCACCAGCCACAGGTAGGAGGGTGGGTGGCAGACAAGCCAACTTTGTAATAGGCAAGAGTGTCCAGTTCCAAATCTGGCCCAATTTTGTTTCCAGCCTCAAGGTGTTTCCATACTTGTTGCTTGCCTGGGAATGCCAGAGATGGTTGAATACAGATGACATTTGAGCTTACCGTGTTTGGATCCAAAAGGGTTTGGATGGAATGAGTCCCTGGGAACTTTCAGAAGTTGTACTTGGAGGGAAGTTGGATGGGGAGATGGTATCATCATTCTCATGCCTATGGGCCCAAATAGAATTTTCAGGTTTGCTGTTTACACTCAGGAATTAGTGGTTCCCAGGATAAAGCATTGGAGACTTTTGTGGGAGAAGTGCCAAGTTTGCTTCACCATCAAAGGGAGCCAGGATTGTTGTTGGAATCAGTGGCTTTCTTCCCTGATTAGCTTGTTTCATGTTTGGGGGAAATCAAAAGTGATATAGCACAACAAGGGGACTCTGGTAATCACAAGAGCATCTCAGAGTGGACCTGGGGCTCAGTGGCCACTAACAACATGGATGGATTTGGGAGGACACAGGGCTGGATTTGGGCATCAGTCTTCTTGCCTCTGATGCTCCCCCTCTCCCTGGGGAAGACCTCTTCACCATTCTAAGACAATCAGTCAATCATCTTTTTCACAACAGAGATTCTGTCTGGCGCGAAGGTTCGGGTCTTACCTGTGATGGTCCATGTGAGATTTGTCATTTGTCTTGGTCTCATGTGCAGCAGAATAACCAACGGTTGCTTGGGCCTGGGGTCCAACCAAGTCTGATGACTCCCTTCAAGTCCAAGGGAGCAGCAGGACATTTGACATTGCCCTGTTTGGGCCCTGAAGACTTCCTGACTGGTTTCCACTGATATTCTTAATGGGCACGGCTGGCTCCCCTGAATGATGATTTCCACTGGCTCTCACCTCTGGGACTGGAGAGAGAAGCCTCTGGCAATCCAACCCTTCACATGCTGGTGGTCCCAATCTGCCTTTCCAGCCTGACTACAAATACATGACTCCCCCTCATGCACTTAGGAGCTGTCTTCACAGGTCATCTTGGCTCCATGGCCTTGCCTCTGCCATCCATTCTTGGAATACGCTCCCTCCTCATCTCTGCGTCATGCATGTTTCTTCAAGGTTCTGCTGACACCCCTTCCTACAGGAGGACTTGTCTGTGCCTCCCCTCTGCTACTGCCCTGTGCTTGTTTTGTATAAATCCTGTACGCACATGTTGGTGTGCTTTTCACCCTCAGTAGCATGTCAGCTCCTTGAGGGCAGGGGGAGCCATTTCCATACAGTGCCTGGTGAATGCTGCTGGATTGTGTGGTTCACATACCCACTGAGCTGAGGCTGCTCGACACAAGCCCGGTCTTATGTCTCTATCTGCATGATGCCTTTTTCTTTGATGAAAACAGAAGCCCCTCGTATTGTGAAAGAACCTGTTCTCATCTGCTTGGCATGAAGATGGCATGATTCTCTCCTGGACTTAGGTGAGACTGGTACTCATCCGTGGAGGACAGACGAGGGGTGTGTTGGCTTAGTCATGACATGACAACGTGGAGATGAGGAGAAAGCCTAGACTTTCTCTGCTTAGTCTGGGGCCTGATTAGTGGGTCTGCGTCTTCTGGGATAAGGGCAGGTCCTGAATGACACTGGCTGGCATCTTTCCCCTCATATCCACGTTTCTTCAAGTAAGGGGCAAGCAAACATCTGCATAAGTATTATTGCACTTTTTACAATCAAATGAAGGGAATGCTGCTCTTTTTGACCTCAAACACTGCTTGACTACCAGCCTTTAACAGACTGCAACAGTGCAAAAGTCCTGATTGTCTCTTGTAAAGGACACTGTGCTTGGATGTACCTGAATTTTAGAACTGGCATTGACTACAATACACATCCATAGAAATCAGAGTTGTCATCTCTACAACTTTATTTCTTAACTCATTGATGTTTCAGTTTCCTTCATTTCCTTTGGTCCTTAGAGGGAGAAGTTGGAAGCCTGGGGCCATGGAGGAAAAAAGCATTTTACCTGGATATAGTTTCTTCTTCCAGTTCTCAGTTGAAGGAAGGCTCAGCTCTGCTCACTCCTGGTTTGGGATTCTGTTGGAGTCAAGATCCAGACCAGTTTGCACCATTCCCCTCATTTGAGCTCATCACTGGCAACACCACGTGGCTCAAGATTTGGGATGTCAAGACACAAGACAGAAGTGTCAGCTTATGGCAGGATGTCAGCTTGGTGCCTTAGACGTTGCCTGCCCAGCATGAAGGTGGTCATGTATCCCCACCTCAAGAAGACATCCTACGATTCCCACTCAAGAACATGTCTGTTCAGCAGAGCTGCCTACTTTTGGGTTATTGGGGGGAGGGGGGGGGACGTTCCCATCTGTCTGCAACACAAAGCTCCCATTTCTACCTGCTGAAAGCTGGAGGTGCTCATCAGACTAACAGCTCATGAGCAGGACCTCAGAACTACTCAGTGGTACAGGGCATGCACACCCTTGTCTTGAAGGAACAACCTGAAGAAATGATCCCAGGAAAACACATTCAGGATGTTTGTAGGTAGCAATAGGATTAGCCAGGTCCCACCTCTAAATGCAGAGCAAGAACTGTAACCATTTGGGCTCCTCATGAACACTTCTAAGTCAGTTCAGAACAGCATTGGGCCCAAGCACACCAATATGTTGTGACAAAAGCAGTCAGCTGATTGTGCAGCCTGCCTTGGATCCCTATTGACTGTAGGATGCTAGCCAAGTTAATTCACCCCTGGATGTGTTAGTTGACTCTCAAAGTCCCAGAGGTAAGAAGCAGTGGGTCAGCATCGGTAAGAGCTTCCTATGAACGAATAACGTCATGGGCCACAACACGAAATAACAAGAACAGCCTAGGGCCTGGGGAGAGAATCCTGATCGCTGCGTGGGGGAGACCAGGGTTCAAGTCCCACTCTTTGCTGTGTGACTACGGCCCAGGCAAGTAGAGGAAGACCTGAGCTCAGTCAGGGAAAGGAGGATGGATGCCATCCTGAGATACCATATTGGGATGACAGCAGGATGATTTCAGGACTGGCAAGCTGACATGGTCCACCAAGCTTTACTTCTGCTTCCTCTCACAACAGAATTCTGATTAAATTATAAAGGAGGTACAGAAGAACACAAAGACACTTAAAACAAAACTTGAATTAACTTTATTCCCCTCATCACAATGTGTCTGCTTTGAGCTTCAAAGTAACCAAGTAAAAGCAAATCTCCAAATAACAAAACAAGGTGTCAGAAATCCAGATCTATTTTGTTTTTATTTTGTGAAAATGTTACAGCCATTTTTGTTGGTCTGTAAAAGAACCATCATCAGGGTCAAAAATGAGTTTTTATAAATCGAAAACAAAACCAAAAAGCCCCCCAAAAACAAAACATTCTACACTTTGGGAAGGAAAATCAGCAGTAACATTCTCACTGAAGGTTGTAAATTACATTTTTCTTCATAAAAGGTACATACTATTCCTCATATTCCACCAAAAGCAGTGGTGTAAGTTATAATTCTTTTTAATATAGATATGTATAAAACCCCCCAAGTGGGCCAGCTTGTGGAAGGAAGCACTTTCCCTCAAGGGCTGCAGAAAATTCCACATCATCCTCCTCAAGCTGCCGGGAGCAGGTAAGGGCATGTGTCCCCTACCCGCTATGTGTGAGCGCGTGTCATCAGACAGACCTGTCACCATTTTTAAATGAAATAAGGAGCACCTCGCTGAAGTCAGAGTGTTTCATCAAATGTTGGTGCATCCAGGGGAGGATATTGACCCTGGGCCAAGTTGTGCAATGGGAGTTGCACATACAAAGGGGACGTGTGTACACTGGGCAATTTTTAGAATAGGCTTTTTTCCCCCTCTACGTTTTCTTGTGTAAAGAGTTCAATAAGGTTATTTTGCACAGCGTCCTTCGTGCAGTTTCTAGAACTGCCAAAGGATACCAATTTAGCCCTTGAATGAACAGCATGCACAGGAGCTGCTCTGTTGGGACTTAAAGAAGGTGCCACTGCCTTGATATCAATGTAAGAATGCCATGTGTGGTGGTAGCAGCAGCAGCTTTGTGGACAGAGAAAACCCTCGGAGTCATAGAAAATGCACATTTGATGAAACATTCTTTACATCGAGAAACATGGAAATAAATATTTCCAGGAGGGGCATTCCAGTTTCTAATAGCTGTTTCCAGATCTATAACTCCTTTTCTAATTATTTAAAAAGCTCATCACAATTTACAATTTGCATTGTACATATTGCTGTTTAGGAATCTCAAAGGAAGTGCAGGTCTTGTAAAAGAAGAGAAACGGACAAATTTGCATGTGCCAGGGACCAGATTCGAGGGTTCTTTGGTGCAGTTAAGTCCAAATTCTTGGCGTGGAAAGAGAATATGTACCAATAAAAAATCAATTCTGCTGCTAGACATTCACAGCAGTGCTCGGTCTGCTTCACATTACAAATCTAAAACAGCTGTTCTCAATAAGCCAATATTTTTAAATCAGACATTGCCTGAAAATTTTGTACATGAATCTGGACCAGTGATGGTTCTGTACCCTCATGTTGTTGTGAAACATGACTGGAACTAGAGGCAAAGACTGGTTATTGCAAGGACAACTGCTCGCAATCAGCGCTCGCAACAGTCTATTCTAAACAGTCTTCTTGTTGGGTCTCTTGCCTTTCTTTAGAAGTAGTTTATTTTTAATGTAGCCACGCTTCCTCTTGGTAGTCTGAAAAGAAAACAAAAATGGGGAGTTAGTATGGACTGCTTCAGATCACACAGCTTACATTCTCTCCTCCACCTTGGTAGCAACATTAAGGAACATGCGGCGGTGACAAACCTTGAGTTAACCCGGCAGACCTGTTGGGACTACAAATGGGACATCTGATCCAGCCACACAGGAAACGCCTCTCCCTTCTCTGCTCCCCCCGCTCTTAACCCTGACCTTAGGGGCTAGTCTTGCATGAGGTGGCGTCGTACAACAACCTAATCTAGGGCTTTAGACACAGGCTGTGATTCAGGCACTGTGCTATGCCCTCCAGAAGCTTAGAATTCTACTGCCTTTTAATCTGATGTCTTCAGCTGGCTCTGGTCCCACTCTTCACCTGTCATGTGAGTCTTGAGTAAGTAAGAATTGTTCAGAGCTTTGGTGGTTCTTTCTGTAAAAGGGGGACACTATGAAGGCCACATTAATATTGAATGAATGTCCCAAGAAAGCAAAGGGCTCCACCTGTGCCAACTGTGAATGTGAAGGGGGGCAGAGTCCAGGCTCTTGAGGACACAGTCAGGCATGTCTAGAGTGCCACACCCCCACTGGAGTTTCTAGCATAAGAAAGCACATTCTGCCCAACCCTGGGGGCCAGGAAGGTGACATGCAGTCATTCTCCAGGGGATAGCTGTTGGACATGTGGCTCCCAGGAAACTCCTCAAGGCATTAGGTTAGTGTGCTCATATGTTTGTTTTCTCCTTAGAATGCACTGGAAAAGGCACCACACTATGTCTACCAATGCTGTCCCAAGTTTTGTGGATCCAACTTTTCTCAGCCTAGGAATTCACTGCCCCCTAGAATTTCTCACAACCATGGTCTGATGCCATTCTATATACTCAAAAGCATCTTGTGCCCACCTGAGAAGGCTGTGTCCTGGGTGGCAAGGCATTTTACAGGTCCCGTAGTAGTGGTCGGTATTTTATCTAATGAACACTAATTACTCCTAAAGCTTTTATGGAAGAGATGGGCCGTCTTATTGGGAAGATGGTTTATGCTTTGTCCCCTAACACTGGGAACAAACACTAGCTGCTGAGCTGCCTATGTTGATTCAGGTATGATCTCCAAAGTCCCTGAGAAACTGGGGTCATCAGTGAGCAGGAAGGCGCCCTGCCTTTGCCTTCTCACAACGTGGTACCCAACATGAGGCCTGTTATCACTGTCCCTTTACTTGGGGGTGTGGGAGCTTGGCTGGGGAAAAAGCTGGAAGGAAATTTTCCAAAATAAGCACCTGAAAGTCATCAGTTCCAAATATTGCCCCCCCCCTCCCCTTTTTCCCTTTCTTAACTGGAAAGAGGTGTGAGGAGATGAGGAAGGACACTTTTAAATGTCAGTCCATCAACTACGCCAAGTTCCATTTGGAATAATTGTCCATTTTATAAGTAATTCCTTAGTAATTAAGGGAAAACACACATACAATTTTTAAATGGGGGGAGCTTTGGATTACTGATTCTTTTTCATTAAACAAAGGTCATCTTTCCTAACGTAAATGGAACATCCAAAGCCCTCCTCCCCTTTAGTAAAGTCAGATGAAGGAGCTGGAGGTCAGGCACTGCCCTCCCACCCCAGCAGCTTTCCTTGAACCCTTCTCTGTCACAGGCTTCCAAGCTGGAAGGGACTGGAGGACCCCTGGAAAGGAGAGGCTCATTAGGTGCTCATACCCCAGTGATGCTTAATAAATGCTTGCTGATGGAGACTGCTAATGCCCAGAGACGGAAAAGGGATTTTCCCCAAATCCTCTAGGCACTGCTTAGTACTAGGAAGCAGGTGTGGGTGCAAACCCAGGTGTCACCACTCTACTGCTTTTCCCACCACATCTCCGGACTCTGAAAACATGGACAGGCCTGGAAGCAGAAAGACCCAAGTTGAAATCCAGCCTAGGACCCTTAGTGTCTGCGCAACCCTGGGGAAGTCAATTAATTTCTCTTGCCTCCATTTCCTCAACCCTAAAATAGGGATGATGACAGCACCTGCCTCCCAGCATTGTTTGAAGATCAAATGAGACAGTATTTGTAAGGTGCTCAGCACAATGCTCCACACATAATAGGTGCTACTTAAATGTTCCCTATTATTTATTATCATTCTAAGGATTTGAAGGACCAGAGACCTCTCATGAGGGTTAGCATAAGTACCTGAAACCCAAGATTCTGCAAAGAAAAAAAAACCCCATGATTTTTAAAAAGTAAATAAATCCCCGGAGGACACTCATTAAAGATTGTGGCAGCTTTTGATGAATTTAGAGCTTTAGCGCCTTCACTCAAGCTGTGGGACTCGTCTGCCATGTCCGATTCCAGGAATCTTAGAGGCTGTCTACCCCATCCCTGTCACTGCACATGTAAGGAAGAGGGAGAGCACATGTGTAGAGTCGGGCCCTCTGACTCCCAAACCTGCAAGTGTCTCAGCACGTTTGCCCACGGCCCCTCCCTTCAAATGGATAACGATCTCTGCAATAATCTTATTTTGATAATATCATTGTTCATATCCCTCCTCATTATAATGAGGTTTTTCAGTAATTATGGTTCTAGCCTAGGCTTCATGAGACGCCACAGGAGAGGAAGGCCATGCCCAACACAGAACGTGCAGCACGTCACAAAGAAGGGAAGGTTTACGTTTATTTCACAATGGAGGAAGTAACCCAACACCAAAAGAACACGGGTTTAATTCACCCTTCCATACAAAATATCACTGTTTAAATGATTTGGTATTTTAACTTTAAAACAGATTCTGAAAGAGAGATCCACAGGAAAATTATGGCATGAACTGGAATTCTTGGCATGAGGTTGCCGTCACAGCCCTTAGATAGCGGGCAGAACATGAAGGTTCCCAACAGGCAAGGCTGATGCTGAACATGGAGAGTGGGCATGGAGAAATGAGTCATTTACCAGTGCCCAGACACGCCAAACCTCCCCCTTTTAGGATAATTTCCTTGGGAACCCACCTTCTTTGACAAATACTTCTGTTTGGATAAAATGTTGGTTACTCTAGGCTTGTGGTCCAGGGTCTCCCGGTTCTGCAGCTGCTTCACCTTGTATATCCTAACAAGCCAGTGCTCAGATGTAAAGGCTTCTTCCAAATGTTTGAACTTAATGTCCTTGTTGCCAATCTCGGCATTACGTGTTCGGTCAAAACCTGGGGGTGTCCGAAAATCCAGCTGCAAAATATGGCACTCATGTCAGTGACTAC
This sequence comes from Notamacropus eugenii, assembly GCF_028372415.1. Taxonomy (NCBI): domain Eukaryota; kingdom Metazoa; phylum Chordata; class Mammalia; order Diprotodontia; family Macropodidae; genus Notamacropus; species Notamacropus eugenii. The sequence continues at coordinate 23,507,890 of NC_092874.1, forward strand.
AAGGGGAAAACAAACACCCAGGGTTGGAAATGTACGTTACTTTTGCCTCTGTCAAATACAAATACGCACTCATTAAACTCAAAGACCAAACCTACAACGAAAAATCCAACTGGTGATTTCTGTTAGTGGCCCTATCCCAAGATGGTGCTACCTCCTTAGGGCAGAGAAGTGATGACAGAACAAGATCTCATCCAGAGGGTTTTAGCCTTTTGGGCTCAAAGACTCATCTGACATTCTGGGGAAACCAATCTTCTCCCTGGAGTAAAATGCACAGGTAAACTAAGAAAAATAACTTTTTTTTTAAATACAGAAACTGGTTTGGAGAGATTTAATAACAATCTCTCAAAAATACTTGGGTTGGGACAGGCCCCTACGCTGGACTGACCTGGTCAGGGACATGCACAGACCGAGTGTCCCATCATGAGCAAAACTGGGGCTGGCTCAGGAAATTTTCCCCATAGGACCCCGGGAGGAATATCTAAGGACACCTGAAAAAAAGACTTTCAAAGGACATACAACCGAGTGACTTGTTTGGCTTCTACCAGATTGTCAAAGCCAAAAGAAGGTGGAGAACAAAATGCAAACACACCTGAAGGCCCAGACACCATTCTGAAAATGGTTGAAATGGGGTTTTAAAGTGAAATGGATCATAACAATAGTAGTTAATTAAGATCTAATATGTTAAGTATAATGCATCCCCTCAGTGATGTGGATCATCTGCTTAGTGACTCTTCACCTTGGCTCAGTGACCTGTGCATCTGGGATGCAGAGAAGAGTCCCTGAAAAATTATCTGCTCTCCTTTTCTCTCTGGACAGCTCAAGAAGTGGCCAGCCAGGGGCCCCAGGATGCCAAAGCTTCTGCAAGAGGTCACCATGAGCCATGGTGGAGAAGCCTTGACTGCCAATGCAGGGTCCCAAAGAGTCCTACACACGGGCAGGCCTTTAAACCAAGTCCCCTTCCGCCCCCCCCACAATTAGACACTGTCTCTGGTACAGCCGTCTCCAGGAACATGTCAGCAAAGTTGGCTTGGAGAATGGATCCTTTCTCAGGAAGGTCTGACTTCTCTTCCCAATTTCAAGTAAACGACCCCCAGGGGACAGAGGTCAGAAACACACCAAGGCCCGAGGTGACCTGAACCCTACTCTGCCATGGCTTCTTCCCTAGTGCACCCAAGATCACCAAGCTAACTCCTGAGTTCTGTGTCCTAAGTCTCTGCTCCTTCCCAGTGTCCTCTAAAGTCAACACTGACAGGAAGATAAAATCACCAAGATCCCAGACAGTGGACATGACTAAGTAAGCTCTGTGCCCAAGGAAATGCCCCACCACCTGGTGGTCTGCCTTCTATGTTTCACTGAGATTGAGAGCTTTTAACATCTGAGAACGCAGCTGTAGCCCCAGCATTCTAGTGCTAATCTGGGGAGCATCTATAGCCTCACAAGAGAACAAAGTTCCTCTAAACAGGAGTCTTTGCCAGGTTTCTGCATTGACAGGAAAGACATGGATTGATATTTAAGAGCTGGACAGAGCACATCTCACAAATGACAAGCTTGACTAGGAACAGACTAATTATACCAGTATTCAGTTTGAATTTCAAAATATCCTTCTTCCCCAACTAGAGATCACAAAATAATGGACAAGCCCACTCACCTGCATTTCTCCAAATCTATAATACGACATTTTATACATGAGGCAGTTCAGTAAGGTTGGAGACCCTGCCTTGTCTACCCGAAACTCTCCCTGGGGGGTGAAGTAGTCACTTTCCTACAAGGAAGAAGAAAGCCATTTTTATGTCAGCACAGTTAAAGAAATTAAGAGACTTCTCCATGAAGTTCAGCTCTCAGAACTATCCATAAATCCCTTTAAAATACTATCTCTTCAAATACTTGATACAAGATATTGTGTAAAGATTCTAGGGGATACAACAGGTCTGTATTCACATGTGTGTGTGCGTGTACACACTCTCTGTCCCTCTCCAATCTGAGGAGAGCAACTCCCAGTGATGACGCAGGAAAGGATTTCCACAGGCCACTTTGGCCTTCTCCGTATCGCTGGGCATCAGCACTGGTAGCGTCCTTCATGTAAAATCTCATAGGCTCAAGCACCACTTTCCAGCCATGCTCATTTTCTCCCCACCAAAAATCTTATTTTTTTTTCAGTCAGTCAACTAGCATTTATTAAGCACCTACTGTGTACGTCCAAGAAGTACTCTCAGCTGCTTCTCTACCAGCTGGGAGTGGGGGGTGGGGTGATCTCACTGCATATAGTCTTAGGGCCAGATCCAGACCCTGCCTGTTTTCGTACAGTGAGGCCTACAAACAAGTTGCTTTTTACATTGTAAAATACAATTAAACATTATTTAAAAGTATAAAAAACCGTTCTTGGCTGGTGGCAGGGGAGAGAGAAGTCCGGCTGGTGGACCCTTTGGTCTTTGTCTTTCAAAGTTAAGCAGATAATCCAAGAGAGAGACCTGGGCCAGTGATACAGCATTAAGACAAAGTCCTGCTGGATCCCGGCTCTATTCCTTTGGGTTGTACCACAAAGAGGCCACTGCAAGATTCTGCTCGAAGGCAGGAAGCAACAAGGCTCTGCCTTTATTCCCAGTTACAACACTGATGCTCAGCCTCAAACAATTCTAAGATCAAGACTTCAGCCCAAGAATATGCCAAATTCTACTTCCAGAGCTAAGCTAACAGTTCAGTTGTTTTCAATTGTGTCTAACCTTTCAAGACCCCACTTGGGGTTTCATGGCAAAGATACTAGAGTGGTTGGCATTTCTCCAGCTCATTTCATAAATGGGGAAACTGAGGCAAACAGCGTGAAGTGACTTTCCCAGGGTCACACAGCTTCTGAGTGTCTGAGGCCAAACCTGAACTCATGTCCTCCTGACTCCCAGCCTGGGACTCTATCCACTGTGCCACCTAGCTGCCCTAGCCTATTAAAGCTAACAGGAGAGGAATCTAATTAAGACTAATTAGTGTGAACTCCTTTTATAGCTATAGGAGTGTCATTAGTGCTTCCTGGGGAGTAATTTATTTATGGTGTGATTATGGTGACATGTTACAGTCCACACGTATCCTCCTTCAAGTGTCTGATGCCAAAACTCAAGGCGCAGCCTGACAGACGTTCAGAGGCAGGGCCCAGACCTGCAGATCTGGAAGTCCCTCTGCCAAGGAGAGGCACCACCAGCTCTGTGACTCAGAGCACTCACAGTGAGTGACTGCTCTCACTCCCAGAATAAAGGTGATACCTTCACCTAAGGCCACTTTCTAAGCTTTCCTTTTGAGTCAGCTCTTTAAATCATCACAAAGGAGGCTGGAGGTGGTCACACTTTCTCCTTTCTGGAAAGCTGAACCAAGTGTGAAACAAGCCTAAATCAGGAGGACCTGTGGAACAGTACTCCCTCAATGGTGATGGTCAGGTGGTCACACCATCGAGATGGGGAAAAACCCAATCTAAACCATGCCCCTTAGGTTTGCTGCCACAGATAAGGAGAGACAACATTACATTACCCAGTAAAGAGAGGGTCAGGGAGCAGCACAGTACCTGGCTTTCCCAAACAGGTGTCTGTCTGTCTCTTCATTCCAAAGCTTCATGGGACTGATTTTCTGAATCAATAACTCCCATCACCCTCCTATTTTCATTAGTGCATATGAGAATCAACTGGCCTCTTGACTAAAAATGAGACCAAATACGGGGCGTGACAGGATGGAGCCTCACAGACCGAAGAGACACGTGCACTGGACATATCATCACACTTGCCCAAAGATTGCAGTGTCGTAAGAAACAGACAGAGGGACAAGACCAGGCTGTGCCATCATGGCAGCAGCAGAGAAATATGTACAAGTCGTTACAATGCAGGCTTGGTCAAGGGAAACAAAGAGGACGGTGGTGGGGATTCAGAAGAAGAGATCACTCCCCAACTGAGTGATCAGGAGAGGGCTTCCTGGAGAAGGCAGGCTCAGTGTGGGGGGGCACCAAGGCAGGAAAACATGAAGCCTGTTAAGCAGATAGTGAAGAGATCCCTCCTGCCCCTAGAGTAACAGAACCAGGCTCGGGAAGGTTAAAGCCTTGGGGCCCAATTCTGTGAGCAACGAGAAGGCAGGCAGGGTTTTTAGAGTAGGGAGAGGGGCAAGGAAGGAAAGGGGTTTGAATGCAACCATAGCACGGAGGGAGACTGACCTGGCAGGCCTAGGATGGCCGCATGAGAATGGGGCAAGAGTACAGGTGGGGAGATGGCCACATGAGGCCTGATCCTATTCCATACTTTCAATGAAATGGTCCAGGCTTGAGGTAAAATGAAGGCCCTGTGCTGGGTAGGGGAAAGACTCAGATACAAGAGATTATAGAAATTGAACAGGAATCCCATGCACGTGCATGGAGAGGAGCCCGAGAGGACTGAGGTTTCAAACCCAGGTGATGGCCAGGTCTCCTCTATGTTGGCTCTTTATTTAGTCCTGGTCCTCACACAATCCTCCAAAACAGTGCTTTGGTACACAATGGGTGCTTAATAAATACTTGCTGCCTGACTTCCCAGGAACTGCCTCCGTCTGTTTTATTTCCTATTTCTCATTTTTCCTTACCCGAATGTCTTTCGGATGCTCCCCTTCAGCGATTCTGACCATCCAGAGAAACTTATTGATATCATCACCAGAATAGCCAATGACTCCTCCAAAAATAATCAAAACATAATCTACATCCAGGCTTCTCATGATTTTATAAGCTGCTGTTTCATTTGAAGACATGGCTTTCCCAACCTAGACCACATGTTTAAAAAAAAAAAAAAGGCATTTAGACCAGCTCCAGAGGACTCCAACAGTTGTCATGTTATTGTTCAAATCTCTCATCTTTTCAGAGTCTGACAGAAACTGAGTTCTAGGTTGAGAAACAATTCAGCTGCGTTAAGACTTAGACTGTCCCTTTAGGCATCCTCTGATACTCTAGATTCCCCTAAATCAGAGAAGCCTTGTTCTGGGAGATGGGTTTACTCCTAAGGCCGCCAAACAGGGCGCTTATCCATAGGTTTGCAGCACAAGGGTAATGGCAAGTTTCTTTGCTACATTATGTAGTGAGAACACAATCATTTCCAACATGCCCATTCTGCCTGCTCCTTCCCAAACTGACAGAAGCCAAGACAGTGCTCAGCCTTCCCCTTCATGTGAAAGGACAGAGAAACACCCAGAAGCAGGGAAGCTAAGAGGACATTTCCCCAGGATTCCCATGTTTCACTGTTTCTTGGCACAGAAAACCCTTACCAGTGCAATATGGCTATTATTCCACGTATTGTTGTCGACCAGCGTTGTCCTATTGGCCATCCCGGCGATCTGATAGCCATAATCCCACCAAGACATCACTCGGGCATGTTCGTCCGTGTTCTGCCTCAGCCAATAGTATGCTTCTCGGAAATCGTCCAATATATTCCTGGTGCTGAAATGAAACGGTTGTGCGCTTTTAGACAGAGGTCAGAATGGGACGATGGCCTTGTCACAATGCCCTTCCCAGGAGCACTGGGGTGCCTCTTGAGGCCCCGGCCTCCGCAACCTTACCCGTCATGGTTGTAAGAGGCCAGCACTATGCTGGGGCTGGAGTAGGCGTTACTTGTCACCCATGTACAATGAACCGCAAACATCATCAGCAGCATGAGCATGAGCATGGTGACAATACTTTTGATGTTGGGCCCCAAGCCTTCTTCAGTTTTCTCCTGCTCAGACACATGTTTCCTCACTTTTCCCGCCTGAGAATACAAAGAAGTATTTATACAAACTTATTGTGCCTTCTTGTCTACTAGGATGTCACCTTTACTTCTATTTTTCAGAAATTAATGTCAAAATAAGGCAGCTTATCCTCTCATTTCTACCCAAATCTTTCACTCCCCTCCTATAACTTTGGCAGAAGCTCTGGATTAGCTTTAAGATATGAAGCCCCATCCCCCTCCCCCAACAGCCTCAAAGCAAGATTCTATCCCATGCTATCTCTGCAGCCATGCGCAGATCCCTTTGCGCAGGCCCCTCTGCATGAGTGCAGTGCATTTCATCCTCTTGAGGAAAGGGGCAGCTGTTCAGCATATTTTAACAAGCATATCTCCATGACCTTCACATAACCCATTCACCTCCCAATCACTGCACACCCAAACCAAAATGTGGACTTGGCATTTATGGGGGATCATCTACCAAGAAAATGAGGAGCCCAGACTCACGGGCTCCATCTGAAATGTGCAGAACGGACTCTCAAGAAGAGCAGAAACATGCGTCCCACCCCCTCCCGCTTGATACTGATGTTCTGCTGGGAAGGAAGACCGAATGTATCAGCAGTAAGCAAGTTTGCCCCAGTCAATACAAAGCTCCATCTACTTCCCCCCAGACAAGCCCAAGGATATTTTCCATTTTTTTTTTTTTTACAAAGATAAAACTGATCTGCCGCCCAGGGATGATGTGGGTTAGGACTGAGTTACATCCCTATGCCAATCTGTGTGAATGGTGTGATCTCCACTACCTGGGCATTTCTATAACAATCAGTTTCTTTTAGATGGCCTACCTTGTCATATAAGTTTCCTGGGTTTCTTTTGTCATCCTCGTCACTGCTGTCTTCCACAGGTGGATTTTCCCTTTTGAGGTCATCCCCCAGATAATGCTCAAAGACATTGGAGAAGGCAATTGCAGAGAGCATGCAGACCACCGGAGTCAAAGTCAACATCAGGCGTACCATGACCCCGGCAAAGTAGACAGCACTGATTGCATAAAGAGCCACTGGGACAAGACAGTCAGAAAGTAGGAAACTCAGCTTTTAGACATTAGTTAAAAGACCAAAAATTCCTCCAAAGCATTCTTTGTTCTTCAATCACCAACACTGGCCAATAATTAATAGCCACTGTCATAAACCACAATTTGTTATGAAATTCAATTATTAATAGGCCTATGCCGTGATTCAGATTTCAGGGCTATTACCAGGGAGAAGGAGATTCCTTTCATTCCTATTTATCAATACCAATAGATTTCCTAAGGCTGTTATGCCTTTAGAGGAAAATGCACTTATGGAAGACATCATGAGGCCCAGTAAGTAAATGTCCAATCCCCTATGAATCCTCCACAGCAAACCTCTGGAGCAAAGCCTATTCCAAGAGCAATGAACAAAGGGAAAATAATGCCATTTATTAAGTGAAATCTGTAGTGTCTCAAAGTCATTATTGAGAGATTTTTTTAAACACATTCTGGTAGGTTGGAAACACCTGGATGCCACACGAAATCACAGAAAAGTGACTTTTACGGCCCAAGGTTGATGTGCCAGGTCTATGGCACCCTCTTCTTCAGAGTCATGAGTGGAACCCACTAGGGGACTTTCCATCCCTTGTTGTAGACTTAGGTAGGATCACAAACTGGAGATCTGAGAAGCTACTAAGTCTTAGCCCCACTCCCTCCACCCTGCCCCCCTTAACTAAGGCTCAGAGAATGAATGGGACTAACCCAAAGATTACCCCCATCTTGGTTTTCCCATCACCTGTCCCTCAGTCCCCACCCTGCCCAAGGACAAGCCCAGCATCCTCTATCTTGTCCCTATATGGTCTCTTCCAGTCTTGCTGCCTTTCAATGGAAGCTCTATACATCCTGATCAGACCTCAGGGAGATGAAGGCTCCCCAACCCTTGAGTCCTCAGATGCCATGACAGGTGTGCTTCCTTTAGAAGGGCTGCCTGGACACCTGGATTCTGCTGACTTTCTGTTTAAACATCTGGTTTGGAATGACACCCAATGACTTGTTCTTCAATGTTCTGTGCTATAACTTTTGATGCTGAAAATGCCTCTGCTCTCATCTTATTCTGTGATCCTCTGACTAAGAAAGTGCTTTGCTTAAAAACAGAACTTGCTCGATTTTACACAAGTATTTTTCCCAACAAGAAAGTCCAGGGATGTGCGGTAGCCTTATTTTACAAAGTGCCTGGTAACTATCACGGGAATCTCACTCAAGTGGGCATATTCTAAGTTGTGGACAAAGGCCTGGAGATTTAAGCTGGAATCTTACTCTCAAGCAAAGACCACAGAGCAATCTGCTCAAATTTCTAACATTATTATATAAATAAAATGAAAATCTGTTATAAGCCAAGAATGAAATAATGTAAAAAAACAAGGTACTTGAGACAATACTAGAAAAATGGTTAATAAATATGTAAAACATACGCTGGTAAACCACAGCCATTATCAGTATTAAAGCCGCATTAGTCAAAAGCCGTGCGTACCATGAAATTACTTCTAAATCACATTAAAGTCATTCTCAACTTAAGATCATCTGAAATTGTCTTGATTTTTATTACTGAGAGGGGAGCCACCCGGTCACTTTATGCTTTTAGTACTCATGGATGGTAATAAATTATTAAGTAGTACCATTTGTTCAAATATTATAGAATTTACTTCCTGCTCAAGAAGGGCTATTATATTAACTTCTGTATACCAATTCAATGCTTAGCAATATAAACAGAATTATAAAAATACAACTAATTTTAACACTGGATTTTTAATTTAAAATACCCAAAATTTAAACTAACAGGGGAGAATTTTGCCTAACTGTAGAAGATAGGATTTACAAATATAAACTTCAAGAAAAAAACCCAGCCAGGCAATTACTTCTAATCAAAGTATTTCTAAACATTTCTCTTACCAAATACTCTTTCATCGTTGATATTTTTGATACAAAACCATAGGCCTGCTGGGAAGGTGCATACAAGAATATGGAGATCAAAGAAGAAGGACACCCATGTTGTAGGCTGATGTTCAGACACTGAGGCAATGATTGGAATGTGTATTTTCGCATACCTAGTTTAAAAAAAACAACGCATTCAGTTTGAAATGCTCCACATCACTTTCCTTCTAGATTAAAGTATTTCTTTTCAGAGTGTCAGTGATTTTTTCTCACCTAAATTGCTGCTGAAGCAATGCTCAACAGAGTGTAAAGAGCTGGCTTTTGAGAAAGGGTCCTGGGACCCGTCCTGCTTGGCCATTTGACCCTGGCTGGACCAGACCTTTCATGTCCCCTGAGATTCTCTACTACTTGGTGCTTTGGAGGAGCCAGCCTGACTCAGTTCCTCTATGGGAGCTGCTTCTATTCTTGATATCACAGGTTTTCCTCCCATTGTATATTAATGAGAGATGGACTGGTGAGTTCCATCCAAACTGAGGAAAATCATGGAGTGCTCTTCAGGTGTATCCGCACAAGCACCAGGCAGGGAGGGGCTCTAATGTGCAATGAACTGGACAAATAAAACCTTGCCTAAGCTCCAAGTTCTGCTCCCTCTGTCTGCCTTTGAATAAAAACTCCGCATCTTACTAAGGGTTGTCCAATGACCTTCCTGTACTTTTTACAAGTAGATGCTAGAAGGGATGTCACAGTCATGGAAGAAAAAAGGTTAAGCAAATCAGTGCTGAGATTTACAGCACTACTCCAAAAAGAGAGTGCAACATGAACTGGACATGAAATGAATTAGAATAATTTCTCTACAAAAATACAAACCCAAGACCTGGTATCTTGTGGGTCACTGCGCAAAACATGAAGTCATCAGCCATGTATGTGGCACTTCTAGCTTAATAATTCCACTTTGGTCATTAATGGTGAGGAACCACAAGGATGGAGCAGCACATTAGACATGGTGCAATCAGTTTGAGAAATACCAACAAATCCCAGGTTGCTTCACCTTTTACAGGTATATCCCATTCCTGTTTGAAATAAAACTCTGCCACAGACTTTATTTTCAAAAAGATTAGCACTGAAAGTTCAAGCTTCCTGTCTCATTCTTAATGTATCCACCACTTCATCCTTCACCCAAGGCCTGTTGAGTCACAGGCACAAGAGGAAAGCTGTTCTACACATCCCTCAGACAGGAATTGTCCCTTCATGACTGAAAATAACACAGCTGAAAAAGGAAGACAGATTCCATCAGGAAAACAAGCCTGTTTGTCGAAGAGGCACCAGATATGGAAGCAGAAAATTCAGCTTCTAGTCTTGGTTCCTTCCTGCCTCTGGGCTTCAGTTTCTCATTTGGAGAATGAGGTTGACCCAAAGGTCCCTGCCACCAAGAGACCTCTATGGATCACTGAAAGAGTCTTCCAATAGTTACTTGTCAAAGAGGATCAATGACATCACAGGGTAATGTCTTGACTCGCTCATGAAATGGATTTAAGCTAAGCAGAGCTATACAAAGCCTCTCTCTTCCAGAAACGTCCAAGTCCAGCGGCAAAACAAAAGTCAAAACGACTGACAATGGCCCTGGTTCAATCTCTGAGTGAGCTCTCAGTGCTGAGCAGCACCTGCTGCAGCTTCCTTCACAGCCATTAGGACAAATTATTCTCATCTACCCACTCCACTAAGGGAAGCCTTCACATGCTTGGGGTAGACAAGCCCTTACCTCACTAAAGGTTGTGAGGCCCATCAGTAACCCTCAACCTGATTGAGCCCATCTGCCGAGATGGTTTTACTAAGGTGTGATCACTATGCATGCTTACAGCTTCTTGGAGCTGGATTAGTCAGGTAGACACCCAAGGTGGATGAAAAGCCCTGAAAAGGGCCCAGTAAGCTCACACCAGAGATGCTAGTCCTCCATGTAACTGATATGCAAGGGTTACACAGGCACTCTAGGTACATGTCTGAACAGTGTCAATAATCCATATTTCCTATTTAATTTAAACTAGGTATTGTCCAGTAACAATGCATCAAAAGTTAAAACCATTTTCCTCATTCACTTGTATCTTCTGGAAGGCAGTGGGTGGGCACGAACGAAGAGGCAAGCAGAAAAGGCTGGAGTTATGCCACAAGCTCTTTTGTTGAAATCAATATTGTCTGAATCAGAGGAATTTGGGAAATACTGGTCTGTAAGGTCACCACTCTATCTGAACCTTGCAATATGTGCAGTTAAAGGGACATGTTATCCAAACCGATGAATAAGCCAAAAAAGATTTGCTCAACAAAGACCTGCTACCACTTCTTTCGGTCATCTTGTACAATTTACTTCATGTTTACAATCCCCTCAAAGAAACACGGTAGAGGCATGGTTTAAAAATCCAAAAATGTCAAGGCATAACTAAGTTCATGTGGAAATGCAAAGAAACTAAAAGCAGACGTCTTCAGTGGAACTGTATTTATCCTCTTCATAACCATCCACAACAGTTTTAAATACTATGAAATTGTAAGAGTCCTAGCAACTGTACAAACACTCCCCAAGTCAGGTAGTCAATAGAAGTCCACGTGGTAGGTACACGTCAGGGAAGCAAGCTGGCAGCTCTTCAGAGCACAGCTGTTACCCCACATGTTCCCCAGTTACTCAAAGACAACACTCTACAAAAAAAGCAAGCTCCTGATCTACCTGGAGGTGCTGAGTGTAGCCAAGATAAATTTTCAGTCTCTCCTTCTCTTGAGACAGTAATAACTTTCTTATATTTCTTCATAAATGCAATACCTTAACAAATATCATGACATCATTTCCCCTCATCTTTACTTACCCAGTGTCCCACAGTGAATAAAACCTGCCACTCCATGGCGCAATATAACCTAGAAGAGTGGAAAGAAGAAAAAGACCCCCCAAAATATCAGTGGCTTTGAAAATTAATTATTAATAATATGTATATTTACTTTACTTCTAGAGGGTCCTAAGTCGTATGGCTGGGACTTCAGAGTAGTCAATCCCTCCACTGATGAAGATTGCGACACTCCTCACATTCAGGTACAATCTAGGTTAACCACCTGGTGGCGGCTATCCTTTCTCCATGAGGACTCAGTGAAGGAGACAAAGAAAGAGTGGTTGCAGGAGAACCAGGAGAGAGAAGAGGTTAAAAGGAGGAGGGGGTTCATCAGCATCCATGGCTAGAGAGGTCAAGGAGAAGGAGGATGGAGAAAAGGCAGAGAGCTGTCCTGGTGCAATGCTGATACTGAAATGGGCTAAGAAGAGAACAAGAGGAGAAAGAAGGGAGGCACCTCTAGTGTGCACATGGCCTTTTGGAGGAGTGAGGCAGAGACACAAGACAGCAGTTCCTGGGGGTGGAAGGGTGGAGTGAGGGGGTTTTCTGCATGGGGGAGACTGAAGATAAATAAGTGAGGGAGTGAGCATGATGAAGGAGGGCAGCACTCCTCTCCTAATCTACACGATGTTTCAGAGATGTCCGAGAATCACCCAACAGTCATGTCTTCTAGTCCTTCAAGGCCCTTCATGACCCATCCCCACACTCAACTGCATAGCCTTGGTTCCAATGTCTTCTTTTCCTGCTGTTCTTCCTCATTCTGCTTCATCTCCCACCCCCTTCCCTATGTACTAGCTGTGCCACATGCTTGGAACACTCACTCCTCCACCTTAGTCTTACACACAAACACGTTCCTGCTCTCTCTAGATATCTGTGCCCTCTTTGCAGGAAAAAAAAATATGCTAAATCCACCATGTATATATTCTGTACGTCCCTATCCTCTTCTTTAACAGATAAGCTTCTTGGCGTTATAGTGGATGGCCTATGTAGTCAGCACTAATCCCATGACTCTGGGCTACTCTTCTCTTGAAGTCCAACTCCTGGAAGCCAACTGTCATCTTCTGTTCCCTCCCGATAGAGCCCAAGATTCTGCCTCCTTCTCTCTATGTCCTTCCATGTCCCAGAAAGAGAAGCCCCAGTCCTCCTATGAGCCTGACACACCTCTCACCCCAGCTTTCCTCAGGTTGGCCCTGGCTCTGCCTGCCCTTGATGATGCCACACCTGAGCTCTCCCTCCCTCCACTTCCTGCCCATCCTTCTATGTTGGCTCATGACAACACCTGCACACACAGCTCTTCAGACGGATCTCTTTATCCCTCCCCAGGAATGGTTTTGTTAGAATTTCATTCCTGAGGTCTTCCATTCCCTTCTGAGCTGACTCCCCCCCTACAAAATCTCACATCTTAGATTCTGCTCCTAACTTTTCTCTGCTTTCTGAAAATGTAGGGCCCATATTAGACTTTTATCGGGCTTTCCACTCTTCTATCACCAATTCTAAAAATGTATCCTCAATTTCCCTCCAACATTCCCATCCATCATTTCCACCCCACCAACTAGTTTATTCTTTGTTGTAAGAATCAGATTCTCAGAATGAGATGTCTCATTGTCAGCTTTTTTACCTTTAGAAAAATGAAATGACTATGGCAAGTCAAGAAATCACAGCTAAATGCACGTACACAAAAAGTATCAATGAAGTTAGCATAAGAAAGAAAGCCCCACTGCATTAGCCATCTCTGATGCCAGTCTGAGTGGCAATGTGGTGGTTGGCCATGTAAGGCTGGGAACCCCAAGGCCCAGGTGCAAGTCCTGCCTCTGGCTAACGTGTGCCAACACTAGTAAGACCAGAAGTTGGAGGGAAGGTGGAGACCTGGATGATTGAGAGTTCCCTCATTTGAGCAATCCATTACCAGTGAAATGACAAGTCCAGGCCCTGTCCCTGTCCTCAGTCTGATGATCAAAATGCACAAAGAATGACCCAGGCTCAGGCCCACCTCCTCTGTCCACTTCCAGCATTAGGATGGTTGGGTTCCTGGGCTGCCCTGACCCTGGAAAAGATGGTGCTGCGAGTGGCCAGGGCTGAGACCCCCAGGTCCCTGGCCTCACTCACAGCCAGCCCGGCCCAGGCTCCCCTCCCTTCCTCGCGACCACTGCCTCCCGGGGCCTCTGCACCAGTGCCCTGAGACTTGCAGTTCGAAAATTCACAGACAAGCATAAATGGATAACAACTAAAAACAGTATTGGAACAGTGGGAATCAGCAATTTTGCACAGGAAGTATTGGGAGATATAGTTTACTGTACTCTTCCAGAAGTTGGGACAAAATTGAACAAACAAGATGAGTTTGGAGCTTTGGAAAGTGTCAAAGTTGCCAGTGAACTCTACTCTCCTCTATCAGGAGAAGTAACTGAAATTAATGTAGCTCCTGCAGAAGACCCAGGACTCGTCACCAAATCTTGTTATGAACATGGTGGCGGATCAAGATGACTCTGAGCAACCCTTCAGAATCTGATGAACTGATGAGTGAGGATGCATCGAGAGATACATAACATCTACTGAGGACTGAACATTGGACCCCCAAATTAGCTTAAGAATACAGCCCAGTATAGTTTTGTCCTAAATTAGGGGTATATAGAAGATCAGCAACTTTAACACTTCTGAAACAACACCATGGCATGGAAAAAAACCTTCACTACTCAGAAATGACTGAATAAAAATGCTTTTTACTATTTGCACCTTTTGCACAACTTCTTCCTTGTAATTTCAAATTAGTGTCTTCTAGTTCTGAATTCACTGCATCATGTGTGGCAAAAATGAATTCTAAGACCACGTACTTCAGAGATAGAATTTGATCTGTAAAAAGCCTTAAATCAGTATAATGGCCAACTCCATCCATCACCAGTTTTGTTCAAAATACATTTGGCTTTCTGTCCATGGGAATAATTTACTGAGACTGGTTAGCTGGCTGGTGTCAGATGCTGTACAATACCAGCTTTAATTTTAATAAACTGCTTGGCTGAAGCTATTTTATACAGATGAGGCTTCAACCTTGCAGCAGAATAGGTAATGAAATTTAATAAACTTTTTAAAAACCTTGGGAAAAAAATGCACAAAGAAGGAATGCAAACACTTTAGGCCAAGAGTCATTCCCCAACGGATAGTCAAATTGCATAAAGCTCCCTTAGAAATGCAAACTATTGACAATTAGTTGAAAGATACGGCAAATTACTAATGAGAAATGCAGAAAATAGGGGATGGGATGTGACTGAGGACCACAACGGCTCAGGAAAAACAGATGATGCTTCTGGTACTTTAAGGTTTTCAAAGCACCTGATAGACACATTCATTCTGTTACATTAAAAATAACATTACTGACTCCATTTTGCCTTTATCCACCATTTTGTGAAGCTAAGTTTCAACTACTTGTGAGTCACCTGATTTTGGAGAAGACAAGATTACTACCCCTCCCAAGGGTCACCCAACTTAAGAAATGTCACAAAACTACACCTTTCCTTCTTACCTCAGTGTTTCCCAATACCCTTGATCCTGAAAATCCTGTTTTTTTACTCCCTCTAAATCATATATTAATTGTGTAGAAAGGTTTGGGGTCCTCAACTAGCAAAAGCCTTGTTTTGCACCCGCATGCATTGCTAAATAAATTGTCTACATGAAAATGTTTCTTTCCCCCTGAAAAACAATGCTATAAAGCAGCTCTACAGAGAGCATCTCTGCTTACAGATGAGGATTCAGGGGGCTCAGAGAGATTCAAAGACTTGTCCACTGTCATCAGGTTCTCCTCCGTCCAAATCTACTGTTCATCTGACTATTCCAATAAGACTTCAACAAGTGCAGAGTTAACCTTAGTAAAGGGGGGGGGGGGGGGCCCTTGGGATGGGGCAGAAGACAGGATGGAGGATGACCAAGAGGTTTACAATAGTAGGAGAAATTCATGTAAATCTTTTCAGTGAATTACGAATCAAAGGGGCATGCTAAGAACCAAATGAGAGGCTTGAAAAGAGAAGTTGTGGAATACCAGTTGTGGAGAATGAGACTGACTAAGAGGTAAATTAGGAGATTACTGCTGTAGCAATGAAGGAAGAGGAGATGGGAGGAATGATTTAGGACTGATAGGGAAGAGTGGAGTCACTGATGGAGAGGCAGGGAAACAAGGTGGGGGCAGGAATGCTGGGGTGGGGTAAAAGCAGCCTAAGGGCACAAGGAGGCCAAGTTCAGTAACAGGAAGAATCCTGACTGATCAAACCCAGGGACAAAAGATGTTAGCCAGAAGCCTCTGAATTGTGGGGACTGAGGGAGAGGTCACGAAGGCACTGAAGAATTGAAGTATCTGTGAACAGGAGATCTCACTGGCCTGGAAAACAACATTGTTTGCCTGTGTTTGCTAAGAAGTGACACAAATTCAGTGAGACTTCTGATCTGAATCCAGTGAGATCCTAGAGTTTTCTTCTCCCCTTTTAGAGTAATAATGTCTCAATAGTTAAGAAGGACCAGAGAAGTATTCCTGGGCAAGAAAACAGAGGGAGAAGAGACAAATGGACAGAGAAACTTGAACTGTGCGCGGGGCTGCACTCCTAACATGGTCTCTGCAGACAACCAGCACCAAACAGATACGCAGAGGGAGAATAAGTCTGGGGGATCCAGAGCCTTGACCTGAGAAGGCAAGAGGGGATATACGGCAGCCCAACTTCGCTGGATCTGCAGGGAGGCCTGAAATTACAACCTGCACAGCCTGAAAGGGGGAAATGGACTGGCGTCCAGAGGGCCAAGAGCCCAGTCATGGCATTCCTCACTTTTGGGATCCTACCTCTTCCTCCTCTTTAATCCTGCCTCCTTGGAAATTTGCCCCAGGCCCTGTCCTTTCCTAGCTGGTCACTCCTTCCCTATAGGATTACCATCCTAGGAAGTGACCAGCCATGCTTTGCACTCACTCTCTCCAGACTCTAGCTCCTATTTGCAAACTGCCCCCTTCCCACTCCCCACCTCCACATTTACTTTCCAGCCTCCCTATGTGTGTAGTCTTGCCTCATTAACATCTGGCAATGAAGGAAGAAGAGATGGGAGGAATAATTTAGGACTGATGGGGAAGAGTGGAGTCACTGATGGAGAGGCAAGGAAACAAGGTGGGGGCAGGAATGCTGGGCTAGGGTAAAAGCAGCCTAAGGGTACAAGGAGGCCAAGCTCAGCTACAGGAAGAATCCTGACTGATCAAACCCAGGGACAAAAGATGGTAGCCAGAAGCCTCTGAATTGTGGGGACTGAGGGAGAGGTCATGAAGGCACCAAAGAATTGAAGTATTCTTCAATTGAGGATACCCTGAGGGTAGGGACTGTCTTGGTTGCTTCTGTTGGTATGAACAGTGTCAGATACACAGCAAATTTAGCACTTTCCCATTTCTCTACAGACTAAGGGGGCAGCTATGTGGCACAGTGAATCGAGCATCAGGCCTGGAGTCAGGAAAAAGGGCTGCTAGGTGGTACAGTGGATGGAGCACCAAAGCAGGGGTCAGGAGGACCTGAGTTCAAATCTCATCTCAGACACTTGACACTCACTAGCTGTGTGACTTTGGGCAAGTCACTTAACCCCAACTGCCTCATCCTGGGTCATCTCCAGTCACCCTGATGAATATCTGGTCATTGGATTCAGATGGCTCTGGAGAAGTGAGGCTGGTGACCTGCATAGGCCTCCCTCACTTAAAAACAAAGTCAAGTGCAAGCCTTGTCATTATTTCTCTGATGGCATGGTCTTCTTTGGCAATGATGAGCATACAGACTAAGAAGGATCCCAGGCCTATTCCTCTTCTAGTACCATGAGTCATGTGGACTCTACATCCTCATGGGAAATGGGGCCCAGCAGTGGGGGCGAGGGCACTTGATTTAATCTGGGAAAGGACAGACACTTTTTCTGACTAGGAAAGGTCTTGGCTATGAGCAAGCCTTTTTTTGCGTTAAATAAAACCTTTTCTACACCCTCCCAACCCCTGGAAAGAAACTTTGAAATAAAAACTTCTAGGAATAAAGAAGGGCTGGGACTCCTTGAAAAGGCCCTCCCCCGCCCCCCCCACTACATCTGGCATGTTGTGTTTAGTTCTAGGGGCCACGTTTTAGGAAGGCCACCAGATGTCAAAGGCCTTCCAGTTTATAGCATATGGCAGATCAATTGGGACATCACTGCTCTCTTCCATTATCACCTGAAAGGTGTACCAGAACTGTTCTATTCTAAGAGTAAGGAGTGGGTGTAGTTTCAAAGATTCCAAGTGATGTTTCATATCAGCTAACACTTTCAGCTATCCACAACAGGACAGTGGGGGCCAAACTGAGCCTGTGAGGGCATCTATTGAATGTGCCACAGATGCGATTCTTTTCCAAGGAAAGGTAGGACCACATGGTCCATGAGATCACTTCCAGTGCTGATGCCACTCACCAGTGTAAGTCAAGTAAATCACGCTCAGGAACACAGCCCCTGCAGCAAGGGACACTCCCAGAAAGAAAAGAGTCTGAAACTCTTGTTTTGTTAGTCTGTCTCTGAGATATTGGAGGAAGGCATATGCCTGGATCAGTGCAAAGACACCTAAAGAAAAGGGAAAACATATTTATGAGCTGGTGCCATCCCAAAGATTAGCTATTTGTTTCCTAGAGTAGTTTCTAGGAAACCCATTTAAAAATAACCTTTTCACAGAGTCTATCTATGGGTTTTAAAAAATATCAAACACTTATTTTGATCAAAATGAAGACTGCCTTTGGAATATGTTAACAAGTCCAGCTCTACCAGCTAAGAGAAGGAGACATCTCGTTCACTCATTCTGACCCTGCTCTCCAGAAAATCCTCTAAGAGCCAGACAGGTTCTTTTTGCTCCTAAAATTATTCTCATACCCCTCTCTGGATGTATATAGGTTACTGTCAGCTGAAAACCAGGAAAATAAATCATGCTTTTGACTGTACCAATCCCATTCCCCACATTGAATGCTTCCCCTCCTACAACTTTCAGTGAGATGCTAGTTAAGAAAATGTATATCAGAAAACTAAGCCCCTTAGATTTGCTTTGTTTTAGTAGAAAAGAAGATGGATCTTTGACAATCTGGAGAATCCTAAAGGGCTGATAAACAATTAACATTTATAAAACAAGGAAATAGTATGTTAATTTTTTTTTTTAACTAGAAATACCTGCTCTGGAAGCTAAAGCAATATACAAAATTGACTAGAATGATTTAAAATAAAGGGGCAGGGCAATAAAAAATAAATATATAAATTCTCTTAAAGAATTAATACCTCAAATTGCATAAGAGCTGAAATTAAATCATCTCATTGAATAAAAAATAAGTGCTATCCCCCTAATTATTCTGTATATTTTGCAAAATCTAGATTATCAAAAATCTAGATGAAGAAAAAATTAGTACCAAAGTAAATGTGGCCACAATAACACACAAGCCACACTGGTTTTACTGCACTTCGATTTGTGTATTAACAAAAAAATGTCACAAAATGACCATGTGGCCAATCGCGCAGGAGTTATGCTTCCCACCAAATGGACGACAGTCCAGCTGAAGGTGTGTAAATATGGCTGGTGGGGGTGGGGCTCAATATACTGTTTATTAGATCACTTAATACTGAAAGCATTCTTCTTTTAATGAGACCACCCAAACTAAAATTACAATTAAATGCTGTAGCCAAACCCGTTAAAAATGGGAATGTTTATCGAACAATTAATAAACAGGTTACACTGTACTAAGTGTTTGTGGCTATGAAGCCAATGCCAGGTACACACTAAGCAAACCTTGGATGAGGCTTCCTGCCATCCTGTCTTTTTTTTTAAGGTAGTACTAATTATTGATCAAGGGTTCAAAATGCAATCGGACTTAATGCACAAGAGAACATCAGTAATAAAAGTAAATCAGCATTTTTAAAGAAATGCAGCTCTATATGCCAGGCAAAATTCTCTTCTGCTTCAAAGTAATGTTTCTAAGTGAGGAGAGCTATCTTTTTCATCCTCCTAGTGTTTCTGAGCACAAGAGCTCCTGATCACATGAAGGCATGTTTTAAAAATCTGCACAATGGTAAGGTTTAAAACTTTCTAAAGGTTTAACTGGCAAAAAGTATGTTTGCTTAAGATGGTCATAAAGGGCTTCATTCTCTACTCTGGGTGGACACACTCCCTTGCCTTGTGCCCAGATAAGACCATCTACATGAGTTTATCACACAGTGTTTCAGGGAGCAATCCAGGGGTGGGGCCCTAACCTTGAGAGTGGCCAGAAAATGCCCAGGGGTATTTCGACTCTTCCTTCTAATTCAAGGATTGTCCTAGATCCAGTCATTTTATAGTATCAACAACTATAGTTCAGCAACAACTGAAAATCACAGTCAAAAGTAGGGGAAAAAAACCAATTATTAGACTCCCCAACTCCCAGTCTTGGGAAATATATTGAGCAGTCACTGTACACCACCAACCGCTCCAAAGAATTCTGCATCCTGTTAGACTGACAAGAATTTGTTCTATAGGACAGGTATACATAAAATTGCATCAAATTCAAGGAATAAGGGTTGCTGGTGAGGACGTGCACACTGCAGTTCACTGAGAGCTAAAAGTCAGAAAGGTGCCTACCTGTTGTGGAAGCTTTTCCTTTACAAATCAGCCAGGATAATGAAAGGTGTCAGGTAATTTCTCCATTGACTAATTTTACTCATAATTTTTTTTCCCAATTAAGAGGAAAAATGAACCTCCTTTGCGTACCTGCGGCAGCCATGTGTTCACTTGTCCTGATTGGCTGGAATCCCACAAAAGGTATTTGCATGGACAGTATCAGACCCACGATGTAGAAAGTGCTATATGCTACAAAGACAAAATGGGAAACAAATTAAATTATACCTAATGAGCATCACCAGACTCTTAAGCAGACACTTTCATTTTTTCCTTAAATTCTGAGGTGACTGTTTAGTTTGTTCATAGGATTTCTTTATACCATTTTATGTGACTGGGAGTTACTAAACAGTTATTAAATGATACTGGCAGTTTCCTTCCCTACACCAACGAAGTCACAGTTCTGGGAAGAAAAAAATTCTTCTTGACAAATACTGTGTGATTAGTGAATACTATATTAGAGCCAAGAAAATTCCTTCTTTCCAGCAAATTCCTTTAACTCTGAATTCTTCAGGGTTACTGTTAGCTGTCCTGTGAGTGGGGAGGCCGGGGTCTCTCTTGGCTACTCTGTAACTGTTTGACTGCTCTCTACCTCGGCAGGCTGCAGCTCCATCGTAAAGAGACAGGCAAGGCTTCACGTTACCAACCTCTCAGATGCCGGTCAGCAGGTACAGGGGGCACACATCTTGTCCTTTAGGAGCTAAAGCTATGGCCTTATCAATCCTAAACACCCATGTGTTACACCATCTTCTCACTCAACAGAAGTATAAATGTATAAAGTTGCTTGATTCCAAAAACCCCAGGATACTTTCTATCCTTTCAAACAACAAGTTATAGCACAGTTTCATTTCTGAGTTAAGGAATGTCAACAAGGTGTTTCATATTTTTAAGACAAAAATCTCTACAGGACACTGACCAATACAATGGTGAGGGAAGTGGCTCCAGTCAGCACCTTTATTTCTGCACTTTTAGAAACATCTAATGGGGAGCAGGGGAGAGAGGGAGGGAGAGAATTTGTAGCTCAAAAAATCTTAAAAACAAATGTTAAAAATTGTTTTTACAGGTATTTTGGGGAAAAACAAAATATTAAAATTTTTAAAACCCAATATGGCACTGAGTACATATGTCTTATATTTATAAAAGAGGAGTTTACAAAACAGTTATGTCTGGGATAATAATAAAGGGCTCTTGGCTCTACCCCGATGTTACTAAGCAGCTACTATTACAACCGTCAGGAGGTGCCACCAATTTCAGGTTCATCTATAATGAAGAGGAAGCATCTCCGAAATTACAATGCCTCCATTTCTACACACACTTGGATTTTTAGGACTGCACCCAGTCTATGAGGCCAGGTATACCAGCACCATCAAGTGCTTGGCAAATAAACTTCTCTCCTTATTTAAAACGTGCAGTGAATGATCCTGAACAGCATGAAAAACTACTAGACCACAGAGTAACTGATCCTCATTTTAGCCAAAGTGGAGAGGAAAGAAGCAGCCAGGCACCCCCATCTCTCAGGTCCTCTCCAGCTCTAAATCTATGGCCCTATGAGCCTTAGAAAGATGGGCAGGAATCCTCTAGGATTAAAATTCATAAAAATCCACACAAGGGAGTAGCTGTGGCCAGGAAGCCATTTGAGAAAGCATTCGTTCTGCTTGTCTGAACATTTACCGAATGCCTCCTTATAGCAGACCTGATGAACTGGGGGACACAGAGAAAATGAGCCCCAATCCCACCAATGCCACACGTAAGGAAGCTGAGACTTGAGGAAGGAAGAGAGGACACAGCCACCTACAAGCAACTGCACTACCAGGTGCAATAAGGAGAACAAAAATCACCCTCTAACGTTTACGAAGCACTTTCTTCAAAGCCCAGTAACAAAGTACAAATATGATCACCTCTATTTTGCAACTGGGAAAATGAAGGCTAATTTAAAGAAGGCTGAAATTATCTTCAGCTAGATCAGGAAAGGCTCTGTGTCGTTGAGAATCAGCCAATACACACAAAGTTCAACTGATTTGAAATAGTAACATGACAGCATGTTGAAGTCAGATGAGATTTCCTAGTGACAAGTTCAAACAGAAGGGAAGAGACGGTGTCATGGTGAAGTCTAGAGACCAATGATACAGTCTTAGCCCAGAGTGCCTCCATGCAAATGGGGGATCCAGGCACTGGGGAAACCAACACCACTACCTTTGATGTTCCATGGGACACCGAGAAAAATTATGCGAAATCCCAACCCTCTAAGAGTTTAGGAGCCAAGAGAGAAGTTTCTGTGGCTTGATTGTAGACACCAAGAAATCTTCTCAAGAACTAATGAGGCTTCCTGGGCAGCAACTTCCTAATGCTTGGACGGCTCCAAACGAGGAGCAGGAGATTCTCAATCACATACTTGGCAGGCACATTATCCCCAGCAGACACTGAGCATATCTGCTGAACTGAACAGACTAAGGTGGTTTGTTCTCTAGATGCCAGAAATGAGGTGACTTCTAGTATGTGTGGGCAGCCCAAAGCAGCGAGTGTCTGCCACTGCGAGCAGGGCACAGTGCTAACGTGGTCACTCCATCCCTTTTAGCTCTCAAGGGACAGACCAAAGTCCTGGGGCCCTCTTCTCGCCTCCCTCTATACTATTTCACTTAGAGATCTCATCAGCTCCCATGAATTAAATTACCATCTCTGTGTTCTCAAATCTACCTTTCCTGACTCAACACTTAAACTCAATATGCCTCAAACAAAATTCATTATCTTTCTCCCTCAACCCTTCCCACCTTCTTTTTCCCATCCTCCCAGTCCCTCAGGCTCTCAACCTAGGAGTTGTTCTGGACTCCTCACTCCCAACATGTTGCCAAGGCCTGTTGATGTCACCTTTGCAGTATCAACCTATTCCCTTCCTGTGACATATTTCTCCACCACAGCCCAGCTACACATAGAGATGATAACCATGATAAAGAACTCTGAAACCCCTCTATCTGATCACGATTTGCTGTCATCACGTCTCTACCTTGTGGCTCCCTGAAGACTGGCTTTCATCTTCCCTGTGGCTTCCAATCCCTCTATCACTAAGTGATGTGCCCAGGACATGCCCTGGAATGGCTATCCCCTTCTTCATCTTGACTCAACCAGAGTTGTTGTGATCCAATTGTTCCCTTGTCTTGAATCCCTGACTCTCTTTCTTAAAAACGTTAAACTGACCGCCCCCTCCCCCTTTCAGTCAATTCCCCCAGGTCCCTAATGTCTCCAAAGTCAAACAGGAAATCCCTTGTTTGGGCTTTTAGAGCCTCCAAAACCGAGCCCTTCCTACCTTTCCCCATACTTTTATTCATAGCATCTGCCATCTAAAATTTATCTATTAATGTCCACTGTATCTGACCATTTCTTTAGTACCTCCCAGCTTTCCTAAGCTCTGCATATCCCATAATGCCCAGTACATGGTCAGTAAAGTGAGGAATATTGAGGAGTCGACACAGCCCCAGGCCCTCCAAGGCTAGAAATCATGCATAAAAATAATCTAACAGGCAGTACATACTAAGGGCCGCCCAGGAGCTCCCAAGGACGTATCACTGTCCCTTCTTCACACATGCACCCAACAGGAAGTTAATATTACAACTCTATTATCTGGCTGCAAAGGGCCTAACCCACCACTGACCCATCAAGATTCCTGGTCACCAACACCCTTGGCTGGGCTCCTTTTCAATGAGAGCCTTTGGAGTCCCTGAGGAAGCTGCTCTTGATGTTCAGCTATCTCTTCTCATTCTTCAAATCAAGGGAACAGGAGCTTGTTATTAAAGTTATTAACTTTAAGAAAATTCACTATGACTTTGTTGTAAATCATTCATTACCTATCATGAAAATGTTACAACACTGCCATCCTGTGGAACTAGAGTAATTGGCATTCATCACTGCATTTCTATTTAGTATTTATTGAATGCATTCTACAGAAAGCATCACAAGGAAGATGTCTGGGAGTCACATGCTAGGCTTCCGTATTGTCTATTTTTTAAATACCATTTCTCCAATTGACCACAACTCCATAAGTGTCTACTAGGAATTTGTAAACACAATAACAATTTAAAAAATCCCCCCCCCCCCCTCACATACCAACCCAATCCTACCTCCACCCCAAATCCCATTATTCCTTATCAGAAGAATAAAGGAAGGGAAAAGAAAAAACAGCTAGCTAGATAAAGCTACAGTGGAACTGCCTGGCCACCAACCCAAGTCAAATTCTGTCCTCTTGGTAGCAGAGAAGATAAAAAGTCTGCCAAGAATTAGAAGCTTTTGGTTAAAATTATTTCCTGGGAGAACATCTGGCTTTTAATGGCCTCCAGTCCATGAACACAGCTGATTTCAGAACTCCACACTGTGGAAGCCTGGGGCACAGACCACCTTCCTGGACCTTTAGGTGCTGACTCCGGCTCTCCCTTGTACATTTCAAAATCCCAGACGAATTGATTACTGAGGAAAATGAAGAGATTAACTTTAATAAACTCTCTGGACATTCCAAGGAGACAGAGGGATAGCACCAAGTTGAGCTGCAAGGGGAGGATTCTGACAGAGGGAACAGTGTGAATGGGTCTGGTCCAGGCAACAGAACAGCCCAAATCAGCTCAACGGGAGGAATAGGAAAGCTGAGGCCACTGCAGGAGGGCTCAAATAGCTGTCTAAAGTGAAGGAATTTGAACCTGTGAGCAAGAGGAAGACACGAGGTTTGAGAGCAGAAGGTAATGTGATCCAAGCAGTGTTTTAGGCAGAGTAATCTGCCAGTGGCATGGAGGCTTAGCAGGAGCATGGGGTGGATGGAGACATGACCGAAGGGTGGCGGGGAGCAGCAGAGAAGAGCGGATCTAACTAGCAGTACCAGCTCAGAGGCTGAGAGGAGTAAGGCTCATCTCCACAAAATCCACACAGTTGCAGTCGCATCTTGTCTTCCCCAGTGAGAGCAGGGACAGTCTTCTATTCTGTTGCTATTATTATTTGTATCCACAACACTGCGCACAGGGTTTGGCATACAGAAAACACTGAACAAATGCTTTTTCATTCATTCACCATTAATAATGCATAGTGTTATCCATTATAGAAGGCAGCGAGGTGGCTCAGTGGAGAGAGTTCTGGGCCTGGAGTCAGGAAGACCTGAAATCAAATCCAGCCATATCCACTTCCTCATTGTATGATCCTCAGCAGGCCACCTAACCTGTTTGAAGAAGGAAATGGCAAACCACTCCAGTATCTTTGCCAAGGAAAGCCCATGGGCAGCAATGGCATCCTATGGTCCATCAAGTCACAAGGAGTCGAATAAGCAGTAGCAGAGAAATACATACAACTTCACCTCCAGATAAAACAAACAAAAATTTTATGAGCTGAGAAGTCTGCAAATATAAAAATGAAGCTGCCACAATTGTTTACTAGGTAGTGAGCACTTGCGTTAGACTGTGCAGTGCACAGTGCAGAAAAGAATACAGATGCTGGGGCCTGCACTGGGAATTTAGCTTCAATTGTGTGCACTCATTTCAATTTCTGCAGTAAGAATGGTGACATGTCTGGGAGGAGAAATCTTCAGTCTTAAGTTTCAGCTCTGTAACTACTTAGTAAACCCTTGCTAAGCTGAGGCTTGATGAAGCCACCAGCAAGGTACTGTGGAATAATCTGTGCATTGGAGTACAAGCTCTGACCAGCGTTCATCAAGCAGTTGAAATTATCCTATACGGAAGATATGAAGATGTCCATTCTTCATTTCAATTCTACAAAGATTGGGGAAGTCCCCCTGGTGCGTGGCTATTAAAAAACCCTAAAAACCCAGGGCCAAACCCTGACTGTAAGAAGGAAACTATTTAGGGAGGATATTCTGTCAACTATCTTTCAACATTCCTCAGATCTAACTTCTATTCAGGATGGGTGAGAGGCTAAGGCTCTGTATGAAATAAGATTAATGATACCCATAAAATAATAATCAATTAACTAATTAACTATCTAATTAGCCATCAAAGGACCACTGAATCTCTATGCTAATAATGGCAAACCACAGAGTTAAAAGAATTTCATTTTTACAGTTTTAATTGCTGCAAGACATAAACTCTACATTCAATCCATGAAAAGAGAGCTATGTTGGTGACAAGTACAAAATCTTGTTATCGTGATGGTATCATTCCACAATATTGATATGGGCCAAAGGATATGAACAACCTATAAAACAATTGCAAGTACGAACAACCTTGTGAAAAAATGCTCCAAATAAATAATATGTGGAGTGCACATCAAAATCCCGAAGTTTCACCTCACAGCCTGCAACTTATCAAAGATAACAAAAGATGGGAATGGCCAATGTTGGAGGGGCTGTGGGCAGATGGGCACAGTGAGCATTGCTGATAAGAGCTGTGAATTGGTACAACCATTTTGGGAAGCCACCTGGAATTAGGCAAATCAAGTGACTAAACCATCCTTATCCTTTGACTGAGAGATTCCGTTACTGGGCTTATACTCCAAAGAAGAAAGTCCTCACTGACATCAACATATTTATAGAAGCACTTTTTGGAAAGCAAAGAATTAGCCACAATTGAGGAAATGGTCAAACACATCATGGCTCATGAATGTTATCAGAATGTTGCTGTGCTTGTGAGAAATGATGAATGGGAGGAGCACAGAGAAGCCTGGACAGAGACACGGACTGATGCAGAACTACAGAAAACAGAACACAACAGACACAGTGACAACAACCACAGAGAGACCAGATTAATTAGAAGTGAAAGCTGCAGAATCATAAAGCACAAGCACAGCTTGAAACAAAAGACGAGAAAAGACACTATCACCCCACCCCCAGCAGAGGTGAGAGGTCTGTCTATATATTGATCACGTAGGCTGATTTTATTTTTATCTTAAAAAAATATTTTGCTATGTGATGACTATGGGAAGGGGAGGGGTACTGGGAAAAATGATGGTGATATAAAAACAAAAAGTATTTTTTAAAATAAAAACTTTTCCTGTGTGTGAGGGCAGAGGGCCTGGAATTTCCCAAAATCTTTTTTTTTTTTTGGTTGAAATTTGGGACAATGGCTGCAGATAATGCAGGGTAATTTTTTCATAATCTCTTTGCAAACCTGGAATAGCTGGAAAGAACATGTGACATAGTCAAGAGTCCTGAAACTTCAAGTCAACAGGATTCCTTACAGAAAAGGACCCCAAATGTACCCAAAGACCACCGTGAGGGATCATCTGCCAAATCTTTCACACAGCTTCATTACATACACATTTTATATTTGCCTTTCTCCTACCGAATGGTTTTTTGTACTAGCTTATACTATTGGAACCCTAAGAGTGCTCTCCACAGGAATCAGGAAGACTTGAGTTCAAATCCAGCCTGAGAAACTTACTAGCTGTGTGACACCTCGGGAAGTCATTCTTACCTTCCATTTGTCTTAATCCAGTAGAGGAAGAAATGACAAACCACTCCAGTATCTTTGCCAAAAAACCCCTACATACAGAGGTCCATGGGGTCACAGGGAGTCTGACATAACTCAACGACTAATAACAATAAAAACTGACGAGGTCCCCAGCACCCGATAGGTAGTTAATGTTTGGTGAATAGATTACAAATTGGTAAACTCATATCTATTTTAACATGTGTGGAATCCTGAATAAAGCCAGCGTATTTGTGGGAGGCTTCTAATTGTAATCATCAAGACATAATGCAAGTTACCAGAGAATTCATTCAAAAACACTACTATTTTTTTCTTTTAACCAATAAAATTACATTTCTCTCAATTCTCAGAATGGGAACTGACAATGAAATCTCTGACTGGGCAAATGAAGAGCTCCCCAGAACTTGGCTGTACTGTAAATTCTAGAAGCTCTCCAATGGTGACATGTGTGGAGACACAAATGTCCTGGAGGGTCCCTCTGCTAGGCTCAGAGACAACAGCCGTGGTCTATCACAGAGCCTCCAAAGGCCTCTGGACAAGTCACACTGTGGCAGAACCAACAGAAGTTCAGGGGAGGCACGCTAAAGTCCACTGTCTGGTCCTTACAGCCACAAATGGGAGGCAAACCAAGCACACAAAGATAGGAAGGATGGCCAGAGAACATGCCAATGAGGTGGCAAATGCAAAGGGAGGTCATGTCTGGCAGGGATGGGGGCCGTGGCAGATGTGGTGATACCCTGTCCATGTCACTCAGCCTCCAAGGCCTGCATTTTCACTGCTCCCCAGTAACCCCGGAGCTAGACGGAGTCTACACAGCCCAACACATCACTGTTTCTCCAGAGGAATAAGCGGTGCCCAGCATTCCTACGATTTAATGTGCAGAACGTTCAGCGATATGCTTGCTTTCTCTTGGTTGTTGCTTTAGATCAATGATTTTATTAAGTGTAGAGAACTTGGTGGTAGAAGTCCCCTACACTGATGATGAGCAAACTGTCTGTAATTTATAGCATTAAAAAAAACTCGCCGGAGGCACCAAGAAATCAAGAGCCCTGTTCATGGCTGCAGGACCCACACACCAAGTTTCTGATGCCAAGGTGGGTCTACCCACTACCCTACCAGATCTCTGTTACTGATTACTGTGAGCTCCCAGAGACCAGAAATCATACCATGTACTCCTCTATATCTTCCCCAAAGGGCCTGACACACTGCCACATCCATAATGAATACCCAACAAACATTTGTTCAGTGTGCAAAAATTCAAACAAGTGGCAAAACTGTGATCACACCAGGAAAGGGGGGAGGAAGACACTGGTCAAGGAAGAAAGAGCAGAAACAAACTGAAAGTAGTATATTGGATCCTTGCAATAATTAAACCTGATTGAACCCCAGTCTAAAAAAGTTACTAGACCCTTTTGGTCTTTGGAAGGACCACAATCTAAAAATATTTCTTGTCTCTACAACCAAAGAATATTAGGCTGAACATTCAGCTTAGGTTATCTTGCCACATATCTTTCAATGGTGGTTTCTTTCATAAGTAAATTTTGATTTTATGTGCATTCAAAACCTATGTTAGACTTTGTATTCTCCTTTTTTCTGTCTTAGGCAAAACTGCTGCTCCATCTGTAACATGTCCAATTCCTCTCTAGTCTCTTACAATATGCTTTGCAGTTATCTTACGTCGTGACCACTCAGCTTAGTAGAAAACAAGAGACAACAAGCTGGAAATAAAATCCCCAATTATAAAGTCAGGGTGGAATGGCAAGGTGAGGAGGGAGGAGGAGAAGCCCCCACCCCAGGTTCACATTCTGTCTCTGATCTATTTTGATGCCTGAACCTGTCCAAGTTCCTTGACCTCTAGTCCAAGACCACAAGAGGCAGGGCAGTTGTTAATATCGCACACAAACAGGAAAGCATGATGTCCATATTACTGATTTGACTTTCCTATTCACTCACTAAAGGACTTTCCATATACACTAAATCCCAACAAATGTAATCACGAAGCATTAGTATGGAGTAAAGGATTGCTACACTCACTTTGTTCTTTATAATGATGGTCCTCAATTAATAATAATGATGATACTAATAATAATACCTAACATTTTATACAGCATTTACTATTTGTAAAGCTCTAAGTACTTTACAAATATTATCTCGCATTAGCCCTAGGAAGTGAGTGTTATTATTGTTCCCACTTTACAGATGAGGAAACTGAGGCAGAGCTTAAGTGACTTGCCCAGGGTCAAACACCAAGTGAGTGTCTGAGACTGGATCTGAACACAGGTCCTCTTGACTCCAGATCCAGGGCTCTATCCATGGGGCCACCTAGCTACCCCATTATGAAATGTTATTCTAGGCAATAAATTAAATTTATACTGTAGGGAGCTCAGTAGTAAAAATTAGTTGTTACTAGTCAGAATCAACAAAATGGATGAGAAAAATTAAGACTATCACTCAAAGAAGAATTTCATGAACATGGAAAATACCTCCTTTGAACCAAGAAGGAACCAATGACATGTTTTAAACCAGGCAGTGACATGGCTAGATCTGTGCCTTCAGAAGATTACTGAAGCAGGTGTGTGGAAGGCACACTGGAAGCAGGTGCTTGACAGTCCAGGCCAGAGTGCTGAGGGCTTGATCTGGAGAGGGGCTTGTATGAGTGCACAGAAGAGACGATTGATGGGCTCCAGCCCACAAACCCAGGCAGCCAAGCCAGCAGAGGGTGAGGTCAGAACATCTCTGTGGGACTCTGAAGAGGAGAAGCAGGTTAGGAGCATGGGGAGGGAGCGGGGGGGGGGGGGGGGGGGGGGGGGAGAGTGGCAGCAGGAGAGCCACCTTTGACACATTCAGTCTGAGATGAGAAGAATATGAGGATCCAGGGCCATGCAAGTCGATGGAGAGATAGAAGGAAATAACACCCCTGAAGCTGAATGGGAACTAAAGAGGACGATGAATGAACAAGAAAATGAAGATAGTGGAGGATCATTAACGCAGATGCTAAAATCCCTCAGGAGGTAGAAAGGATTCCCGGTGGGGAGGAAGAACTCTGTAGATCAGTTACCAAACTCCATGAGAAAAGGAGGAAGTCACTGGTAGATGCTGTAAAAGGATCTGGCTTCAAAGTACTAGATACTGATGAAATGAACCTCTAAGGAGGGGAAAAGGAAGAGCATCCTACACCCTGACTCCACACTGGGCTTGGGTCCTGGGGCTTTGGTATTCCACAGTTACAGAATGGTCAAGGGTTGTTGTTTTTATCCAACAGCATACAAGGTGGTGATTGAGAGGCCTCCAAACCTGGTGTCTGAGAGGAGACCCTTACAGGCTCAGGGTTGTCTCGATGGCCTTGGGCTGCCACTTCTTTCCTGGGCTTCACTTCCCCCATCTGAAAAATACCTTGGAGATGCCTTTCCAGCTCAACACCCACCATCACCAATCTAGGCACTTGGGGTGATGTGGCATACAGGCCCTGATGGATTTGGGGAGTGGCGCAGACATTCCTTCTCTTGGTGGTAGCAGGCTCCAGAGAAGGGAGACTCAAGGAGCCTCAGCCTGCGACAAAAGGAGGACAGGTGGGACAACAGGAGCTGTGGTATTAGTGGACATCCCCAATTACTGAAGGTTTGCTAGCTGAACAAGTCTGGGCATCTTCTGGTCTCTCTGCTCCACACACAGCTAACACTGTTCTTTTAACAGATTCCCCATGTGGACAGCTCCTTTAAAGAAGCCAGGCTGGAGCTACCCCCCCTCTTCTCCAGGGGTGATGATTTTGGCCCTGCA
This sequence comes from Notamacropus eugenii, assembly GCF_028372415.1. Classification (NCBI taxonomy): domain Eukaryota; kingdom Metazoa; phylum Chordata; class Mammalia; order Diprotodontia; family Macropodidae; genus Notamacropus; species Notamacropus eugenii. The sequence continues at coordinate 23,539,215 of NC_092874.1, forward strand.
CTACCTGGCCTCTGATGTGACCACAAAAACAGGAGCTTGGGACACTTCCTGTCAAGAGAGAGCCCATTTCACTTTCTTCTATTAATTCAGTGTTTGTCATATCCAGCACCTTTCAAGCTTCTTTAAGTAGTCTGCAAGCTTTTGGATCCTGGCCTGAGATTCCTCTATACTTAGGCCTGAACTACACAGGCACTAAAGATAATGCAGAGTTAAGGAGCCCAGGAAATCCTGACACAGTCATCACTAGATGTTGCCTTAGTTTGGAGCTGAGCTGCTGAAGTGATCCATGAAATGATTTGCTGTTGCCACTGGTGCACAATAAAATCAACCCTCCTAACAGCCACTGAGAAAGTAGAGTCCCATCTCTTAATGTTCCCCAGCTTTGTTTATAAGAGTGTCAATATGGAGAGGTTTTCACTTTTCCAGTTTCCAATTCACTAAACAAAAATGAGATGTTAGACCTAGTAACAAGTAAATTGATGTTCATAAACTGTTTAAGAACTAAACCAAATAATAGCCAAACATTTAATATTCTGAGGGTTGGGTTTCATGGCTGGGGAGGAGTGGTAAAGGCTTTGCTAACTAAGTCAGATATTTCATTTGTTTAGGAAGCAGCGCTCTGAAAAGGAGGTCTAAATTCAAAGAAACAATGGAAGACCTTATGAGCAAATACAGAGTAAAGTAGAACTAAGAAAACAATCCAAAGAGCAGCAATGATGTAAACTCAAAAACTAAAATGCAGCCAAAGGCTAGGTCATTCTAAGGCCCCATTTTAGCCCCAGAGATGAAGAGATGCCCCACCCTGGAGTATCTGTGCTCATGCACTGTTCCTGTCAAACCTGGGCAGTACGTTGGGTTCCTTCTGCTTAACTGTGTGACAAAGAAGGCTTCCCCTGACCCCCTGTTGGGGGTGAAGAGTGGGGAAATTGGGAAATGACTGATGTCAAATATAAAAGGCAGAAACTAGAATGGAAAGAAAGGCTGGAAATTATTCTGCATAGGGTGATGCATAAACGTCATAGTAATCCCCCTCCAAAGGAAATAGAATATATTTCTCAAAAGCTAAAGCTCTGTTTAAGTAGGTGAGTGATGTTTGTGTCACTGTTTCCAAATATGATCCAAACAGAAACTTGACTGAAGTTCATACTAAGACAGTGGATTTGGAGCACAAGCTTTCTTTCACACCTAACTAGCCAAAGACCCATCCATCTGTGTTGTAGAAGACAATCTCAAAGGATAAATCAGCTTTCATTAATCATTCAGTTTAGTTACCATACTATGAAAATGATTCTCTTCTTCATACTCTACAATGGCAAGATTCTTTAGGATGAGTCAAGGCTCAGGATATGTCACCAAAGTGGAGCTTTTCAAAGCATCATTAGGTAAAATGAATTATGCCCCTCCCCCAAAGTAGCTGAAGCAAAAATGAACAGAATGTTTTCAAGGTTACAAAGTGTTTTCTGAGAAGTAATACTGTACATATTTTCTCTATTTGACAGGTAAAGAAACTGAGGCTCTGAGAAATTGTATGCCCTCCCTGTGGCCACATGGCTAATGTGCTGGTCGATTAAATTATCATTTAAGTGAGTAGGGGAAATTGTGCACAATCTGAAAGATATTAAGGATTTTTATACTACATATGCTTTTCAAGGGGTAAGAGAAATTTAATAGGACACACTGCAAATTCAAACCCCAACTCCTCTGAAAACAAATTTAATAGTTTGCTTGGATTTTTTCCTTAATGGAAGAGGCGTAACAAATTGCCTGTGAGATGCTCACTTTAAAGGACCTCAGTAAAAAGCACACGCGAATCAATTCTTAGCTGCCAAAGGTGGTCACTTACCTATGTAGACCCTCTTGCTATATCTCTGCATCAGCAACAGCACAAAGACGTGCAGTGGAATTAGGTTTATGATAAACACATAACCACCCCATGCAGAGACCTGGGAGGAAAAACATGATAAAATAAGATGACTGCAGAGTTCACTAAAACACTCGAAAATTCTTAGTTAACTTCCTAATGCTCTAACCAAGTAGCAAACAGATTATTACGAAATACTTGAAATGTGAATATTCTGCTGAGAAGAAGTTTAAGCAGCTTTTAATGGCCTATAAGTTTTGTTGAAGGCCCACATAGTCACCCAGTACAGAAATCCAAGGTATTTTTTCTTTTGTCATTAGACAACTCAAATTATGATTCACAGGTAATCTGCTTACAGGTATATACTTGAAGGGATAAAAAGAAGTGGGAACTAAGAAAAAAGATGGCAATTATTCTCACTTAAGATGAAAGCACATGTGAATTGCTTTAAAAAAAAAACTTACAAAAAACTTGATTTGCTTTTCATTTCATGGCAGATTACTGCCAAGAATACAACACTGTTTTAGAATGCTGCTGTCAACCACTTGGTCAACAAGAAGACTGTGAGAGCTGCGAACTGCGCCCAGATTAGCATAATCGATTGTTTATCTAGGAGGTATTTCTCCACTGCTAAAAAAGCAATTGAAAGCAAGATCCTAGTTTGAGCCTGGTCTTCTCTACCATTTTCCACCTTGACTGCCGGGGAGACAGACCAGTCTAAAGGAATCCTTTATGCACTTTCAAATAAACAATTTTACTACAATCTTATAGGTACAAGAAAAGGAGAAATGTGTGGCCAAGTAGAGGTCCAACCCTTTAATGAAGAGATAAAAATAGCCTGTAACCATCTGAATGATGACTAAATGGAACTTAATTTCACAAATTATGTGGTTAACAAACTCCTTGTTCACAGATAGAATGGTCAACTTTAACTCAAGCTGTCAAACTCCCAATACTCTAATTGTGTAGTTACAATTCATTACATGTACAAAAGGACATACGTACCTCATTATTAGCAAACTGATAATGCCTCAACCTTTTTTAAAAACTCACAATTAAAACCCCTAAAACCTAAGATGAGCTAGGAATAGTTTGATTTGATCAGTAGGCAAGCATCTTTGTGTCCCATGAGCTTCTGGTCTTCAGAATGATCACTGTGATACAGGACAACCCACCACTAGAATGAATGAATCCATCCATCCATCCTTTCCTCTTCACTTACTCAAGCACCACTAGAGTCTGAACCCTCCCTGCTGATGGCACTGATGACTACAATTGCTTTCTAACTGGTTTCCCAGGCTGCCTGTTCCTCCCTTCTCCAATCCATCCTTCAAAGAACTGTCCAGTGGAGATTCTCTTAACTCTCCAGGCTCAGGAGTCTCTAGAGGGTCCTTCTTGCCTCTAGGATAAAATACAAAGCTCCCCTCTCTTTGGCTTTAAAGCCCTGCCCAATTCAGTTCTAGCTCTCCAGGGGAAGCACACCATCCTCTCATGCTCTAGCCAAACTGCCAACATGTTGGCCCCATGAATGGCCTCCCCTCCTCCATATCAAATCCTTAAAGACTGAGCTAAGGCACATGAGGTCTAGCCTGACGCTCCTGGTCACCAATGTCCTCTCCCCTTGTTCTGCACAGACTTAAATAAATACATAAATGGGTAAATAAATGGATGAATGAATAAATGAATAGATATCTGAATATACAAATAAATGCTAGAATAGCATAGGGCCATGAAAAGACCTTGGGAATATTCTCAACGCATGGGCCCTCCTACATCTCGACATTTCACTTGGCTTGTTGCCTCTAATTTCTGATCCTGCATATAGTTACCTGGAGCAGTCAGTATCTGGTATTTTTCCATCCCCTTCCCCTTACATTTTAGAAGTCCTTTTTGGTCTCTCCAGGTAAGTATAATCTAATTTAAGAAAAGCTTTACTAGCTCTTACCTAAGTGAACTTCATTTCTGTTCCTCTTAAGCTACGGTTCAATAATCCACATAAGCCAGAAAGATATCTTCTGGACAAGCCTTATTCATTTCTCCCAACTGCCTTTCTCTTCTGAAACCCTGGCTTTTGGACAGCAGCTAGGGCTAAAAAACCAAATCCAAATGACACTGTTTCTACCCCATCTTCTGTGTATTCACTACAACCTGATTATGCTCAGGAGGTCCTGCTCCACTTCTTCTGGAAGTGTCATCCATCAGGATGCTAAGCATCAAAGAGGAGCAGCAGCTACTGAGTTTGACATGCCTTGAGAAGGTTTCCATCACTTCCAGGCTTGCACTCCACTGAGATGAAAGACATCCATCTTTTCCATTTTTGGCTGATAGCAAGCTATCTGGGTACTGCCATGTACTGCTTCCATCTCCTTCTTCTGCCCTGTGCCGAGAGGACTAGGGAAAGCTCACCGATGAGCATCCCAGGCACACAAGCAGTAGCTTTCTCCTAACAAGGACTCAGGGTCCCCTCTTATGCTACACTCTGCCCCAGTGGGGTCTTCCTGTCGTTTTCCACCTCCGTCACATTCTTAATCTCCTGCTATAGCTTAGAATTCCCCTGGGCCTCTTCAGATTCTTGACACCCCAATTTAACCATTGAAAATAAGAAGGGACACTTGTCCCTGATAATATGAGGGGTGCCGGGAGATGTGCCTTCATCGCCTTTCATTTCTCTTCTAGGAGGGAGACTAGTTTACATTTCTGCTGTCATGGTCAATGACCCATTATTTTATATTCCAAACTTCCCCATCTCTGCAGTGAGTTGCCAATAAAGCAATCCCTGCGCGTTGTCATGCTGGCTAGAGAGAGGGCTCCTGGCAGTCTTCCTCTTGGAGGCCCTTGGGGCAAGGGGTAGGGCCCCAGTCTCATTTGCTCACCATTGACACTTGGCATCTGCTTTCTTTATGCTTTTCTGGATAGATGGAGACCTCTATAGTGTTTCCCCTTGATAGAAAGAAGGCAGGAAGGGGTTTCCTTTCTTTCTTGGTACCCCCCAAGCTGAGCAACGCACTGCCCAGAGCCCACAATCAATGCTCAATAACTGCTTGATTAAGGAATACCAAATACTTTCTTGGTATAGCACAGTTGCCTAAATATGCTGAGAACAAAAACATCTCCTTACAGCTTATTTGGGAGAAAATTTCACAAGAATGAAAAGATCTAAGAATAAAAAAATTCCCCCTTAATTCTTTCAAGAAGTTCAAGTCACTAGCAAAATGTCAGAAATTCCCCACTTAAGATGAATATGCCTGTTTCGTTTGCTAAGAAGATTAAAACTTCATATTGAAACTCAAATAATGTCTTACCATATAGAAGTAGGATAAGCAGCAGCATATTGTCCAAGAGACTGACCCGGTTTTTACAGATTTCACCTAAAACAAACAAATAACAGTGAATTCAAACTAGAACACAAGGAGAGAGGAACAAATTGAAAGAATTTATGAAGGGCCTACTAAATGTGAGGCACCAAAGGAAAAAAAGTGAAAATTTCTACATTCAAGCAAAGTAGGGATTAGAAAAAGCACACTTGTGCTTCCCATTCCCACGGATGGGAAAAAGTGCTAACTTTTCACTGTAGAAGACATGGGTTTAGCTAACACAGTGATGCCAGTAACGCCCCATGAGCACCTCGGAGCTCATGCACTGGAAGGTGTGGACCAATGCAGCAGGCTCAGCCAATTTTCAAAAAACCACAGAGCAATTTTCTTCAAGACACTTTGACATATTGATTTTGATATTTCAAAAAAGGCCTTTCTTTTCCCTTTCAGGACTTCATTTTAACAATTAGTGTGTTAAATCATTTTGAGAATTACAGGGGCACTTTATAAATGAATGTCAGATGAAGTACAAACCTGGAAAGTCAACCAAGAAACTTGATTTTCCTCTTCCCATGTTTCAAATATACTACACAGCACAACACATGCTGTGCATGGTAATAAATGTCTGTAAAATGAGCATCGAGCAACAAGCACTCGTTACGTTCCTACTATGAGCCAGGCAAGGAGTGAGGACCAAGCGATCTCTACTTGCAAGGGCCTTTTTCGTTGGCTGCTGTTGTTTAGCTGTTCCTGACCCTTCATGACCCCATTTAGGGTTTTCCTGGCAGAGGCACACACACACACACTCTCTCTCTGTAGTGCCAATGTCATTCTTCAGTCACACAAAAGATTATTTTCTCTGTTTCTATGTTATAGAAGTGACTATACCATCAGAAAACGACAAACTTTCTTGAGAAAGTAGAGACTGTGTCAACATATGATTAATGCTTCTATATTAATGCAGTAGCTGGAAGCAATAACAGTTTTTTCATACTGCTTATGGAATTTCAGTTAATTTTTTTTCTTATCACAACAACCTACTCCCCCCACTCCCCATCAAAATAATTATATCCAGAGAGAATGCTTACAGTTACCTATAAAAGTCACACTGAAGCAGGAAACAGATAATTTGAAATCAGAGACTCTTGGTCACTATAACACATATGTAAAGATTTTCTATGAAGATGATCATAAAAGAAGTTGCAATTTGGAAATGGGTATGGGTAAAATCCCATTACAATGAACTAAAAGATACTTCCAGCAAATCTACAGTTGAAGAAACTGAAGCTATTTGGCCTATAAGAGAGGTCTTGGGGTGGGGGAGGGGAGGGCAGAGAGCAGTGTGTTAAAGGCTATGATAGAAGGATTCCCATTGAGAAGAGGAAAGGAATCCAACAGCAGAAAGAGAGATGGATTTGGAGATGGGGAAGCCAGGTTTCAGTCCTAGAACTATGTGTGACCCAGAATGACATCCTCACGGCTGTCTGGACCTCAGCTCCATTGGCAAAATGAGCAATCTGAGTTTCCTTCCAGCTCTGCCCCTATGATAGCTTATCCTGCTGAGGATGCTGAAAAGGACAGAATCTGATGGCCTCTGAGGACCATCTACAATACCTCAATTTCTACCAAAGCTCTATTTTCATGACTCATACCAATACGGAGGAAAAAAAAGCCCTAAAGCTATGTCATTGGAGACCAAGTTTTGGCCAGTCCTATCCATGATGAAAAAGGCTCCCACGCTAGGGCCTCGTGATGAGATGTTGCCAACTCTGCTCATCTGGGTGGTTCATCACGAGGCTGGTCCTGTCTAAGGGGAGATGAGCTGTATCACCCCCGGGAGTTTGTAAACGAAAAACAGCAGGACACCATGCACATCAAACAGGACAAGGTGTCCAGGGGCTCACTATAAAGCTTCAGGAAAGTGGCTGTATGTCATTCATCTGGTTGCTAAGAATTCTCCACCCACAAAATGTTCACTCTGAGTAGCTAAAATTCCATGGTCACAAACTCCAGGGACTCTGTTCAGCAGAAAATAAGTTTGTTAAAAAGAAAAAAAGCAAGAGCCCAAAGAGGCAATGACCTACTGCCTCTCTGAAGGAAATAAGGCCCCTCCACCAGTGCGACTGGACAGATGCTTGCCCTGGCCTCAGAGGGGAATGGTAAAGGGAGAACTCCAAGGTTCTGAAATTAAAGTGTCAATGGAGGATCTTGCATGCTTTAAATGTTTTAAAGAAAAGTGGACAGAGTGAGGATTGTTTTCATTATAAAGTAATAAACCCATAGAAAGAGCTTTACAATTTACAAAACAATTCAATATTTTCTCCATGTTACAAGGAGGAAATGGCCGTATCTTCTAACTCAAATATGAGCATTCTTTCTAACACACCAGGCCTGATCCTACCAATAAGGAAAAGTGATTTTAGCTGGATGGGAAGACTTCAAAAAGCCAGGGGGACCTGACCTGTAATGACACTTTCTATGTGAGTCCAGTACTAGGATGGCCAGGTGGGGCCCCTACTTCTGGGGAGGCTGAGGCTATTGGGTCAGGTCACACTGAGATAGTGAGTCTGGTGGAGGGAAGGGTCCTGCCTCAAGGTAGACAAACCAGACCAGCTTGGGAAAACGTGGTCATGTGGCTGAAGGCTCTGTGCAGAGCACTGCTGGTACTGGGCCCATGAAGGGCCTCTGCACTTCCAGGCAGTAACAGAGAGACAGTGAAGGGAAGGAGAGGAAGCAGCAGGAGAAGGAAGGGTGGCTGCCATGGTGAGATCCCTGCAACAAGGGCCAGGCTTCATCCTCTGATGCTGTAATATCAGGGAATTCCATTTCTAGGAATGGGCTCACTGTAATTTTACAACAAATCAACTTAGAGGCAAAAGCTCTTCAGAGTTTTACCTGTATGTAATCTATAAATAAATTTCAACAAATTGGAAACTATAATGAATAATTACTTTGATAAAACTGTTTAAAACAAAACTTAAATGATGGGAAGCAGAATGAAAAATCTTGCTCTAATATGTGACAAAGACCATTATGACTGAAATTGAAATACCATTCACAAATAGTACAACTACAAAAGTTTCAGGGCTGACCCACTGAAATTCAAACCAGAAAGAGAACAAGAAGGGCTATGATGCATCCCACTACCTGGAACAAAATGAAGGAGCTGGATAAGATGGCTTCTGCAGCTCTAAAGTGAGCTGTGAAATATAACCCCAGGAAGCAGTGAGGAAGAAGCATTTTAGGGCAAATATGCCAGAAGTGACAAGGATCAGGACACACTAAAGGAGAAGAAAAGGCTGCACAGGCTGCCATCGCCTTTGCGTTTGCCTGCCCACAGGGCCTTCTCCAGCCATTTACAACTCTTCTCCTAATCTACTGATAGCTTTCATTTTCCAGTTTCACAAGGTTGGTTTTGGGGGAAGGGAGATTTGGAGAGCGGCTTCATCCTTTCACTTGTGCTCAGTTTTGGGGGACACTGGGGACCCTGGAACATCAAGATTTTATAACATGAGATTTGGGTGCAATTAAGGTTAAAAATGGCTCCCTTTAGCAAACTTCTGGCAAAGGTAAAATACACAAAATGATGCAAATCAAGAACGTTATAAAATAAAATATACCACAAGCCTGTCAAGAATTGACCCTATTCAATTCAGCCTCATAAATACAACAAATTATTTTGCATAACTGGTTATCATTGCAAGAAATATGCAATAATGTAGCTTTAGCTATATTTTGTAATCTAGGAAAAATATATCTAAGACAGTAAACGTTTTTAGTATTGCTTTGAAGTTCAGTCTATATTCATATTTTTAGTTAGAACTGGGAGAAATCAATGGAGAGTAATGGAAAACTTCTGGGTAATGAACACTGATACAGCAAAGAGAAAAGCTAGAGAGCAATGAACATGAAAAATGAAGTAATCTTCATGCCTGTATTTTGAAGTTAAAAATTACTGAATTAAAGAGGTTTAGAAAAATGACATGTTAATAAGTGTTCCTTTGAGTTTAAAATATAACATTATTACTAAGAGTTTAGTGCCCATGAATTTTCTTAGGAAACTTCAATTCAAATTTCATTGGAGTTCTGAGAAAAGAGTGATACAGTTTTTTTACTTTCTAACTGACACATGAAGTACTAAAATGCAAGTTGGAATCACAGACAGTTACAGCACCTTAAACTCATTTTATTCCTTTCTCGTTCATCATCCATTCTGACTTAGTGATCTTTACTACTGCAGGTTAAATATTTAAATTGCTAGATTCTGTCAATTAGTAGAATTGCAAAAATTCCACTTGTTTCATGTTTCTGGAGTATTACAGTTTGGAGAAAGGTAAACTAATAGTGAAAGACCCAGCTACCTTTGACCAGGCCATTTCAAGCCAACTAGGGCATTCCCTGTGCTTATACCTTCTAGTCCATTTGGAAAGATCTCATGTAACAGCATTTTAAAGAGATGTTTTCATTGGAAAAACTCAGCTTAAAACCCTGTCATCAATATTTGAAGAACAGAAATATCTTAAATCCTTACTCCTAAAAAAGTTCATCTTCACTAGAAAGCTAAAGAATCTAACATTTGCATAGTGGGCAGTATGTAAATGTTAACAGCAGTATAAGTAACCAAAACAGAAAAAGATTAAAGAGGAATTTAGTTTATTTTTATCAATTCCAATTTAAATATAACCCATATTTATTCATGCACACTGCCCTTCCTCTCCCCTCCTTGCACATATAGCCTTTATTTGGGGCACCTTCCTACCAGAAGTGGTTGTTCTAAGTAGAATTTAATTTGTCCTTGCAAAGCAGACAAGGCATTTAGATGATAAAAATTATTAGATGCCATGCAGAAATGTGAACAATAATTTTAAGAAAAAATACTAGAGGTATAAACATGATAAAGGGACAAAATGACTTTTACTTGAGGAAAACATGATGATGTGTTTAGAAAACTCCAGTGAATCAGCAAAGAAACTGAATGAAATGATCAATAATAAAAAAGCATGATATGCACCAAGTCTCAAGAATTACTAGCATTTATATACAGTACTAGCAAAAAACACCATTAAAAGGAAAAATTATGCATGAATACAAGGATTTATATGACCACATTTTATACAAAAATAAAGCAAGAACTAGTCCCTATTTATGATTGGGCCATGCCAACATAAAAAATACTTACTAAATTTACAGATTCAGTGTTATGCCAATGAGATTATGACGGCATATTTCATTAAATTATATTTTGAAAGAACAAAAGGTCTATGGTCTCAAGGGAAATGACAAGAAAAAGACTAAGTATGGTTTCTCTTTGTGACAGCAATGTCAGGCCCAGGCACGGCTTTGAGATGGTTTCCCCACCATTAGTGCCAGACACTGTGCCATACGCGTGTGTTTCAATGTTCTCTTGTCATGTTTTTAATTCTGTGGTTTTTAAGAATGGATATTAATTACTCCCAGGAAACATACAGAAGTTATAGCTCTTAAAAAGTCCATTTCAATGACTGTGAAAGATACTGAAACGGCTGCTGGCATGGGGCAGCCAAGTGTTTTCATGATCATTCAAAAGTCCACAATGAAAGAGGATCAACTATATAAAAGTTTACGGTTAAATAGGATGGAAAAGTAAACAACAAGAAGAACAGACGAACTCCTTCAGTAAAGCTGATGAATGAGGTGCCCAAAGGGATCCTGAACGTGGAGGGGTTGTTACTGAATCTTTTAGTATGTGTCTGTAAGCTTCAAGTTGAAGGAAAATGGATAAGACCAGTTAAAAAGAAAAAACTGCTAATGGTTTCTATGAAGAAACAATTCTTATCATGAGCAAGACAATACAAAGCCTAGAGAACTGAAGGCTGAGAAAAGGTCAGTTTTTAGTGACGAAATCCACTTTTTCATTTAAAACTATACTGAAACCATAAGATCGTGGCATCTTCAAAAGGTAAAGAATCCCTTTCTCCAAAATTTTAGGGATCTTTCACTTCCAGTGAGCCAGAAAGTCTCACAATCCCCACTCCCCATGACAAACTCTGAAAAATACTGATACACTGGGAAGTACGATTGTCTAGAACTAGAAGGGAAGGGAACAAGCATTTCTCTACAACCTACTAGATGCCAGGCACTGTTCCAAAAGCTTTCCAATACTGCTTCCTTTGAACCTCACAATAACCCTGAGAGTTAGGCACTGTGCACCAGTGGCCTCCAGCACAATCACAGAAGTTCCCACACTGAGACACAATAGTGCAACTATCTCACATTATTCTACAGATCAGAAAAGGCTAAGAAATTTATCCAAAATATCAATTATGCTTCGATAGCCTGGGAATTCACTTAATTTGAAGTCCTTGGAAAACTTATCAATGCAAATCTTGGGAAAAATGGATTTTTTGGCAAAAATGTGATATAAGTCTGGTTTCATGACGGAGAATGAAGGAACATGTCAAAATTTCATGAACTCACTGCTAAATTGTGAAAAGTGATAGCAAAAATAGAAAATATTGCAAAACAAAAGATGTTAAAGGTGTAAAAACTGCTTTATCTCAATTAACTGTAGAGAAGCAAGAAATGAGAGCAAGTAAAAACTGGTGATCCAATGTCTGATGACCCAAACCATTAAATACTGTTAGCAGGACTTTTTTTTTTTTTTGACAAGAACTGGTGGGAAAATGGGAAAGTAGGTTGGCACAATTCAGGTTTAGACCAGTATCTTCTACCACTCACTCACAGTAAATCCAAACGGATGAATGACCAAAAAAATCAAAGTTCACATACAAAAGCTACTACAAAGAAGAGCCCCAGAGGGGACACTGTTTGCAGCTATCACTGGGCTTTCGCTGAGTCCAAGCTAAGAGGCATTGACCAATGGAACAAAGTTGGAAAGCTTCCAAAAAGGACTTAAGGTGGGTCTTGATGGAGGGGTAAGATGTGGTAAGGCCATGAGAAGATTATGGACAAAAGCTTGAGGAAAAACTGCCTATATTGGGCAATACTGGTTCAATCCACTTGATGCAAACAGAGAGTTCACAGAAGGCAACAGCAAAAGATAAGGCTGAGAAGCTTAAGTCATCGTGGGTCACTGAGCATCCTGAATGCCAGGGCAAGGAGCTTCATTTCCTTGGAAGGGACAGTGGCAGATTTCTGAGCTGGGAAGTAATGTGATCAAGGTGGTCCTTTAGCAGGTTGTTGTTGTTGTTGCTGTGTTTGTCCTTCATGCTCGAAGAGGACCCTGACATCAAGATGATGACATGACTTGCAGCTGACTTTGATTTGAGTGAGGGAGGGCTGAGCAAGGTCACCAACCTCACCTTTTTCTCCAGAGCCATCTGGATCCAGTGACATGATATTCATCAGGACAACTGGAGCTGGCCCAGAAAGATGGTCCTTTTGCAAGATTAAAACTCACAGTACTGTGCATGATGGAATGGATTAAAGGCTATATGGAAAAGGAAACCAGGTAGGATACTTCCACAATCAGATGTGAAGCAAGGATTGGAATGAGTTTGGGTTGGTAAGGCTAATGGAAAAAAATCAATCAATGCAAGTGGCACTGCAAAAAAGCAAGCTATGGGACATGGTGAAATGAGAGAGACATTAGTCAATGATGATTCTGGAGTGAGGATTCTATAAAGAGAAGGCGAATCAGAAGCAGTGCTGGCTTTGGCCCTAAAGACGAATTAGGATTTGATGTGTTGAGTTTCGAGGGGGAAACTTAGTAGCCAATGAGAAGTGCCAAACTGGCACTTGGGAGAAAGATCAAAGCTACAGATTCAGAACTGTTATCTCCAGAGAAGGGACAGATAAAACCATAAAACTGGATAATAAAGAAGGGAAAAGAGAGAAGAGACAACTGTGGACTCAAAAATGTCCAAATACACAGTCTTGGAGGAGTTAAGAATAATCATATCTAGTACTAACAGAAATATGAATTTTAGGAAGGGGATGTATAGTTTATAATAGCGGTTCTCAAACTTTTTGGTCTAAAGACATGTTTTCCACTCTTTAAAATCAAGAATCTCAAAGAGCTTTTGTTTACATGAGTTATGTCATTGACATTTATTATATTAAAAATTAAAGCATCTCAGTAACACTGTACAAATAGTTTTGAGCTCTCAGATCCCCTTAAAGGAATCTCAAGGATTTCCAGGAATCCTTGGACTACACTTTGAGAACATTCATCTACAAATCAAAAGTGGAAAAGAGGTCAAGGAGTATGAGGATTAAGAAAAGGCTTTGGCCATGATGGGGCTACTGGCCTTCTTAGAGAATGGGTATAATTTAAATATCAGTTAGAAGTGGTGAAGAAATAGAGAAAGCCAACCTGCAGAAAACAAGCTAACGGGAGAACAGGACAACCTGCAGGTTTTATTCTGTGCACGTCTATATAGGTAGAAGAGCAAGAACCAGTAGAGACTACAGAAATACTTAAAGAATTGAGACTGAGATCGAAAGAGAAAACGGAGGTGATAAAAGTGGTAAAAGGGATAAAAACTGTGATTAAGGCCACAACTAGAATAGTCAACCTTTTATAAACACAGCTCTTAACTAAATACAGGAAGGTACATGCTTCCTAGCAAATAGAATCCACCTCCTTGGCTGTTAGATAACAAAGTACAATAGAACAAAGTCACTTAGGCTTTTCTGTTTCCGCACAGACAAGCTGTGTAGTCAGTTTAAATTATTTGTTTAGTACCACTGCCACTATAATTGAATACTGAGATTATATCTACATTTAAGAAAACCCAAAGAACTTCTACATAAAATGAAGGAAGTGAAATACCATTTAGAAGGCTTGATAATTTCCCTGTGTCACTTCAGTGATATGAATTTTACCTGCATTAACTAGTTAGTACCTTTCTCCTGAAAAGACAGAACATGACAGTAGAAGAACCTCCACCAAAAACACACACCGAGGGCTGCAAATCTGTCTTTCTGATCATACATTTTAAAAATAAAAAAAAAGTAATACCTAAAAATACTCAAGTAAAAACCTTATTTTTGTGGTCTGAACATCTAAGCTATTACCATTTGACCACTAAATTTGTGGCAGCATGTTTAGTACTCAATACATGTAGTACATTTTCTTCAAAAAGCCAGTTTTCCCCAGTTTACTCCCACTACCTGAAGCAGTACCTAAAGGCCGCCTACCAGAAGTAGAAGAGCAGGCTCTACCTTGGGTCTGCCACTAAGCAGACAGCTGCCTCAATGAACTCATGTGCTAATCCTGGCTTCTGGGAAGGCTGAGGCATTCAGGACTTCTGAGCTCCCCTAAGGCTAAAGCCAATCAGGCATCCAGAATGGAGGGCCACTAGGTAGGTAGGTGGGAAAAATGGAGTAGCCAATGCACTCCCAGAGTGAGCTGGGTAAGGAAACAATCTCAATTAATGTATTAATCCAGGACCTTTTTTTCTTTTAATTTCAAAAATATTTCATTGTTTACTATTTGCTCCACTCATAGAGTACTTTCTGTTACACCAGCTAGTGTTTCAGGCCTTCAGCCACAAAGACTATGATGCCAAACTGCCCCGGTGGGATGTCAGGAATTTATGGACTGGTAGTAGATAGGGAAAAACTCCCTAAAATGGAACCCTCAAAGGGAGGTTGGAATGCCTCTAAATTTTACCACATCCAGTTTGAAAGAACAAGTTTTATCCTTCTAGAAAGTCCAAGAGAAGGGGAAAATGACACCTGACTATCTGAAGCTGACTCTTGGGAATAATTAATTCAGTCATTACCAAGTGTGAGTGTGAAATGAACGCAGCGCTCATGCTCATATAATACATATACATGTGAGCCCCTAAACTCTGAAGCCAAGCTCATGTTCTGAGGGGAAGTATCCAACTCTGGAGGATCCACACCTTGGTGATACTGGCATCATTTTCCCCTAAGCAGTGACTGAGGAACCAAGGAACAGAAGGATTCACAGGTTTTTACAGCGAGTTCAGGGCTACAGTCCCCTAACAGATAAGTTTTCCAAACAAACTTCAATACATCACTTCCAAATACCATAGCCAATACTTCTTGCAATTACTTCAGAACGGACTCAAAAAAAGCACCCAGAATCACCTAGATATGGATAAAGATCACTCTAATGACCCGCTTGGCAGTCTATATTACAAAGAAATGCGTGATAGCTGACACAGATGTTGCTACCGAAAAGAACTACCAGTTTTTCCTTAAAGACAAACACTTTTAACACCAAATCACTCTCACCAGGAAAGTACTGATCTTGAACACCAATTATGAAAAATTTAATTCAGATTTCAATACCGCTATGCCAGGGGTGAGGAACCTGCGACCTCAAGGCCACATATGGCCCTCTAATTCCTCAAGTGTAGCCCTTTGACTGAATCCAAACTTCACAGAACAAATCCCCTTAATAAAAGGATTTGTTTGGTAAAACTTGTATTCCGTCAAAACACCGCACCCAAAGACCTAGAAGGTCACATGTGACCTCAAAGACACAGGTTCCACACCCCTGGATGGCAGTATCAGCAAGGCAACAGCAAAACCAGGACTTCTGGGCCAACAGGGAGGGGAGTATTTAAAATAACTCCATGTCTACCCAACACGTATAAAATGCAAGAAGCCAACAATGCGTGTACAACTCTGAAAAATGTTTTCTCTGACACCCTTGAACAGTGTTGCTCTTCCACATCTAGATTCAGAAAGTATTCTACCACCCCACCATGTTCTCCCTACTGACAACTGTGGAACCTTCAAAGACATAATGAAATCATCAGAATGTAACTTCCTAAATTCAAAATTAATGTGTGTGTACCTGTTCATTTAACACCTAAGTTTTGTTTTACTCTCATAAAACTTGTTTAAAAGTGTTTTAACAGAAATTACAGAGCTGAAGGATAAGTCCAGACTATGATCAATTAATCAGCAAGTTTTTATTCACTACCTACATGAGAGGTACTAAGCTCATTGTTGTGTCAACACAAAAGCCAAACCTTGCCTATGCCCAAGGAATTTACATTGAAGACAAGCATGAGACACATGCACTGAGGAGGCTTCTGATGAAGGTGAGGAAAGGGAGTATTCCTAGTATGGGGAACAGCCAGTGCCAAAGCATGCGGATGACCAGGAGACTAAGGGTCAAGGGCAAGGCATGGCAAGCAGGCCATTCCTGGTGGACTTGTGCGTGCAGGCAGAGGAGCAGTGCTGAACACTGGAGAAGTGGTCAGCTGAGGAATGACACATCAACAGCTGGCCTTTTTTGATCTAATCATGCAGCCGTGACCCAAGAGGCTCCTGGTAAGCTCTCAAGCACATAGGGTCTGGCTCTAACCTCTTTTTCTTCAATACTAAATGCAGTGCCCAGCACATAGAAGGCTTAACAAATGCTTACTTAACATATGCGCTGGCTGATCTAGTCATACACTAGTTAGCCCATCACAAACATCTAACAAGCAGTACTTTGGTAAATGGACAAAACAACCATTTTAAAGAAATGCCATTCTTTCATAGTTCACTAGGGAAACATTTCAGTGCATGTATGTAAGTGCTGAAACCAAGAATTACAAGTCTTTAACAGAGACTTCTATTTCTGGAAAGGCATTTTATATGTCATTCTATGTAAAGAATATATAGTTGAAAGTTAAATAAATGCCACAAAGAGGAACTAAAGTAATCTGAACGAGCACTATTACTTGCAATGTTAGAAAACCTAAGAGATCAACTTCATTTCAATAACTGTTCTAGGCTAACAGCAAAACAAGTAGTGCTAGTTTCAAGAAAATGATCTGGAATTTAGACTCTGAGTCCCTGGCTCAAATCAGTGGCTATCTGACTACAGACCCCCCTTCGTGGACTATTATCAGCTAAGACACCCATCTTTTCCATTCCAAGACGATGGTGCAGGTAGAGTCCAACAGCACCAACAGGCCACTTTCTCTTCCTGAGCATTCATCAATAAACTTGGCTGACAGAAAAAAGAGACAGGGCTTGTGGGCATAAAACAAAGCATCAGGGATTACTTACCCATAAGTAGTACGTGAACTGCAGGGCAAAAATGGCTATGCCCTCATTATCAAAGGACCCAGCTACCGAACGAGAGATGTAGCCTGGCACAATCGCAATGAAGCAGGCCGCTAAAAGCCCCGCTCCTTGGTTCCACAGTTCTCTGGTGAGCAGGAAAGTAGAAATAGATGTAAGGCCGCTAAAAATTGGTGCGAGGAACACACACACATCTCTTATGTGAACAGTTATATTCAGCATATTTAAAATCCAATGAATAAGGCCAGCTGTCACCATCAACCCTGGGTAGACCTAGGGAGGAAAAAAACCCAATTAAGTAAAAAACAAAAACACAAAATAACTACAAATGAATCTATGTAGCTCCCTATTATTGTATTTTTATTTTATTGTTCTGAACTTTAAAAAGTTTTTTCATGTACACAGCAAAACACAAAGAGGACTATATATGAAACCATAAATCTCCATTCTATACAAGCTAGTTTTTTAAATTAATAGTTAACATTTCTATAACACTTTAAAGTTTACAAAACGCTTACAATTATTATCTCATTTTATTTTCCCAACAACCCAGGAAAGTATTATTATCCCAATTTTACAGCTAAAGAAACTGAGGCCAACAGAGGTTAAGTGAACTTGCCCAGGGTAATACAAAAGACAACAGATCATACAGAAGTGCATGAGGCTGAATTTGAACTCAGGTCTTCCTGACTCCAGGTTTAGCATATGCTGCCTCAGGGTTTCTTGTTTTTGTTTTTAATATTTCAAAGTACGTCAAATTACACAAATTACTTTTCAAAGCTGTCATGGTTGTCTAGGCTTCCTTCTGAACCTCTTCTGGTAAAAGCAATGTTTGCTGATCCCTTCTGGGGAGACGTCCCTACTGCTCACCTCCCATTTCTAAACCAAAGACAACACCTTTGTAATAAATGAACACAGCCAAGCAAGATGAATTTGCCCAGGGGCTACTGAGCCTCTGTCAGGAGGAAGGCAGCACTCTCTACCAGAAATGCTCCGGAGACATAACTGGCCCCCATTGTCCTTCCTGACACTGTGGCTGTTCCACATCTCCCTAGGATTCTCTCAACTTGTCTTTGGTCATTTCTAATGGTGTGAGACCCTCCGTGACGCTCGCAGACCACAATTTTTTCAGCTGTTCCCCAGGGTTTTTCTACTCCCCACTGCACCCTTTATCTTCCCCTGAGGATCAGGAAGGTTATGATCCTCCTGGTCTGGCTTACCTACTGAGCTCCATGTATTCTGCCCCAGTCTGTTAGGGGTTTCACCCTCCCCCAACCACTCAGAGGCAGAGCCATCCAAAGCCCAATCTACCCAATTGTCTTTTCATGTTTGCACACTGTCTACTTGAACCCCAATAATGAGACACAGCAATGTACACTCCCTTCTTCCCTTCTCCATTAATGTATTCCTTTTACCTTCATTTCTCCTTCTGTTCTTTAAAACTCTCCAAATAGAGCCAGGCCAGAACCAGGTCACCTTATTAACCTCTCCATCAAGACATTAAGGTTCTGAAGAGATATCTGTTTCTCTTCAGCCTACTGAAATGTTATTACCACTAATTATTATCATACATCCCTTTCCAAATCTGCCTTGCCAGGTTTCTTCCAAATCTGGTGTTCTTATTTCAAAATTCTGGTCCTTTCGTTAAAAAATGCTTCAAAGCCCAGGCCTGACAGTATTGGTATGGCCTCCCTCCTCCAGTGTCAGTTAGTTATTAGTGTCCCACTACACTGCTCTGTGGTCTGGTCAATCATCTTCACAATGGGAGAGTGGGGCCTCCTACAACACTTCTGTCTCTTTCAGAACTCGCTACTTCCCAATCAGCTCTTCCCTTTCCGGAGCAGTAAATGCTGAACCAGCCCAGCCCAGCCCACTGACAAGGGCTCATTCCAGTCCTCTTAGGCGCTAGCCCCAGGTGGCTCATGGTACACTGGCAGCCTCCGACCATTTCCAGACACTGCTGCAAGGCCACATGTTATCACATCTCTCCAGCTCTTCCCCAAGAACATGAAACACTTAACTCTTTGCTAAAAGATCTGCTAAAATCTAGGCAAGCTAGAGCTATAGCATTTCCCTCATCACTCTTACATAGTAAATCTGAATAACAGACACCTTCTGAATTTGAGTGGTCAATTCTTAATTACAGTAATAAAAGAACAGAAATTCAAAAATGTTACATCTGCTTCCTTTCAGTTAAGTTTTTCAGGAAAGCTGCTATCCAAGACAACACACAAATTCCCACTACGTGTATTTTCCTCAACTACATTGTACTAGAAATACTAAGAAGTAATATAGAAAACACAGGAATATAAGGCTAATATAATCAGCAAACTATATCATTGAAAAAAACATTTATGATACAAGTACTGTAATACTTATTGTACCCATACTTTCCCAAAAGACAGATTTAATAAAATAATTAATTGCTAATTTATAAACTTAACAAAAATTAATAAAAATTTTCTCATATATACTTACAGTCCCACCTACTATTCTTCCTAGTGGATACCATGCCCTTTCATCAAACCAATTTAAAAATTCATAGAACCCATGGGATGCAAGATGATGAGTTGATCTATAGTTGAACCTACAGAAAGAAGAGGAAAAGGCACATTATTTTCTTTTCATCAAAATATTAAATAGTTAAACACAGGAACACTAATCTTTATGCTCACTGAAGGGGGAAAATGCATCTATCTGATCAGGAGTTCTTAATCCAGCATCCATGAACTTGGGTTGTTTTTGTTGTTGTTTTTAATTTTCTTGAAAACTATTTCATCCTATTCTCTGCATTTAAAAACCATCTTCTCAGAAGGGGTCCACAGTCTTCACCAGAGTGACTGCACCAAAGGGGTCCAGGATATAAAAAAGATCAAGAAGCCCTGATCGAATACATAAACTTCATGTATCATTCTCAGTAGCCTGTGTTGGTCTCTGTTAGTCTCCAGTGTTTGGGGGTGGGGGAAAATGGGACAACAAGCCTATTCATCTATCTCAATTTATTAACAGGGAAATTTCATGAGAACCAGCTAATCATTTCTTCATTTCACCAGACTACATTAAACTACTCCCCACTTTAAGACAGATTTGCAAAGAAGTATGCAGTCGGCATACATAATAAATTTACAAAATTCTTTCAGTGAATGTCTTCAAAGGTTTAAAAAGATTTATGTTGTAGGTATCTTAAAAATGCAAAATCCTCAGACTTATTTACCAAAACCTTGTAAGAAAGACTTGTGTTTATTTTGTTCTATCCTCTAATCGTACAGTAGATAACAGAGATACAAGCATTAATCTCTTTGGCAAGTTAAACATGGCAGATAAATCAGATAAGAATCAAAGAATTTCAGAGCTAAAAAGGATTACAGATCACTCAGTACTCCTACTCCATCATTTTACAGATAAAGAAATTGAAGCAAAGAGGAAAAAATTAAGTTCTCTCCTTTTTAAGGAATGAAACTCATCTTTAATGAGTTCCATTCATTCAACAAAAAAATACCTAGTTTTGTTTTGAATGGGTCTGGGCATGGGGCGGAGACCAGAGAGTGAGACAAATATAAGTACACTTTAAGATTTATTTACTAAGGCAATATAATCAGTCCTCGTACTCTGTATATCACACACACACAATTCCATACAGACTACAGCAATTTAGACCTTGAAAAAGGCATCTGATTATAGCTCCCTGCCCTTCATAAAGATGAGAAAAAATGAAATTCAGAGAATTATAGAGTTGGAGATGCTGTTCAGGATCTGGTCCTATAGAAGGTTCATCTTGTGCAGAGAGCTCCTCACTTGGCAGCCGGCCAACTCCTTCACTCTCCTCTTACCTGCTCCCCTTTCAGCTTCTTTTTTGGTGTTATCTTCCCCCAACAGACAGTAAGCTCCTTGAGGATAGGGAATGCATTTCTTTTTCAGATTTTTATCTTCTACTTTAGCTTGGTACCTGGCACAAAGCAGGCTTTTAACAAAAACTCACTGACTACTGCTGGGGTACTAAAAATTAGAAAACAACCTCAGCTTTTCTAGACCTTTCTTCTGATTAATCAATTCACCAACATTTATGAAACACCTATGTTCCAGGATCGAGAGAGCCTATGGCTTGACACATAGACCTGCAAGTGATCTGCATAGCTACTTCAATCCACAGGATCTGATAAGGTTATCACATGGGAGAGAATCCCAGTGAAAAGGCCAATGGACACATCCTCAGTTAAAGGACGGAGAGAGATGATATCCCAGCAAAACTGTCTCATATAAAATACCTGTAAAAAACCACTTAAGTTACCAAGGGAAGAGCAGAACTGAGGATTTTCCTCCTAATGTCAGTGTCACCAAAAGCCAAGCAAGCACAGTTTCAAGTGAGCTGCTCATCTAGGGTGAGAGCTTTGAGACAGTCACTGATCTGAACGCTAGGAAATTCTCTGCTGCCTTTAGTTGGCAGTGACAGTGACAGCGCAAATGAGCTGGTGAGTAAGGAAGAACTAAAGAAACACGGACACCTGGAACTCAGTAAGTCCCTCATCTTCTGCCCTCCTCCCTTGCCCCTTCCCTACTGTAGAGAGGACCACCAACCTCGAGCGCATCCTGGGCTCCTCCCTCCTTCCTGGCGGTTGCCAAGGCCATTTCCGCTAGCTGTTGCCAAGGCCATCTCTGCTAGTTTGCACCTTGGTAGCATCTCTCCAATACGTCCCTTTCTCACCTGACACTGGCCCACCATGGTCTAGGTCCTCATCACCTCCCACCTTGATAACTGTGATAACCTGCTGGGGAGGAAAGTGGGGGCACAGAGTAGTCTGCCTGCCCCAAGTCTCTGCCCATTCCAGTCCATCCTCCACTCAGTCACTAAAGGGACTTTCCCTAAAGCGAAGGTCTGATTAGGTCATAGCCCTGCACCCCAATAAACTCCAGGAAATGCTCTGCTTGGTATTCAAAGCCCTTTATAGCCTTGTGTTAGTTCCTGTGCCCACCCCCAACCAGACCTGACATACTCTTTATTCAAGTGACACCTCCCACAAGATATTCCATCTTCTGACTGGGCATTTTCCCTGGCTTTCTCCTCTTGATTAGAATTCTCTTTCTCATCTCCACCTCCTGGCTTCCCTCAACTTGCAGCTAAAATCTCATATTCTACAAGCCTTTCTTGACTCTCCTTAATGCTCTACTATCTCCCCTGTGTTGATTAGCTCCAATTTATTGTTTGCACAAAGTTGTTTTCATGGTCTCTTTCATTAAACTGGGAACTTCCTAAGGACAGGGACTGTCTTGGGGGAGAGGGGCTTCTTTGTATTCCCAGCAGTTAGGGCAGTACCTGGCACATGGCAGATCCACAATTAATGTTTACTGAGTCGTTCAGATGTTAAATAGTAAAGAGGAGGAGAAAAACAAAACAAGAATCCAAAGAGATAAGCAGAGTCTAAGGCAGGCATCTTAGGACTAAGAAGCCCTAGCTTGTTATTTTAGCCAAGAAGCCAGGAAAAATTCCAAAGGCCCCTCAGAAAGGGAATTATGGGTAGAACCTGATCCTGAAGAAGGCCAAGTGTGATTACCCTGGGAAAGGACATAGGATACTTCTCTCTAAACTTGGTATAATGAGTGCCTGGGGCCTAGCCAAGTGATCTGTCCACAAGACAATTTAACAAGGACCGTTGAAGATGAAGTAACAAGAGGATAAAAAGAGACTGTGAAATGGGAAGAAAGTCCTGTAGGGGAGCTCAAGGAAGACAAGACTCAAGTAAAGGACAAGGTATTTTCCAAAGACTGGAGGAGGCTAGGAACCAGCACTGGGAGCTTGCAAATAATTACAGACAACCATCATGAAGAAAAAATGGAATGCTAATAACCACAACTCCCTTAAAGACATCAATGTGCCATGGGAAAGGCACACCAATTCTTAAGTAACGAAGCCTTTACAACTGCATTAATAAAAGAAGCAAAACAGACTGCATTAACTTTATAGCAGAAATACCTGTGAAAGATTCTGTCAGCAAGGCTGTGCAAACCTCACAAGTCAAAAAAAAACAGCACGTGCAGAAAATCGGAAAGAGAAGGCCATGGATCTGCACATGCTAATGAGGACAACACTGAGGCACTGACGAGACCAACTATTCCCACTCTTTGAAGGTTCTGAGTTATGGAACAGCATTCCAGATCATCCTTCCCTAAATTAAACTAAGACCATTCTTGGTGTTAAGAAGCTTTCAATCGAATGATGTTGGTGCCTCATCTCTTATCTCTATACTCACTGCAAAGGCAATAGAGAGTTTGGCAAAGACATGCATTTGCCAGGTTGACTATAAATGGGAGGTGGTGTGATGGAGTGGACAGAGGGCTGGGTCTTTGTGTCAGAGGACTTGGGTCTCAATCTTATTAGACTCTAGCCCCTACCCACAATCCAGAAAAATAACATCTCTAAAATTCAGTTTCCTAATGGGAGTTTTAATAATATTAATTCATAATTAAATAATTAATAATCAAATGTTA
Organism: Notamacropus eugenii; assembly: GCF_028372415.1. Taxonomy (NCBI): domain Eukaryota; kingdom Metazoa; phylum Chordata; class Mammalia; order Diprotodontia; family Macropodidae; genus Notamacropus; species Notamacropus eugenii. The sequence continues at coordinate 23,562,870 of NC_092874.1, forward strand.
ATTAACTAATATTAGGAATAATATTCCTAATATTACTAAGCACATAAGGTTGTAAGCAAAACACTTCTGCAAACCTCAAACAGCTAAAGAAATTCAAGTTATCTACCTCCCATAGAATTGAGTAGAATGAGACTTAGCTGGCTTCCTGAATATTACAAACTGATTTACACACACACACACACACACACACGTTAATACAAGGACAAAGAAATGTTGTCTAACTGGTTCTATCTTCAATGAAAGAACTGTTTCAGAACTATGTTTTCCTAACCAACTGGAAAGCAGTAAAAACTCTTCTCTTGGTGGACAATTACAGTCATCCATCAACCACCTCCCCACTGAGATACTATTGGAGTATGAAACTATTAGAGAAGAGACATTTAATAATTTTTGTGTTCAATAAAGTGCCAAACATGTGCAACATCTTGAGTTCAGTGTTTGGGGGTGTGATCCTCATTCTCAAAAACGTTAAGGCCTAACATGAGCAACTTCCAATTTCCAACTACCAAAGGTTTAGCTTGTAAGTGTTGCTTGCATGTAGAATTATGTTTAAAGAAAACACTAAGGGAGAAGTTGTGCCCTGACCTTCTCCCACAGTGGGAACAGAGCCCTCACATCCCAGAAAAACAAAGGTCATCTTTTCCTGATGAAGAACTTTGCAGGCTTTGGATTACTTCTTCCCCTTTCAATGTTCCCCCAAACACCCTGTTATAGGTCCTAGGAATTGGCTGGGAGAAACTCCTTCATAGCCCATGGACAAAAAGGATAAGTGAGCTGGAAGGATAGGTTTAACCTTACAAGAAAATACTGTGGTCCATTGTGAAACTAAAAAGAAAAATTAGAGTGTTAACAGACAGCGTAGTTTAACGGTGTTTACAAATCAATAGTGAACAACAGTGAAAATGATTTCCCTGAAGCCCAGAATACCACTACAAAATAGGTTACAGAATTTTCTAATGAATATTTTTGGAGAAAACGATCCTTCATTCTACTTTTCTAAGAAAGAGAAACAAATGACAAAGAAGCATACTCTCACCCTGTTTTCACTCAAGAAAGCAAGTGCTGGGGGTCAGATGAAGCCTGAAGGGGCGCTGGAGACCACTAAACCCCTCAGTTTTCAAATGATCGTGCTGAGGCCCAAGGAGGTAACAATGACAGCGGAGAGCTGCATAGGTGCTCAACAGCTGGAGGGACCCCATGCCTTATACCATTTGCCACTAGAACTACAGTTACTTCAACACAAACACAATTCCCCAAGATTAAGTATTACTTTATGTACCTCTCAAGAAAGCAGAGGGTAAAGTATATATGAAAAGATTTTTTTCTTTTACAAAGTTATATTAAGAGGCTTTTTGACAATTAAAGTGTTCATCTTCAGCAAGCTGGAAAGTTTAGCTCTCCAGAATGATTCATTCCCCAAAGCTTTCGAATAGCTAACATCTGAATGTATTATATGCCTGCAATAATTCAGCTTATTTAACAGATTCCAAAGTGAAAATGACAATAGGAAGCTTATAAAAAGTTCACAGGGCCTCTCACATGAAGGAAGGGAACCTTAGGTCACATCGACCCATTCCTCGTTTATGGATGAGACCAAGTACGATTCGTTGGGCCACTGGCTGCCTCTAACCAGAAAACATTCAGGTTAGTTCTCTCTTGGCTTGCAGCTGTTCCCACTTAAGCACGATTTCTAAATGGACTGATTTCTGAGAGGCACAGAACCTGAGGGATCCCGAACATTCTCTCTTCTCTTTTTCTTTGCCTCTGACCTTCTGATCCAGGTCAGTCCAGTCTATTAAATACTGACTAGTCTGCTCTCCAGGAGGGTCTCCAAAAAGGGATTTCAAATGGAATTAAAACAAAACAAAACAAAAACTAACAAACTAACAACAGATTTCCTACAAAAAACCCAGCTGGCACTTTTGAAACAAATGTTCTCCAGCTTTAATGAATGTGGTATTAATACACATATTCTTATCTAGAAACCCTCTACAGTTAAACTAATGAATTTCAATCTAAACCTCAAATCCTCAGAAATATTTCCTATTTTCTAAAGGGGCAAGGTTTCAAACAAAGTAGATTTACAAAAAAGAATCAGATTGCTTTTTCATAAAATGAATTATCTCAGGACTCTTCTGTATGGAAAGTTTCCATTGTGCATTTAAAATGAGATTCCATTTATATATACCTTTTAAAGAAGACACTGAAGTAAAGACCTTTAAACGTTATTAACTAGGTCATTCGCTACCATTCAGCCTCCTCTACTCTAGTTTCATGAATCCTTATTTGCAACTATCAGAAACATCCAGTAGAACAAGCAGCCACAGCACTTATAAGGCAACAACTACATGCCAGGTACAGTGCTAGGCGCTGGGAATACAAATATGATGAAAAAAATCTCTAAGATTACATTGTAATGAAGAAGACAAGAAGGCAAAGAGATGGTAAATAGATGATAGATCTCTAGCCAGATAAATCTATGTGTATATCATATCCACAGACCATGGTGCTCTGTGTGTGAGGGCCAGTTTGGCTGGATCTCAGAGAAGCTGGGGACACATAAAGAATGCTAGCTAGCAGGAATGGTACAGTCAGGTGAAGGCTCTTCAGAGTGAGAGGTGACATGGGCATATCTGTCAGCAGCAGGGAATGAGCAAGTAAATGAGGAAAGATGTAAGATTTGAGAGTAGGGATGAAAGTGGGGGCAATCTACTGGAAAAGATAGAAGGTGATAGGACTGAGGATGCATAGAGTGGGGTTTGCTCAGCAAGGAGAAGGGCCACCTTGTCAAAGACAGGAGTGAAGTAGAGAGTGAAAAAAGATGTCTAAGTGAGGTGAGATCATAGAACTCCAGGTAAAGAAGCTTAATTTTCAGTAAATTATGAGCTGCAGTTCTCAGCTGAGAGGATGGGGAAAGTGGTACAGTTGGAGACTTGAGGAGGAATGCTGGGAAGTGTTGGAAGAACTCTCACGGTGAGTGGGATAATGGACTGATTATGGAGGAATATCAGGATTTCCTTGCTGCAGCGAGGATTCATTTGAATTTATGTAATATAAATTTGTAGTGAAGCTATTCAAAAAAATTTTGTGATTTTCTCCAGCTTTGTTCTCATTAAGCTTTCTATAAATTTGCTCTTCCTTCCATGTCTGGCTCTTTGATGAGGTAATGATGTTGACAATTATCTTCAGCATAAGCTTTTAAAAAGAGTGAGTCTGATGAATACAGCAGGTTTTTAGGCTCTTCTGGCCTCCTCATTATGGCAAATGATTCATATCAGTTAAATTTCTATATGAAATTGTTGTAATTGGCATTATTCATTTCCCCTTTTTCAGCATCAATCACCTATTTTTGGAAGGTCATGACAAAGGTTAAACTGCACACCATTTTTTTTTTTATTCCTTCTAGAAATATCAATTACGATCTTTATTCAAGCAAGGTGGTGGTATGCCTGAAGAAAAGAAAAGGTGGACGGTTCAAAAACTGAGTCCCACAATCAATCCTAAGCCCTTTGAAATGTTATCAATTTCATTTCCTGGGATGCTATTGGGTATTCAGCATGTCCACAGCACAATCTTCTGCTTCTTTTCCTGAAGAAGGAATTCATGAGGCCTAGGAGCAGAGAGTAGTAGGAAGTGTAGTGCATTCAAACCACTGATCTTTCCCGCCTGAGCCATATTTACCAACGTATGTTTTACCATCCTCAGCTATTTGCATTTAAGTCACTATGTATCAAAGTGTACATATCAATTTAATCCAATAGATCTTTGACTTCATGGAATTTTTCTACTTCACCTTCTTAAACAGATGTTGGCACAGAAAGCACAATTATTGTCACAGTGCACTTAAAAAAAGCCTTATCCTGAGTACTGCAATGTGATACGAGTAACTGTCCAAGAAATTTAAGTTGCTTGTTGCCTTTGAGCATGCAATTAAAAAACTCTGCCTACTCCTTTACTTACTTTTCCCAGGAGAACCCAAAAACCTCTAAGTCATTCTTCCACTTAGTTGCAACAACACTATCAAAATTGATACTGCTCAGTTCTTCCAACAGAATAGCCAGTGACCAATAGTGGGCAGAGAGCTCATGTAAACCATGTACAACTGCGTCTGAGAACTCGACTTCTTTTCCCACAACTTGGTCACCAGCGCTGCAGAAGAAAGATTCCCATCCAAGACTGAGGACCATTTTTTATTTTTCTGCTTCCTGGGATGCTATGACCAAAAATTCATCACAATTAGGTATGAGTAAGGCTCTATTAAAAGTATTTGTCATAAGGGATTTTAATTACATAAATACTTGACACTCCCCTAACCAAGATGCCTTTGTGGATTTGTTCTTAAATCTTTACAATCCTCTTCAATTTTAAAAATGGTAACTGTGGCAAAACAAAGCAAAAAAAAATACATATAATCACAAGAATCACAGACTATTAAAATAACCAGGTTAAGGTGCCTTTTAAAAAATGTTACCTCTGACATGGATAAGCTTAAATGTTAGAAAACCAAAAGTTTAGGAGTCTAAAAGCCAATTAAAGTGACTCATTACCCAAGATCAGTCTATGTGTCCTATTTTTTTTTAGTCAACAACTCACCATAAGGCTGAAAAGAGAAATTTGTATACAGTAACAGCAATTTTAAGAACAATTTTGAGTAAGTCATTTTGACCGTTATAAATACCCAAATTAACTACAAAGGATGTATGAAGGAAGATATTATCTGCTTCCAGAGAAAGAACTGAGAAACGGATGCAGAGAATAATTTTACATATAGACATATTTGTGTCTAATGGTAGCCATCTATAAGGGGGTGGAAGGAAAAAAAAATTTACATGAAAACTTTTGCATATATTTAAAAGCAATCAAGTTATACGTAACAGATTTGCCATTTCACATGCAATCATCTTTTTTAAATTATACTATGTTATAGAAATGATTGCTTTATTTCATAAACTAAAAAAAGACAGATTGAAATTGAAAAAAAAAAGGCTGAATTATTCTCAAACTTGGACAATGCCATTAATAAAACAGATTTTAAAAAACAATTTCATTTTCTCTTTCAATCTATCCATTTTCCCCCTTTGCTGGTATTTCCCAGTGTGCTCAGTTCCCTTTCACCTTCCACAGCCAATCTCTTAGAAAAGGCTCTGTCCATTTCTGCCTCTACTTTTTCTCATCTCACTCCTCAACTCCTTCCAACCTGGTTTGGAAACCCACTTCTCTTCACTGAAAGTGCCTTCACGAACATCCCTGCCTCATTATGCTAAACCTTTTCTGTTTTCCAGCTTCCATTCTTCTCAGAACAGTCAAGTCAACAAGCATTTATTAAGCACTTCCTGTGTGTCAGGAACTGCTCTAAGTGTTAGAAATATAGCACAAGCAAAGCTAGCTCTTCTCCTCAAGGACATCCTAAGGGGGGAATGCATGAATGGAAGCTGAAAAGTGTGTGGGCCCAGATTTCTTCTCCATGGTTACTTCACTCCAGAGTTTACAGAATTTTGACCCCAACCACCAATTCTTCCTCCCTGTTTATAAGATCAGATCCTGGATAGAATTTCCTCCATGCTAGTTCCTCCATCTTTTATAAGAAGAAATAATCATTAATCAAATGAAGCAGTTATTAGTTGCTCTGCTTTTGCCAGGGAGACAGCTAGTTACTTGAAGTCCCCTGGAACTACATATCATGCAAGGCAAGGTTTGTGCTCTATGTTCCATCTTCATCTCTTTCTTCCTTCTAGCCAAGCTACTTTCCTACAATGACAAACTCAATTCTGGTTCTTACTCCAATGACCTTCAACTAAACACACTCCACCATGCATTCTCTCTGGGTCTGGATCGCCTCATGTGTAAAGCATCACTCTTCATCTTGAGCTCACTCTTTTCTAGGGAGCCTTTCCTGAACCTCCCTCACCCAAGACCATCTCACTTGTGTGACCTCAGAAGAGTCACTTAGCTTCTCTGGGCTGAAATCTTTCATCTGCTTTAAAAACAAAGGGATTAGACCTGGTCCCCACAAACTCAGTCTCTCTAGTGAGATGGAATTACTCTTTCTACACTCAGATTTTACTCTGCCTTGACTGATCCGCTGCTGCCATTATACATCAACTTGCTGAAGACTTCTCATATCCATCCCAACTCCTCCCGATAGAACACAAGGTCCTAAGGGCAGGGACTATGGCATTTTATTTTTGTATTCCTAGCAGAATGCCTTGGACATAGTAGGCCTTGGACAATGTTTGTTAAATCTGTTCAAATGGAATCCAACCTCAATAGCACAGGAAAGACCAAGACCTTCAGTACTTATGCCCATGTTCACCACAGGGAAATTTATATTAAGGAATGAAGCCAAGCAAACATTTCTGAAGCAACTCCTCAATAAGACATGATGGGGGGATGCCAGGGGAAGAGTCTGTTTTAAATAGTAACATTAGAAGAATGCTTTAAAATATTCTAAGTAAAAGGATGTCTGGTATTAGGGAAGGGAGACAGACAACTATATATAAAACAAGGTTTTGGAAAGCGTATTTCTATATGGCTTTATTTGGGGCACAAAGTATACACCAAATGTTTCCTCGAAGATACCCATCAAAGCATACTCGAAGCTCTTCTGAATTTCACAATCTCTGATGGGGTGTTGTTTTACTTTCTGAATGAAATTCTAATAAACAGAGGATTCATGCTGTATAGTACACTATAATATCTGATAGCCAACTATGACTGGTTGCTATACTGCCCACTCTACCTAACCTACCAATACACACATCTGAAAACTTCCTACTGTAGTCACAAGGAAAAGAATTTATTGTTGAACAAGTCTGGTGTTTGCAATTTCTGTCACAATCATGGAACCAAAGCCCATGATTTGGCACATATGCACACACACACATACACCCCTATGACATATTATCTCTGTGGGAAAGTGAAGTTTTAAGCTCAGTCAGATTGGTGTTTTGTGCTTCACTGTGTGTGACAGTGACACAAGTCACTTTCCCTTTCAGCTTCCATTTCCTCATCTGTAAATGAAGATCTCGCCTTGCTAGTTCAGTGTTGTTACGAAGCTCAAATGGGCACCTCTGTACAGTACTTTGCAGACCTTACAAAAACTCTTTACTGGCTAAAAGTATTATTAAAAGCAATGAAAGAATGGCAGAATAATCTAATTTTTAAAATTTAAGATGAAAAAAATCAGATAAAAAAGGTCCAAAATGAAAATATGTCTAGATTATAGGTATTCCTAAGGACAATTTTGGTGACAATCACACAGGAGGACATAATAACCATCTGGAAAAATAGGAGAGATTAAATGGATACTATGAAACAGGGACTTCATTTTAAAAATTCACAATAGGTCCACATTCATTGCTCATAGTAAAAATAAACTATAAGATATTTTGGTCAAAATATAATTAGTTAAAAATGCAAAGACCTAACATGGAATCAGATGCTATCATCCAGAGAGTAAAAGATCTCTCTAAAACTGAAACAGGTTACACAGTTGAATGTGAACAGTGTTTTGTTTAAGCATTTTCTCCTAAAACTGAAAGCTTGTGAGAATTGACTATAACGTTGTAAGAACTACCGAAGCAGGGGAACTGAGCCACCTGTGGGAATTCCTTTATAAAAAAGAAAAACTGGATTTCTAACTTGGGGATTCCTCAAGTTTTCTTAAAGCCAGAAACATTTTCATTAACTTAGATACAAACCGACAAGAGTAATCAACAGCATTATTTTATATTTTAAACCAGCGGTATCAAATGCTAATACAGAGGCCACAAAGCAGTACATAAGGATCCCCAAGAGGCTTATATTGACTTAGAAAATCATCTATTACCATTACCTCTGGTTTGCCAATCACATTTTGATTCAGTTTGGGCCCACTTAGGACTATTATAAGCTGTGTGTCTGACACCTCTGCTTTCAACTATTCCTTTTCATTTATCAATTAAGAAAATGCAAGACAAATTTTTTTTAAAAGGGTCTGAGTACCTATTATATGCAAGGCAAAGCTGGATAGGAGACAGACTAAGCAATGTATAAAATGATACCTGTAAACAATATAGGAATAAAGGCAAAAAAGGACAAGAAAGATCAAGTAAAGAAGGACAAGGGAAAAATCCCCAGCAGGTACATACTCTGGTGCCCATAGGCTGCTGTCCCCTCCCTCCTCTTTCACTGTGTGTCTCTAGGGAAATTGGGAGACCATGTACACTAGGACTAAATGGCTCCTGTGGCAGAACCTCTCCAAAACATCTTGTGCTTGGAGCCATAGTTGAAGCAGTCCTGAGAACTACGACAAGAAACACAACCGCACTGGCTAAATTATCAGTAACTAAAGTAAAGTAAAGCAATTGTGCTTCCTTAAACTGACACATTTTTACAAGATATTCAGCAATGGACAGAACAGAGAAAGTATTCAGGAAAGGGTGGGCTGCATGAAGGGAGGCCAAGAAGGATGGTCATCAGATTTGGCAATTGAGAAATTGTCTGTGACTTTCAAGAGGGAGGTTTCAGTGAGGAAAATGATGCCCTTGGCAGAAATGGACAAGTCTAGAGAAAGATGATATAATATCCCAGTGAAAAAAGAGCTGAATTAAGAATCTGAAGTCTTGTGTTCAAAGTCCATCTCTGCCACTAGATAGGCTCCCTTCCTGACTGAAATCTGTGCTCCTGTGAGGTCTGGATCCACAACCCAAGCCATCTAAGCCTGCTCACTCTGCTTCCAACCCTCCAGGATCCTGCCCCTAGCCCTGGGGCACCTGCCACAGGCCATAGGTGAAATGGGAAGGACAGAGTAGGCTGGACGCAGAGATGCTTTGCCTGGGCTGCTAGCAGGGGAACCTCATACCAGTGTGGGCACAGAAGAAAACAGGGGCTTGCAAAGACACAAAGAGCCAACCAGAGGCTATGTGCACCTATGGAGTGCTATAAGCAACTCCAGAAGTGCTGCTTGTTAATGGCGAAAGGGGATGGTGTGGATGGACAGGAATTAAGTCCCACAACTGGCTATCCAGACAAAAATGAATCCCCTTCTTGTCCTTGGATTGGTTAGTTATCCCACCCACTGGAGGGCCAGAGACCCTACTTTGGAAGTCACTGATACAAATGATTTTCTTTCTCTCTCCTATTAAAATGTTTAGTTCTTTTTTAAAAAATTTATTTTCAGTTCCAAATTCCCCCTCCCCCACTTACTGAGAAAGAAAAACAAAACTGATACAAATATTCTAGCGAAGCATTTTATTTACACTCCTCTCCTGGAGAGCTTCTCCCTGCCCTCTGGGCCTGGGACCTCTCTATGTGGAGGTGGGCAGAATGCTGCAGAGTCTTCCAGAGCTGTGTTGGTTCCCCTGAGCTGGCCAGTGGTCTTAAGCTTTTCCAGGTTGCTTGTGTTTACGATATTGTTTTACCTACTTCTGCTCACTTCACAGAAGTCTCCCCAGGTCCTTCCTTCATCATTTCTTATGATACTTTTTATTTTTTCCATCACATACACATTTCCTCCCTTGCTTAACCTACCTCAATTGATGGACATCACTCAGTTTCTAATTTTCTGCCACCAGGAAAAGAACTGTTATAAATATTTTTAAATTTTGTTTATGGGTCCTTTTCCTCTTTCTTTGATGTCGCTGGGGTTTAGACCTAGTATTAGTATCACTGGCCTAATAATTAACATCAAGAAAACAGAGGTGCTCCATCAGACACCCCCACACCATCCGTATGTGGAACCATCTGTTACAACAAATGGAGAAGTTGTGAATGCTGTGGATAAGTTCAATTACCTTGGTAGTGTACTTTCCAGGGATATACACATTGACAATGAAGTTGATGCATACATTGCCAGAACTAGCTTAGTGTTTGGGAGGCTCCCAAGAAAAGTACGAGAGGGAAGAGGTATTAGACTGACTCCCAAATAGAGCCGCTGTGCTGACCTCATTGTTGTATGCCCGTGAAACATGGACAGTCTAGCATACAGTCTACTATGGTAGTGCCACACTAGGAAACTGAATCACTTCCACTGGAACTGTTTTAGGAATATTCTGAATATCACCTGGCAGGATAAGGTACCAGACACTGAAGTGCTTGCTTGAGTTGAACTGCCAAGCATTCAAACTATGCTTCAGAGAGCGTAACTCCAATGGGCTGGCCATATTGTTTGAATGCAAAATATACACTTGCCAAAAAGATCATTTTATGGAGAACTCACATGGGGCAGGCAATCACATGGTGGCCAGATGAAGCGATACAAGGACACTCTCAACGTCTTTCTCAAGAACTTTGTATCTGACTATGCAACATAGGAGACACTGGCACAGCACCACTTAGCATGGTGTACCCACATCAGAAAGGGAGCTGCACTATAGCACAAAGTAAACTTAGTAGGATGTGCAAATTTGGAGTATCTACCCCAAATATTCACAGACTATCTGTGCACAACCTGTGGTAGAGCATTCTGAGATCATATTGGTCTGATCAGCCACAGTTGAACACAATGAAACTTTACTTTATCATGGTGATGTCATTTTGGTCCTCTTCGAAAACAAAGAACAACCAACCAACCAACCAACCAGTATCACTGGTTTAAAGGCTATGCACTGTTTAATAACTTTGTGGGTTTAGTTCCAGACTGTCTTTCAGAATGGCTGCACCAATTTCCCATAACCTTTCTCGCATGTACCATTTTCCTTTTTTTGTCAACTACAGGTGTAAATCAGTGTTGCTTTAATTTGCATTTACTAGCTATTGATCTCTTGGATTTCTTCCTCTAAAAACTATCTATTCATACCCTTATTTATCGATTGAGAAACTGAATCAGTTTCCTACATATTTTAGAAATGAGACATTTATCAAAGAAACTCGTTACTAAGACCCCTTCCCCCATTTTCTCCTCTTCTAGTTTTAGCTGCATTGGTTTTGTTTGTATAAAACCTTTTGAATTTTATATAATCAAAATTATCCATTTACCTCCTATGAACAACTTAATTTCTTGTTTGGCCAAAAACTCTTTTCCAGTCCTTGCTCCTCTGACTTGTTTATGTCCTAAGCAGTGTTTTTCAGACCATGGGGCTGGTGCAGCACTAATGGCACTGGAGAAAGCAAAGTGGTCAGATGCTGTGCATGCCTGCATGGCCCTCACCCCTCACTGTGCCTCTTAGATGTATCCTTAGTATCCTTCAGGATTCAAAGCAAAGACACAGCACCTTCCCCTGAGGTGAAGGTCTTTCCAATCCTTCCCCTTGTTCCCCTCCCATTACCTCCTATTTCTTTGGTATACACTTAAATACTTGGGTCCATACGTATATATGTGCCATCTCCCCTTTTAGACTCTTAAGTCCTTGAAGGCAAGGTTTGTCTCACTCCTGTCTGTGAATCCCACATACCTAGCACAGTGTCTGGAAGACATTTCACAAATGCTTGCAGATTGATTTCTATCTGGAAATATATCAATGATCTGTGTCACTCCTCCCACTCCATGAACTCCAGTTGCTCCCTATGACCTCCAGGATCAAATACAAAGTGCTCTGTTTGGTGTTTATTCACAACCCTTGATGACCTTGCCCCCTTGTACCCCTTATTTGCCATCCCCAACCCACCCAATGATTTCATGATGCTGGCTCTTCCTCCTCTGTACCAAACCCTCTAAGAGGCCTGGTATGCTCTCCCTCCAGCCTTCAGGGTTCTTTCCAGGTCCAGGTACCACACAGCCTCCTACAAAAAGCCTTTCTTGATGCCCCTTAAATACAAGGGTCTTTCCCTACTGAGTGCCGGGAATAATGTAGAAATGCTCAGGGCTTTTCAAAGAGAAGCATGATCTGTACAGTGACTCCCACAATGTCAATGCAAATAGGTGTGCGCTGAAATAATAAAGGCAGTGGTCTAGAGTACAATGGTCTCCAAACTTTTCTCATCACTATAGGGAAAAAAATTGAGCATGCACCCCAAAATATTTTTGTGACACATACAGCATAAAACAAGAAAAATATTAAATGAGATCATACAAATATTGTGTAATAATTTATTAGTTATTCAAATATATTCTCACACCACTACTAAAATATTACCAATAACATTTTTAGTAACAGCGTAACTGAAAGGATTCATTAACTTTTCAAAATCTTGGTTTACTTGTGTGCAAAACACAAATAAGCTGCACAGGATCACAGTTAATGAGCAGGCGAACAGTTGTCACTGTGGGAACTCCCCCGCCATGCCCGCAGGGCAGTCCAAGCATCACATTTAGCCCCTAACTTTTAATCTGTAAATATTAGTCAACTTTAATTTAAAAAAAAATTTCCAACCGCTGTGTCTATAACACCGATCATACCTCATTCTTGTCACAACCTGTCAATCAGGAGCATTTGACTTACTGTAAACAAATGTTGGGGGCTAAGGCACAAGGATTTTCTTGTTGGCGGGTGTGTGGGACGGCATCCCATCTGCTCCAAGAATTCGAGCTATTACAATTCTAGGCTAGAAAAAAAGAGTGGTTGGAATGGGCATCTTCATTTATTTCAACGATTTTCTGAAAGAGGTGGGTAGATACCGCCAGGCCCCGCATCCTTCCTGAGTCACCCCCCCGCTTCAGTGCTCCCCTCTTTGAAATCTTTCCCAGCCAGTCACTCTGTAAGCTTTTGTATGTATTGGTAACTGTCCAAATCCCAAACTTTTCTTTGGTTCCAGCTCTGGAGGATCCTTTTTCACTTGGTCCACATGATCCTGGCCTTTCTTGGATTTGGGTTCCTCAGATATCTGAGCTCTTTGTCTTATCTGCCTCTTTTATAGAAGCATCTAAATTTAGAAGCAGATCTAATTCTTTATCCATATGGTCCACAGCTAGCTGCAATAGGAAGGCAATGTTTTGGGCCTAAGCCCCTTTTTACCTGCGAGCATGGCATAAAAACGATCCATAATGCACAATCATCATATAAATATGTGCAGAGAAAAGTGACCATTTGACAAAGCACGTAAAATTTTAAGTCACTGAAATTACCTCACATAGGTGACTTATTTTACAGGCCCGAATCTTAATGATGTTTTGAAGGACAAAGTAAATACCTCTCTGAACCTTTAACCCCTGTACCTCGAATGCTGAGGGGCACACATTTTCCAACTGGGGGGGGGGCAGTGGAGGAAGACTATCACCATTTCTGATTACACACCTTGCATATAATTGACTGAAACAGAAATTGTAATGAACAATTCCACATTCTTTAGAACCTTTATTAAGCAAATAATCCCACTATGGCTAGGCAATGATCTAGACACAACTTCTGTCCTCTTGAGTGTACAATCTGGGTGAGGAATACACATTTGGGTATGTCCTATAGTAACACATACATATGTATAAGATATATACAACACAGACTCCTAAGAGTATGAGACGATGAGTAAAGGTTAGAGAAGTAAAGATCATTTTCAAAGGGGGTTAATCAGAGAAGACATCATAGAAGAGGTGGCACCTGAGGTCAGACCTGAAGGACAGATATCCTGCCCACTTGCAGGTGAGGTGTGAGGAGACTGCAGCCAAAGCAAGGGTGACAAAAGACACTGAGACTGCCCAAAAACGTGAGGGCAACGACGCTGAGTGCCCAACATGCACCATGCCATTCACGCAGCATGGGATGGGCAGCTCTGATGCTGGCCAAGTTAGGAAGTACTGATCAGGTGTAAAACAGATATAATCAGCAAAAACCTCTAGAGGAAAAGCAGTATTTCTGGAATGCTTTGTTACAGCAATGAAGTTAAGAAGGACTAGAACTTAAAAGACTTTGAATGATCAAGCTTCATCTATTGACACAGGGGAGTTTTTTTTAATCCATAAAGAAAATGAAGATTTTTATTTCAAAATAAAAAAATTATGGTGTCAATTAATGTACCTGGCCTTTCCAGTATTAAACAGGAAAAAGAAATCTAATTGGAGGAATGACTGACAAGATAATTAGAACTCTATGTTTCTACCATTTCATATCTATGTGCTCATGTTTATGTAAATCCATTCATTTGCAAGAACTATTTTAAAGTTCTAACTATAGGGGTGACCTGGTGATAATGCTATTTTCAGAGTCTCGGCTTAAATCAGAAGCTTGCCCTATAGGTGAGAGAGCCTTATGATATCCTGTAACTGATGCTGTCCTGGACAAGGCTTGGATCCACTGTATAGGAGGGTCATCACTATAAGGCTAATGCACAATAATAATACTTGTTAAACTGGAAAAAACAAAGCCAATAAATTAGTGATAAAACACTAGAGAAATGTTCAGGCTGCCCCATTGCAAACTGGTGTGATGTGCTAAGCTGGTTTAAAAAAACCACAAATGAACCAGAAGAGGAATTAAAACAGAAATTCTAGGAGCACAGATGAAAGCTGTGGCAGGGAGTTTTGTTTCTCCACTAGCCCACCCTGACTTCTACTTCCACTCCCTTGCCTCCCCATCCCTTACCACAAAGAAAAATTCAAAAGACAATGACCCTCAAAAGCAGACTTGACAACCACAACTAAGAAGGCGCACTTTTTTCTTCCCAATACCCATCTAATATTTCCTAGGAACAGTATAGATTAATATACATATAGATGCTATTATAAATTTATATTTAATTAAATATAACTAAAAACACAATCTCAGTAACTATTCTTTTAAATTAATATTAAATTGGTGACAAAAATAAATTAAAAATCTATTATATTAATTGTTAGTATCTTTAAATACTCTTATCCTGTATTATATTTACAAGATTTATCTCCAAGTAATTACACAATTCTCAATGCTTTAACAATTGAATAAATGAAGGTTGAAAAGTTTGAAGGCAAAAATATGCATTCTATCTCCAGAGATAAAAAGGATACAATATTCTGAATAAAAAAATCTTTCACTTCCTGATACTGCTATAAGCGAAGCTAACATGGAATTATTTTAGAAACAGAAAAATCCAGAGTAAATACAATCAACTTGACTGTCCCTAATATAGTCTACCAGAGCAGAGACCATATGTGGCCCTCTAGGTCCTCGGGTGTGGCCTTTTGACTGTGGCCAAGTTTTATAGAACAAATTCTTTTACGAAGGGGATTTGTTCTGTGAAGTTTGGATTCAGTCAAAGGGCTGCACTTGAGGGCACAGAGGGGCCTCATGTGGCCTTGAGGCTGCAGGTTCTGCACTCCTGCATACTGCTTCGTTAAGTGTAAAGGCTTAATGATATGGCCTCTATGTCATAATGTCTTCAGTTTTTACAAAATGACAAAGGTTAAGAATGACTGGAAAGTAAAATGACTCATGAAACGCTTTCACTACTCCCAACATTACCACAAAGGTAATGCAAACTAAAGTAAATGCACAGGTCACGTGAGGAATGAATGGCAAAGATATTTGGAAAGTTCAGAGCTAAGCCATCCATAACTCTTCTTAGCATGAGCAACACCTATCACAGTGGATAGAGTCCCAGCCTGAAGGCAGGAAGACTCAAGTTCAGATCTGGCCTCAGACTAGTTGTGGTTCCTGTGTCTGCCTTCATTTCCTCAACCATCAAACGGCCATAATGACAACACCTACTCCCAGGTCATAGGCAGTGGCTTATCCAATCTACTTCTACTCCTTTCATTCTCCAGGTGAGAAAACTGGGGTCCACAGTGACTATGAGGTGACTTGTCCAAGGTCACACAGGAGCTCCAGAGGTGGAATATGGACCCAAGTTCAGAGTTTCCTGGACAAGCAAAGATTGAATTCTGGGCATTGGCACATGTCAGAGGTTTTGGGAAAACTGTTTTCAAAGAGTTCAGGAAAAGGACCATCAGGAGCCCACAGCTGGAACAAGTTAGTACTAGCAGGATGCTCTAAAGAAATAAATACTATTGAAACCAATTGGTCTAATGAGGAAGAAGAGGTGATGCCTAAAGATGTTGATGTACGGGTGACTCACTTTTTAAAGATATGAAGCAGATAGAAGCAAAAAAGGACGAGTAACAGAGAACAAAGATGAAGGAGTAGCAAGGCTTTCTAAACAACGTCAGAGTGGCTGAGAACATCCCAAATGTTATCATGATGAAAGCTGACAAGATGAGTAGGTCAATCGGGAGAATGCCAGACATCCCATATACTTGGATTACAGCAAAAACACGCCCAAGTTTCTGATGCTTGTCTCATGTAAAATACTGAGAACAACGGGCTAGACAGGTAACAGGCTCGCTGGCTGAACTCAAAGAGCAGTTAATGCAAATTTGGTTTCTCCAAGGGCACCTTCAGCCCCATGCTACTCAACCTTAGGTAGAGGTATGGGTGGCCTACTCAGCAACTTGATACATGATACAAAACAAGGAAAGAGAGTTTTATACCAGAAAATAACCAGAATCCAAAAGGGGAAACACAATGGAAAAACCACCCAACTCCATGTAAGACTACATCTGTTCCCTAGGAATCTCAAGATCTACATTAATGTTCCAAAAAAAATCAATTCCATAAATCCAATTGGGCAAAGTATGGTTAGACAAAAGTTTTCATAAGAAAAATGTGAAGTGACAAATTAAATAAAAAACATTAAGAGGTATAGTATCCAGAACAGGTGGTAAGACTTGACTGTGGAGAGCCATGTGCAAGCTTGGCAGGGTGGAATCCACAAGGACAGCCAGTCACCAAACCAGCGGAGGCAACAAAGACCCTCTCTCAAGACCAATATATGGGAAGTGAGGACTTCGGGCCTGATCACAAGAAGGCAAAGGTTGGCCAAGCAGGGGAAAGGTGGCTTCCTTTGCTCTGTTCTGGTCCAGGGAGCAGAATTAGGAATAAAATCACCAAGCAGCACACTCAAAAGTGATTTAAGCAAGAGTCCCTTGACCCCAAGGGCCATCTCACAGTAGGGGCAATCTCAGGATGTCTCCAAGCAGAGAAGATTCTTGTGTCTGTGCAGGTAGGGCAGGGGGAGTGGGGAGGGGTGCTCTGAGCTCCCTCCCAAATCAAACTGTCCATATTAAAGTGGCTTTGCCTTGGAGACAAGAGACAGGGGAACCAACTGCCTAGAAGTACACTGAAATAAAAAATGGCACCAAGGCAAGGGAGGTGGACTGGAAAGTGAGCAAGCCTGGTTCGCATCATGACTCTACTGGTTAATACTTTAGTTTTCTTGTCCCCAGTTTCCTCATCTACAAAATGAAGGGATTGGACAAGGTGGCCTCAAAGGCTCCTCTCAGCTCGAAGTCAATCCCATGAGAACACCCGATGGTGCTCAAAGCACTCAAGGGGTGGAAATTTCAGAGGAATCAGAGGGCCTGGAATCTGGGGATAGCCTGAAAAACTACACACTTTAGAGACTGGCATGGATTCCTGCTAAGACCCTTAAAAATTCTTATAAGAGAGAATTGGTGAGCACTCAGAGAGGGGACTTGCCACAACAACCTGGTTAAGCTGGAAAATGCTGTTTCCTCCCTCAAACCAACTCTCATGGACAGAGTTTAGCAGTATATACCCCAGGATTATGTCTCTTCCTTCACCCAATCACCAAATAACCATCATCATTTCTCAAGGTTATCTGGAGAAGCCAATATCTCCTCCAAGGAAAAGTGATTTGGGACCACATCAGACAAGACACTAGTCTATTTGACTTTTTTTATCTACCATAACCAACAGAATAAAGATCAATGAAAAGAGGCAATAATAGCAAAATTTCAGCTCAATACAAGGAAAAAATTCCCATCAATTAGAGCTATTTAAAGCAAAGGAACAGGCCACCCTGGGGAGTAGAAAATTCCTTAGCTATGGAATTCTTTAAGTAGTAGGCAAGATAAATGCTTGTTGGGGATACTATTAATGAGAGATTCTTGATTCAAGTAAAATATCCCAGAAGATCACTGACATTCCTCCTCACTTTAAGATTTTATGACATTATGACTACCCTGTCTCAGTGTTTCTCAGTCTGGTTCACCTAAAATTGCCAACTCCAGGGTCTGCAAGTGCAAGAAGGAGGAAAGCCATCTATCTCCCTTTTACGGTCAACAAGCCTAAGAGGACTTTCCTGTGCCACTTTGACAGCCAGCCTCCACAAACCCATCTGTACAAATGGGTACATCCCTCTGGATAAAGCTATCATCTTCCTCCTAATGCTCTTCCAGAGATGATGCTTGCAGTTGGACTTTAACCCATTACAGTGGGCAGGGATTTAACAGGCAGAGAAAGAAGAAGGACATTCTAGGCCTAAAAGGCAGAGAATGCAGAGCTGCAATGAGGAATGGCTGGAGGTAGAGTTAGAGTACCAACATGGGAAGAGGCCTGCATTTCAGGGAAAGGCTTCTGAATGTCTATCTCAGGGAGGAACAGATAGCAAGGAGTACTTTTGTACAGGTCCCAACATACTACATCTATGAGTAAGAATGGCTACTCTGGCAGTGCCATTAAAAATGGAAGCTGTGTTAGGAGGCTACTAGAATTACTTCTGGGTTATGAAACCAATAAGATACAGGATGAGACATTTTGTTTGGTCTCCATGAACTTGCAAACCCCTCCCCCCACAAAAAAAACCCCAAGAGTAATTACGCACCAGAGGTAGTGCAATTACAAATGTTTCCATAAGACAAGAAATCAAGAAGGCCAAAGAATGAAGAGTGGAGAAAGCTAATCTACTAAGCCTTCTCAGGCTCCCTCCCTGTCCAGCAGTCTGCATGCTCCAGGATACACAAACCAACCCAACTTGTACTTTGAGACCCACTCAGGGATTTCCTTCCTGTTTCAAAGACTCCTGGGGCACTCCACCCTTGCTCTTTCCCCATCATCCAGTTTCAACAAGCGGCTGATAAGACTCTACCAAGCCAGAAAGAGGGATGACTAGGGGGAGAAATCGAAATCCCTTCAGCCTGGTTAGGGAATCCCCAAGGCTGTAGAGGATCCTCCTAGACCATCCAGCCTTCATTTCCCCAACCCTACAAAAGCACAAGTCAATGCAGCCTGGCAAGGGAATTAAAAAACAGGGAGACCTGGGGCCCAGCATACAAGACTGAGTCTAGCCTGAAAGGGAAGGAACTAGAGTCCAGCTGGGACCAGTCTTGTGCCACTGAAAGCTACCTGGGACAGAATAGAAAGTGAGCAACAGGAAAATCTAAGCCAAAAAAAAAAAAAAAAAGCGAAATGCACCAAATATTTCAATAAGAAAAAATTTCAATTAAACCTAAGGCATAATCAGATAAATCAACAGATCATACTAAAATATGAAGGGAAAATGAAGACAAAATCATACAAGAGATTAAAAACCTCTCTAAATAAATTCTGAAAGAGCAAGGAGATGCCTAGCCAGCACATAACATGGAACCCTCCTCCTTTCAGGATGGTCCTGAATGGATCAAGAGAGAGACCAGAATCTTGAGGGAAATGCAGAGAACAAAGGGCAGGACTCATAGCCTGAACAGCAGAAATAACGAGCAGAGCAGAACAGAAAACTTGACTTGACCATGGGGAGGAAGTGGGAGAAAGAACAACAGAACGGACTGAGGGAAGGATAATCTGGGAGAGAAGCAAAAAGAAACACTGGTAAAACAGAGGTTCAAGACAAGGAAAAGACACTGATCTAAAAGATGGGATAAGTAAGAGGCATGCCAGTATCCCCCAAAACACAGGTCAAGTTAAAAAAAATGATCTGAATACCATTCTTCAAGAAACTTTTAAAAAATGACTAGAATTTCTGTAGCTAGAAGACAAAGCACACATTTTAAAACCCACAGAATATTGTCACAAAATTACACTATGCTTCAACTCCAAGATATTGTGGTGGGATTGAATAATTTCAAAGACAAACAACAAATTCTGCAAGGACCAGGAGAAATATCTTCAAATATGAAGGATAGGAATCTGGAGTAACACAAAACTATCTTTTACCCCACCTGAAGTCACCAAAAAGAATAGAATACTACCTTACAAAAAGCAAAGGACCTTATGATGCAATTCAAAATGACATATCTGGCAAACTTGAGCCTAATCATCCATAAAAAGGATGAACAACATTTAATAAAAGAGTTATTTATTGAGACCTATTTTTGGACACAGTCAATGTTTAGATTAGGGCAGCTAGGTGACACAGTAAATGGAGTTTTAAGTTTGGAATCAGAAAGGCTCAAGTCTTCCTTCATGAGTACAAATCCAGCCTCAGACCTGTACTAGCTGCGTGATCCTGGGCAAGTCACTTAACCCTGTTTGTCTGTTTCTTCATCTACACAATGAGCTGAAGAAGGAAATGGCAAACCATTCCAGTATCTTTGCCCAGAAAACCTCAATTGGAGGTCATGAAGAGTTGAACAAGCCTAAATCAACTGTCTATGTTTGACTCTGTATATGTTACAAGTATTTTGGCTTTTTTCATTCCAATGAGAGGGGAAGAGGGAAGGTAGAAGAAAGAAATACTAGTGAATTAAAAAAAAAAACAAAAAACAAAGAAGCATTCCTGTAAAAAGAAAAAAATGTAAACAAATTATTTACTTTGCAAATATCTCCAAACAATAAAAGCACAAGAAAGGTAATGAAATAAGTTATCCCATTTCTAGACACTATTAAAAAAAAGGGTGGGGGGGAGATACCAGGAAGCCATTAAGAGGATGGGCATTATTAAGAGGTTTGTTTTTTTTGAAGGTACACAATGAAAAAAAAAAACTCAGAATATAAAGAGAAAGAAGAAGTGATGGTGAAGGATCAGGCCTGAAACACTAGAGACTAAAGGCCACAATCACTCCTACAAACAAATCAGTGTATTATTGGGTGATGAAAATGAATAGAAGAGGAGAAAGAGGGAAGGTAGAAGACAGGGGACAGTAAATGTATCCTAATCAAGTCCATGGGTAAACAATGAAGGAAGATGACTCATATGGTCTCTCAGAAAGAAAAGGGGCCAACAGGAGAAAGGAAGAGGAAGCAAAGGGAGAGAATCAAACAGGTACAAAGAAAGTAGAACATCTCCACTCAATGGGAGAGAGGATGCACTCTCATAGGGAAAGACAGCAGGGCTCTTAAATGGGAATAGTGTGCCAAGAAGTGATGCTAAGGGAGACCATTTCCTCTGAGAGTTGTCTCTGTGGCCAACATCCTGTCTCAGACAGAAGGGAAATAAATGTGAGGTCCTGGCTGAACCCTACACCCCCAAGAAGGAATGGACCCAGAAAGGTAACTGGTCCTGGCAAATGGGAGGGAGGATGGTACAACCAGACCAAACTGATCACACAACAGCCAATACTTCTTTCCTTATTATTTCCCTGATGAATTGTTACTTACTTCTGAGTGTGAAGAAAAACAGAAAAGAAGCATGAAGGGACAAGATCCACAAGGCAATAACAAAATTGAATGGGAAAGGAATTCAAACTTGGAACTCTAGAACCTTTAATTTAATAAGGAATAAAAAAAGGCTGATAATAAATCATACAGACCACAAATCAAAGAACATAAGGTCAGAAGGAGAAGAGAATTTAGCGCAGAAGGCAAAGAAATTCTTTTTGTAAAAAGATGCAAGAAAAAAAGCCACTAAAAAGTTGGAGGGGAAGAAAAGATTTTTTAAATTAATCCTTTAGCTGAGATGGTGAAAAAAAGAGAAGGATTACATAACTAAGTGAAAGAAAGAAAAACGTCAAAACTAGGTAGAGAAAGAGTTATCTTAAAATTAAAATAAGCAAAACTAATCATTATACAGGCAAAGTACTCACTTAAAGGAGGATGAGAAACAAAAAAAAATTAATTCAGAAAAAATACTAAAGACACAAATGGAAGAACACAAATTCTCATAACGCTGAATAGGAATTGATTAAACAATCCAATAAAAGAAAGTGACAGATTTAATAAGACAGCAAAACTCTATAATCTATTGCTTACAAGCAACACTGCTAAAAAGCAAAGAATAAAAATGAGAGGTTGCAACAAAATCTACTATGCATCAGGTGAATCCAGAAAAGCAGGATTTACAGTTGTGCTCTCAGACAAAGGAAAAAAAAGAATCGACAATAACTAGAGAAAACAAACCAACGTTGATTTAAAAACCTAATATGCTCCAAAAGGCATAGCATATAAGTACTTAAAAAAAAATTAATGAACTGCAAAAAAAACCCCAAAAAACTGGTTATAACACAACAGTATGAGACTTTAACTGCCTTTCCCAGAGTTGGACAAATTAATCAAAGATTAAAACAAAAGGAAAATAGAGAACTGAACAAATTGCTGGCGTAAATAGAGCTAAAAGATCTATGGCATCTTCTGATGGGAACCATCAAAGAATAAGCATATTTCTCAGTACCACATGGAAAAAAATGACCTCATACTAGGACAATGATGATTGGCTTATTATCCATAATCTTCATCCTCAAAATCCTCTATTTCCCTTACCCCACATATCCAAATGTGTGCCAACTCCTGCAATTTCTCCCTCCATAATATCTGTCTCATTCATTTCCCTTCTCACTACTGAAACAGATTCTATTGCTTCCACACTTTATTCATCCTCAGATAACTGCAAAAGTGACTTTCCTTAAGCATAGTAACTCTACTACTCAACCAAGTTGGTTTTCTACATTTCTTTACTTCTAAAAGGCCTTTGAAAAAAGGATTAAATATCAGTTAGAAGGCTTCTGGCCAAGACAGGTGTCTGAACAAGAGACAGACCACCTAGCTTTTACCTACTATAGCAAAATCCTGAAATTCACAAGAAATCAAGACACCCCAGGGGAAATTATTGCACTGATCTTTTCCAAACCAGAACTAAAGGGTTCAGACAGAAGCTCAAAATCAATAAATAGGCAAGAGGGTCCTGCCAGCACAGAGGAGCCTCTTAACATGACCTGGTAATGCTAGGGTCATAAATAGTTTGCAAGGCATTATGTCTATAAACAAGAACAAAGGGCTCCTGGAGAAAGTCCCCATGGTCAGAGCACTCCTGAGTAAGGACCTGAGGAGTACTGGCAGCGGGTCAGCTGAAGTGTAGCAGGGACTTCAAAGTCCCGAGGGGCCCTGTCTTGAGACACCAGAGCAAGCTCTGAAGAGAAGCCTGGTCCTGGTGCAGAGCCCCAAATCAGGAACTAAAGCTTGAAGAGATGAGTGAGTATAAAAAAGTACTGCAAACCTAAAAAAAAAAACCTGCACAATTCATAACAAAAGATGGTTCCAGCAAAGATTATATGAAGCCCTAGAAAAAATGAAGCAACAGAGAAAAAAATGAAAAATAAAAACTCTGGAGGGAAGAACTGAAAGTGGTAAACCTTACCCAAGTAATAGAATCTCTGATAACAAGAATAAATCAAACAAAAATAAATGATTTCATGAACACAAAATCAAAATATTGGAAAGAGCATGAAATGGAAGCTATCTGTGATCAAAAACCAATGAACTGGAAAACAGGTCAAGAAAACACCAGTCAAAAGCCACTGAACTTCCTGAAAACCATGATTTAAAGAAAAGACAACCTAAATGAAAACTGCCCTGATGTAGTGGAAACTGAGGGCAAAGTCAGCTGATACACATTTAGCAAGGGGCCTGGCATTGGGCTACATGCTGGGTATGCAAACAAGGGCAGAAGGCACTGGTGTCCTTGAGGAACTCATAGTCCAACTGGGAACCTCATGGACAAATAAGCTCCAAAACAGACTGAGGAGGAAGTAATCAACAGAGGCCAGCACCAGAGGCAACTGAGAAAGGATTCCTGTGGAAAGTGGATTGTAGCTGGAGCTGGAGGGAAACTCAAATCACATCCCAGGCATGGGGAATAGCCAGTGAAAATGCCAGGAGGTATTTACCAAGAGACAGAATGTCTGTCTGAGGCATACACAGCAAGGTCACCAAGAATGGGGCTGAGATGCTAATAAGATGTATTGGTGTAGGGGGTAAGTTAGGAGGAGTTTTGAACATCAAAGAGAGGATTTTATACTTGATCCTGGAGATGACAGGGTGCCCCAGTTTATTGGGGGAGGAGATAGAGGCCTGGGAAAATCGCTCAGATGGGTGAGTGGCAAGAGAAGCATAGCAGTTTGACTAAGCAGGAGAAGGGCCTAAACCAGGTGGGTAGCAGTATCAAAGAAGAGAGGGGGCATATATTACTATGGTAAAATCGACATGTCTTGGTAACACATTAGATATGCAGGGAAGGGTGAGAGTGAGGAGTTAAAGAGTTTGTCTTGATTTCAAGGCTAAAGGGATGTGCTACCCTCAACAGAAATACGAAAGTGTGGAAGGAGGAAGGTTTCGAGATAAATTTAATTCGTTTTGGACATGCTGAGCATAAGACAGTTATAGAAAACCTGTGGCCTCCAGGCCACATGTGGCCCTCTAGGTCCTCAGGTGTGGCCCTCTGATTGAATCCAAACTTCACAGAACAAATCTCCTTAATAAGAGGATGTGTTCTGTAAAACTTGGACCTAACTGAAGTTAGGCCATGTGACTTCAAAGCTGTGCAGGTTCCCCACCCTTCGATGGAGCAGTGGATAGAACACTGGCCCTGGAGTCAGGAGGACCTGGGTTCAAATTCAGCTTCAGGCACTTGACACTTAGTAGCTATGTGACCCTAAGCAAGTCACTTAACCCCAACTGCCTCACACACACACAAAAGTTATCTATGGGACAGTCAATTCAAGATGCCCCATGGAGGTCAAAGTCAGGTAAGAAAGTCTGAGAATCATCCTCACAGAGATCATAAATGAATGTATGGGAGCCAATGAAGATCCCCAAGTGAAATAATGGAGAAGGCCCAGGACAGTCCTTTGGGACACTCATCGAGAAGGGGAGTGGTCAGTAGGTAGGAGGAGAGAATATCGAAGACTGAGTATTCAAGAGTGAATAGTCATGAACCCAGAAACAGGAGTATCAAGGAGAAGACAGTGTCAAAGGCTGTTGTGAAGGATAAGGACTGAGAATAGATTTTTTTGACAATTAAGGGAACATTAGTAACTCTGAAGAGAGTACTTTCCCTTGATGAGAAGGTCAGAAACCAAACTGTGAAAGTTAAGAAGAGATACAAAGAATCTTCCAAATATCTTCTGAAAGAAACTCTAAAAAGAAAATTCCCAGAAATGTCACAGCCAAAACCCAGAGTTCCTACGTCAAAGAAAAGATACTTCTATAAAAGCAGTACAAGTATGACAAAACTAGTCAGGATTATGCAAGATGTGGCAGCTTCTACTACAAATTAAAGATCTCAGAATACAATATTCCAAAAAGTTTAAACTCAAGAATAACAACATACAAAGCAACAAACCTTTCATGTAAGAGAACTTTCAAGCATTTCTGGATAAAAAGAAAAGGGCTGAGTAGGAACTCTGAAATGTGAACACAAACACAGAGAGAAATCAAGAAAGGAAGACTTATTTGGTCAATTGGAAAAAGATGTATGATGAGGTCATATGATGAGGTAGTGGTACTATTATTCTAATAGGGTGAGAAGAAAAAATATTCTTAAGGACTTCATTATCTTTAAAGGTTATAGTGAGAGTGAAGACATAGAGGGCCTAGGAGAAGACTGGTTGTGTTCTAAGTATATGAGATGGGGAAAGAAAAGGGACTGGGTAAAAAGCATATATGACTACAGAAAGGAGGAAGATGGGTGGAACTTGCTGCTTCTCATATTTGGGGTGAGAAGAGCAAACAAATATGAAGGGGTGGGGAAGTCAGCATCGGAAGATTCTTCCTTTTATTTGAAACAAACTGGGATGAGGGTAGGTAGGACAGAAAGGAGGATAATACTGGGATGGGAATAAAAATAAACTTTCTGGTCCTAAAGAAGGCATTAAAGGGGAAAAAATGTAAAGCAAAGAATTAGCATTTGAGGTTCCTTCTTAGACAACTATGAAATAGCTGCACAAATTGTAGTATTGTGACAGTAATGGATTAGAATTGCACCGTAAGAAATGACATTTCTGAAAATCCTGGTTATTATGAACTAAGATAGAGTGAAGGAAGCAGAGTCAGTTGCACGATTTATACAAGAACAAAAAAAAAAAAATCAAAAAACTTTGAAAGACTTTAGAAGTCTAAAAAATGCAAAGATCAAACCATGTCTCCAGAGCCAAAAAGAGATAAAATGTCTTTTTGGACAGGACCACTGTAACGGATTCACTTTTGCTCAACCAGGCTTTACAAGGATTTTCCTGGTTCCTTTCTCTTAGTTCACTGGGATGAGGGAGTGAGGAAGGGCCACTGAAATTTTTCAAAAAATATATAGAAGACAGCACTGAATAGCACAATTAATCAAGCAGCATGAAATGAAGACTTGTAGTTTCAAGGAAAATACTCTTTTTGTGTTCTACTAAGTACATGGAAATGCTTTCTTGGGGTGTTAAACTTAAGAATTATAAAAATTTTTTTTGGTAAAAATGATATGATTTAATTACAAAGAATCTGTAGGTCAAAGAACAAACTATAGAAAAACACAAAATTTCATCAAAGAAAATAACAATAAAACAACATCACAAAATTCATGGAAAAATTTGTTTCTGAATACTTATCAATAGAGAAAAAACTTTAATGAACTGGGCATGCAATTTAAAAAACTTGGAAAGCTACAAATAAAAATAAGGAAAATAAATAGCAAGATAAAAACTGTAAAGAGATAAAATTGAGAACAAAAAAGTTAAATACACCAGGAGATTTTTTTTAAACAGTTCGGAAGTCTGATTAAAAGAACCAAATTGTTTCTATCAAAAATGAACGGAGAATTCACAATTAGAAATAAAATAAAGGAAACAACCAAAAACTCCTCATTTATATTCCAACAGAACTGCTAACTTAGATTAAATGGTTTAAAATGGAGAGGACCATTGTTCCAATATCCATTCCCCATCCCACTCCAAAATATCAAGAGAAGAAACAAAATAAATTTAAGTAACCCAAAACCTAAAAAAGTAATTGAACAGAGCAAACTTTTCACCAAAAACCAGGTACATTTGCATGCAGATTATATTCAACATTAAAAAAACCAAACAAACAGAAAGGAAAGGAAACTTCTAAACTCCTTCAATGACACAAATATTGTATTGATACTGTTACTAGGGAGAAACAAACTTAAAGACCAAATACACCTAACGAACGTAAACAAGAGCTTAGCAAAAAGGCTACATCACAACACATTAAAATTATAAGCTATGTCTGGGTTGGTCTTATGCCAGTAATGCAGGGTTGGATAAATAAGAAAAAATTACTAACATAATGGACTATAATAAAACTATAACTCACATTTTATACATGCATACTTCAATAAAATGTGTGCATATGTATATGTACTGTACATACGTTCATATACGGAAAACGTTTAAAAACAAACTCTAGTATGCGTTTCTGTTTAAAACATTAGAAAGTTTAAGAATAAATGGCTGTGGTCAGTAGTATCCATCTAAAAGCAAGAGCCAACATCACAAAACATCTTTCTAGTAAGATCAGGGTTAAAGCAAGGGAGTCCACTATCACTACTACTATTTGACTCATAGGTAGAAATGCTACATAGTAAGTCAATTTAAAAAATCACGAGAATGAAAAGGAAAAAACAAAATTATGCTTGCCTTTCTTCAACTGGTGAGCTCCTCCTGGAGCTTTCTAGGCTAGTCTGCCTTCATTTCCTACCAACTGGTGTTCCTGACTCTTTAGCCCATGCCAGCTACCTCCATTCCCTTCCTTCTCATTTCAGCTGCCTTTTACGAGCCATCTTCCCCAAGTAAAATGTAAGCTCCTCAGTGGCTAAAAGTGTACTCCTAGGACTTAGCACGATGCCTGGCACTTAAGTGCTATGACAAATGCATGTGTATTTCAAAAGGCAATAAAAAATTTAATTAAAACAATCACATCAGCCATGCTGAAGGACATAAAATCCACACCAATCATCAGCATATTACCAATAAAATCTAAGAGGAAGAGAAAAATTCATTCAAAATAAAGAATATATAAAGTATTTAGAAGTTTATGTATCCAGATACACATAAGAACTCTAAGACAACTACAAAATACTCTACAGAAATAAAGGCAGATCTAAATAATTAGAGAATTATTTATTGTTCAGGTTGGGTCATGCCAACGTAATAAAAATGACAATACTATCAAATTTAATTTATTCAGTGCCATACCAACCAAACTACCAAAGGGCTATTTAGGAGAATTAAAAAAAATTTTTTTAAATTTTATTTGTTGGAACAAAAGGACAAAAATCTCAAGAGAAACAATGGGGAGGTGGGGGAGGGGCCCATGGCACCCTCATGGCAGCACAGAAGCAAGCCAAGCCGTACCAGATCTCAGACCATACTATACGAAAAGCAGGAATTATAACAGCTATTTGGCAATGGTTAATAAACAGAGGCCAATCAGTGGAGCAGATTAGGGACACAGCAGAAAAAACAAATTAACAGAGTAGCACAATATTTGATAATCCCAAAGCTTCCAACTACTGGGATATGGTCACACTATTTGACTAAAGCTGCTGAGAAAACGGGACAGCAGTATGGCAGAAATTAGATACAGACAAATACCTCACAACATAAGACAAGTGAGCTCCCTCTCTCTCTCTCCATCTATTTGGAGACGTGAGATAAAAGATCTTCACACAGAGATCACAAGAGATAAAAAGCAAGCAAATTAATCAAAGGAAATACTTTTCACATATTTTATGGATAGAAGAACCTATGAGCAAAGAACAGAGAGGATCCACATACGACAGAATAGATAATTTTGATTATGTAAAATTTTAAAGTTTTTAAATAAAAGCAATAGTTAAAATTAGAAGGGAAATGGGGAAAAATCATTGCAAGTTTCTCTGCCAAGTTTCATATCTAAAGAACTGGTTCAAAATGTCTAAGAGTTATTTCTCAATGGATAGGGATATGAATAGGCAAGTTCTCAAAAGAAAAAATTTAAACTTAACAATAATTATATGAAAATAAAACAAATCACTAGTAGTTAGAAAAATGCAAATACAAGCAACTCTGAGGTTCCATCTTACAATCACCAAATTGGCTTAGAAAAATTACAAATTATTAGAGGGGTCAAGGGAAAACTACATGTCCAAATGCAATGTTGGTAACACTATGAATTGGTTTGGCCATTCTGGAAAACAATCTGGAACTATAATAAGTCATTCAATTGTGTATACCCTGTGACCCAGAAATACTACTACAAGGCCTATGCCTCAAAGATGTCCAAAAAAGGAAAAAAGGGATTCATATTTGGAAAAAAAACCCCAACAACAAAGCAGTTCTTTTTGTCTGTAACTGAAATTTGAGAGGGTGTCCATCAACTTGAACAGCTGAATAAATTACAGTACATGAATCCTATTGTGATAAGAAATGAAGAAAGGAACAGTTTCAAAAAACTGGGATAAAGTGGGGAATAAAGTAAAAAGTTTATGTAACAACATTATAAATAAAAGTCTGAAATACTGAATTCCTCTCAATACCACGACCAGCTGGGTTCCAGAGGACTCTGATGAAGCACGCTCCCTATACCTCCTGGGAGGGGACGGACTCAGATGGGAATTGTGAGTCTTCCTTGAGTGTTCCTATTTGTTCTAAGGGCTCTGGACTTGGGTTTTAGTTTTCTTTTTCGGAGAGGATGAGGAAGATGGAGGGAAAAAATGTGGGGCAAAGGGAGTAGAGACAGGGAAGCTGATAAGGAAACAAAAGAAAAAGAGATTATTTAAGATTTTTTAAACAGGCCAAAAAGAATCAGACAAGTTTGAAAGTTACGTATTTTAGAAGGCAAACTGTACATAATATGAAATCTTCAGTTTCATGTGGAAATGAGCATTTACTTGCTATTTGTTGTTTAGAATACAACCAAAGAATTTTTTACAAATAACTTACATCAAGTAAAGAGAACCCACAGAAAGGAAAGAGAAAGGTTTTTGTGGCAGGGACAGATTAATCTTTCTGAAAAACTAAAATAAAATAATCCAGGAGAGGCAGTATTATTTAGTGGGCAAAGAACTGGGTTCAAATCTTAACTCTGACTTGTGCAAACTAGGTGACCCTGAGCAAGCCACTTAACATCTTAGAATCTTAAACAATTCACTGTAAAGACTCTACGGTTCCTGTAAGACTGTAAATTGTAATTTGCAGTAGGAAATGACATCTCCTGATCAAAGGCCCTACAGTAATGAAGTTAAAAATTGTAGACAAAAAAAAATAATCCATAGTGTTAAGTCCTCTAGTTGGATAAATAGCTCAAACAGCTAAGTCAATTGTATCCATCTGGGCACAGTATTGCTAAGAATATATATTTTAATGGAAAATACCATGCAGAAACTAGGCATAGATCAACATTTCACACTGTTTACCAAGATAAGGTCAAAATGGGTACATGATTTAGACATTAATGGTGATACCATAAGCAAATCAGGGTAACATGGAATAGCTTACCTGTCAGATTTATGGATAAGGGAAGAATTCAGGACCAAATAATAGACAGAGACCATTATGAAATGTAAAATGGATAATTTTGATTATATTAAATTTATAGTTTTTGCACAAACAAAACCGATGCAGAAAATTAGGAAATATTTTTTTTTTTTTTTACAGAATCTCTGATAAAGGCCTCATTTCTCAAATATTAATTCAATTCAGTTCCCTATATAAGAATACAAGTCATTCCCCAATCGATAAATGATCAAAGAATATGGACAGACAGTTTTCACATAAAAAAAAAAATCAAAGCTACCTATTAAGTCATATAAAAATGCTCTAAATCACTATTCATCAGAGAAATGCAAATTAAAACAACACTCTTAACAATACTACCTCACACCTATCGGATTGGCTCATATGACAGAAAAGGAAAACCTTGGAGGGAATGTGGGAAAACTGGGACACTAAAGCACTGTTGGTGGAGTTGTGAACTGAGCCAACCATTCCAGGAGAGCAATTTGGAACCATGTCCAAAGGGCTACAAAATCATGCATACTGTTTGACTCAGCAATACTATAACTATGTCTGGATCCCAAAGAGATTTTTACAAAAAGGGTAAAGGACCTATTTGTACAAGGGTATTTAAAGCAGCTCTTCGTGTGGTGGCAAAGAATTGGAAATTGAGGGAACGCCCATCACTTGGGGAACAGCTGAACAAGTTGTGGTATAAAAATGTAACTGAATACCACTGGGCTGTAAGAAACGATGAGGAGGATGATTTCGGACTTACATGAACAAATGCAGAGTGAAGTGAACAGAACCAGGACAACACTGTACACACTAATGGCAACATTGTTACAATGAAAAATAATCATGAATGACTTAGCTATTCTCAAAGGACTCATGATGAAAAATGCTATCCACCTCCAGAAAAAGAACTGATGGGAGCCTGAATGAAGACCAAAGACTATTTTTCACTTCTTCTGGGTTTTTTTGGTCTGAGTGTTCTTCCACAAAATGATTAATATAGAAGTATGTTTTACATGACTGCACATGTATAACATATCAAATTGCATGCCGTCTCAGGGAGGGAGGAGGGAAAGAAACTGGTACTCAAAATAAAAAAATGCAAAAATGGTTTTTACATGTAACTGGGTAAAAACATTTTTAACAAAAATAAAACCTACAAAGGTCAGGGGGAAAAAGTATACTTTACTACCCTCAGCTGAAGTAATGTCTCTGTCATTTATGAAATTTTTTATCACCTGGCCCCTTCCTGCCTTCCCAGACTTCTTGCCATATCCAGCTCCCCCTGGCCCATCTGTTATTCCTCCAATTCAGTGCTCCCTCCCCTTGTCCCAGTCTCACATTCCTTAGCTGGCTCTCATTCCTGAAAGGTATTACTTGTCTCCCCTTCTCCCTCTCACCTTTTAGATTCCCTGGCTTTCTCCTCAGCTCAAATACTGTCTTCTGTCAAGAGGCTTCTCAGTCCCTCCCAGCAGCCTGGACCTTTCCCTCGGAGATTATTGTCCTGCTCTGTACATGTCCAGTATATACCTGGTTATGTACATCTTTGTCATCTCCCCTTCCACCCTGACATGAACTCCTTGGATTCAAGGAATGCTTCTTCCCCAGTAAAAAAAACTTCTTACTGACTGTCTGCCCCAAACCCAATTCTGCTCTCCTACAAACAACAGCAAACACTTCGCAAAAACTAAGTGCAATGGCCTGAGAGCCAGGAAACCCAAGGTCTAGTCTCAGGTCAGGCTGCCATCAATTTCCAATGTGACCCCTTAATGGTCAATCAGGCCCAACTGAGGCTCAATGGACCTTAGTTTTGTCTGAGGTCTCTAAGGGCCCTTCTGAAAGAAAAATAAGAGCTAATAAAAAAAAATAACAATACTTTGTGGAGGGGGAGAGGGATATAGGCTAATTAACAGACTTTTAATACAATCCAATGCTTCAGAGTATTTCCAGTTTTATAATTCATTATAAATTCATGGATATTTGTAGAATCATAATCTGGTTTTCTACATTTAAAAAACCTGACTTTAATCTGACTAAACTGCTCTAACTTTTTTGGTAACCGGTTCAACATTACACAACAAACACCAAGTCACACTTTAAACACTTTCTTTGGGGAAACTCTCCTAATTGAAGAGTCTTACTATAGCCAGGGCTTCACAACTGCAGCTGGCTATGTGGCTTTCTTTACCCCAAACCCTATATGGTTACACAAGCCATTGGAAGGGACTGAGTCAATGTAAAGATGAAAGCAACTTTCCCGATCGCTGGACACATCCAAGTAGATTCTCTTTGCTTCATCTTCTCTGGATTCTTAAGCTTCCTTGCAGGATTTAGCTTAGGCAGCTCTGGCTGCCGCCACCCCCGCCTCCCGCAGGAAGCCCTGCCCGAGGCCCAGAGTGGCTAACATGTTCTCCTTGCCCAAATGATCATTTTTAGACTGGTGCATTTTCCAACAGAACACACACTGTTTTTCAGTTTGTTTTTGTATCCTTGGAACCAAGCATCTTGCAAACAGTAGGCATGTAATGCTTATTAAGAATACTGAGAAAGAACCACAAAGAAGTATAATTTATCCAATTGGTTACATCTTAAAATTTAGCTATTTCTAAATGCTATGACTATGAAGATTTTAACTTGTGCTCAAATTCCAGGAGGCTGACACCACATGAACATATTCTCTCCTGTATGCCAGCTGAGTTCAGAAAACTGCACCACCCCATCTAAGCACCTGAACAAAATTTAAAAAAGCAAAGATTATCTTCCCCACAGAGGAATTCCAAGACCATCTAAAACAGGGGATCTTTACCTTTTGGGTGTCTTACACATCCCTTTTGATAGTTTTGGTGAAGCCAGAATAATGTTCTAAAATGTAAAATATATGCAGGATTGCAAAGGAAATCAGTATTGAGTTGTTAATATGTAAAAAATAAAACAGCCCAGTTCCTGGACCCTGATTCTAGAGGTTGTTTTAGGACCAACAGGAAACAAACTCCCGACACCCACATCCCACCTCTCTGTTCCTAGCCCATGCTAACTCTGAAAATCTGTGGCTTTTCCAGGATACCCTTGGTACTCATATCCGTAGTGAATTTGGGCCCCCTGACACCATCCCCTTCACTGAAGAGCTCTCTAGCTAGAAAGGAGCCACTCCAATTTTAGGGCTCCCCACTGGAAAACTTGTTCCAGCGGTGTTTTCAGGATCAGTGACCTGTTCGGGCCCCAAGTCCTTGCCGAGCCGTTGATACAATAATCCATAAACTCCAAGTGACTTGAGTTCCAATTTTTCTTCTGATGCCAAGACGCTGACCAATGGCATCCGATGATTCCTCTATAAAATGAAGCCCCCAATGGCTTTCAAAATTGTCCTTCTTACGTCAAGAAATCAGATTTCATTTTCCCACAGAAATAAATGTTATACATTGTAACTGGGATGCCAAGACATCTACAAAAAGTCTGTTAAACCCCCAAAGAACACGGAGTGTGGCCCCCAAACAGCTGACGACAACTGATAAGGAGGGGAGGATGGTCTGTCAGGGATCCTGTAAGAATCCCACTCCCTCTGTAACCTACAGGAGGTTGAGCATCAGGAAGGTGGAGAAAATCATTAACTACTACCAACTTCAAGGGAAGTTATCAAAATATTTAGAAAAGTGATAATAGGACACAGCATGTGCTAACTGTGACAGAGACTGACTTGGATTAAGGGAAGACGGGTTCAAATCGTGCCTCAAATACTAGCTAGCTATGTGGTCCTGGGCAAATATCTAAACTCTCTTCTTTCAGAGTAGAAATAGATAATAATAGCAAATACTTGAGAGTCATAGTGAGACTTTGATGAAATAAACATATGTAAAGTCTCATGCAAAATTTAGATTATTGTATAAATGCAAGTGAATTTTTATTGACAATCATCTCAAAATGAGTAAGAAGAATTTTCCCAGATTAAAGCCAATACAAAGCAGCGCAGTTAAACTGGCTTGGCAATGAAAGGTAAATGTCTAGCAAGTACTGAAAATATTTTCTCCACGAGCTACTTTTCTGTCGCTATCAATAATTGAAAACCACAACTCCAAGTCAAATAAAAAAATGGAAAAACAACATTGCACGCTGTCTCTCGAATCTATAAACACATGCACCCGCGTCCAATGCACCAGACACAGCCCTCGTATGTGCCGGCAGGAACGAAACAGACAAAACGAGCATTTCGACGTATTAAAAAACACCCGTGAAACTGTGGCAATGATCGCGTCTGCCCACTTAATTCTCCCCAAATTTAAGACCTACTCTTTGTCTACAATATAAAGAAAAACGTGAAAAGCACTTGAGGACAAAGGAAATAAATCAACTCAAAATGCTCCCGACGGGAAACTTCTCCTGGGGAGGAGCGAGGAGCCGGAGGAGCCCAGCCCGGCGAGCGCCAGCACGAGCCCCGGAGCTCCCGGACTGTCTGGAGGTCCCTGCCCGGGGCCGGAGAGAGGCCCCCGCGGGGCGGCGGGAGGGTAGCCCACTCGGAGAAGCCCAGGGACAGGCGTCCCAAGGAGCGACGCCGGCCCGGGGCTCCGACCTCCCCCGCAGACACCCCCCACCAGCCGGGGGCCGAGCGCGGGGTCGGGGTTGGGGGAGCGAAAGCTCGCCCCGGGCCAACAGGTGCGTCCACGCCCCGAGCCGCCGGACTCCCGGGGCCCCGCGCTGGCCGTCCGGGCCCGGACTGGGGGAAGCGGCCGGGGGGGGGGGCGCGCCGCCTCCCGGCCCGAGGGGCACGGGGCTACAGGGACCCCGGCCCCGGGTCCGGGCCGCAGCGGAGCAGGTGCGGACCGGCCTTGGGGAAGGGTCCTCCCCGGCCGAGCAGCCCAGGAGTCCTCTGGGGGTCCCTCTGCCCCCCCAGCCCCTCCGAGCCCGCGGGTAGGGGCTGGTCACTTTCAGGATCCACACGCCCCCCCCGCCTGCCCCCCGCCCCCGGGGGCCCCGGACCCCTCCCCCTCCCCCTCCGCCCCGCGGGGGGGGGGGCCGGCAAAGTTCGCGGCGGGGGAGGGGCGGGGGGCCGGAGCTCGCGGGGACTTCTCGGAGCCTTGGGGTCGTCCTCCTCTGCCGCAGGCCCGGGAGGGGGAGGCGGCGGCCGCCCCACGCGCGCCCTCGCCCCCGCCCCACGCGCGGCCGCTCGCTCACCAGGGGTCGAACTCGTGGATGATGCTCTCGAAGCGGATGACCGCGAAGAGGCGCGAGCTGAAGCCGGCCAGCCAGGCCAGGAAGAGGATGGTGAAGGAGAGCAGCGACTGCCAGCCGGCCGGCTGCGACAGCCCGCCCGCCAGCGGCGCGGGGCCCGGCCCCGGCCCGCCCGCCTTGGAGCCGGCCCGCCCGCCGCCGCCGCCGCCCGCCGCCTTGGGCTTGCTCTCCAGCGCCGAGGGCTCCGCCATGTTGTCGCCCGGCGGCGGGTCTCGCTCGCAGCCGCCGCCGCCGGAGCCGCCGCCGCCGCCTGGTGTGTGGGGCGCTCGCTGGGCGGGGCCGCCCGGGAGGAAGGGGAAGGCCGGCGGCGAGGCCGAGGGGGCGGGGCTCCGGCGCGGGGGCGCGCGCGCGGCCCCCGGGAGGCTCGGGGCTGCTGAGCCGGAGCCGCAGCGGGAGCGAGCGCGGCCGCGCCGCCAGGTCTGAGACGAAGCGGAGGCGCGCGCTCGGCAGCAAGGACAACCCCCTCGCCCCCTCACACGCACGCGTGAACCCCCTCCCGCTGGAGTAGGGGCGGAGCACTAACAGACAAGCCCCGCCTCGCGTCCCGACAGGAACTCGCCCCTCCGCCTGTCAGAGAGCGACAGGTCCGTCACGGGGCGGGCATTAGCCCGCCGCCGTAGCCAATGGGGAAAGGGATCCCGCCGGGGAGGCGGGGGGCGGGGCTGCAGGTCGCTCCCGCCGCCTCCGTCGTCCCGGACTGCGCGGTTACGCTCTCATTGTCACTTTAAAGACGCAGCTTCGCACGTAGGTCCTCCTGGGAAGGCGGAAGCGCTTTCGGATGCCGCTCCGTCAGCTGCCCGAGCCGGGAGCTCGGAACCTCCGATGTAGGAAGCCACGGGACAGGGCCAAACGCGCCGGGCGGCGTGACATCTAACCCACTTCGTGCGGCCCGCCTGAGGCACCACGCGATGGAGAGGGGAGAGGGAGCGAGGGCAAGGTGCGCAGGCGCGGAGCGCTCGCCGGTAGGGAGCGCGTGGGTCCTGCTAACGGCAGCTTCCCCTGCCCACGTGCCGAGGGGGGCGGGGTGGCTCCGGCGGCGCGCGCAGCCTGCCCTCCTCCTCCCCGATCCCCCGCCGCGCGCGTGAGCGCGCGCAGCTCCCGACGGTTGCCGGGCTCGTATCCTGCCGTGGCCGGGGCGCCTAGATCGGCTGTGACCCTCCGCCGTGGGGTCTCCGACGGGCCCTCCTGACAACCCGCATGTTTTAGGCTCTTAAGGTTTGCAAACACTTGGCGCACGTGCTCCAACAGGTCATCATCTGGCCCACTCTACCCATTTTACAGAGGGGAGAAACTGAGGCCCGGAGGGGGGACTACACCTAAAGACTCGAATTTGGAGCCCACGCCCCCGGTTCAAAGCCACCCCACTCTCAGCTACCCTGCCCTCTCCCCCTGTTTTATAGGTGGGGAAAGTCTGAGCCGTCTAGGGAGCCTCGGACCCCAGGATCCGCGAGGAAGCCCGGGCAGCCGGAATAGCCCGCGGTGCCAGCCCGCCGCGGGGCCGGTCACTCAGGGTCCCCCTCATCCTGCCCCTGCCGGGCCGAGGCCACACTGGGAGGGCACGGTGGCCGCTGCTCGAGGTCCTCTGTCTCGGCCGGGACTCCCCCGAGGTCATCAGGCCGTGCCCCTTGGGGTCTAGGTGCCCTCTCCAACCCAGCGCCCGCCCGCACTAGCTGGCACTTAATAAGGATCTCGGCAGCCTTCAGTCTCAACAGAACCGCTCGGTCCGGGTTAGACTTTCAGGGCCCCGAAGTTCTTCAGGTCTGCCCCATTGGCTCAGAGGAGCGAAATCCGGTCTTTAAAGTAGCTGGGATTTGAACATTGATTTTTATCTTTGCTACTGAGGGTCTGGCTCCTCTTAAAATGCACATCTACTTCTGCAGCCTTTTGGTGCCTCTTCTCCCTAGTCCTGTTTGCCTGTTCTACGTCAGTAAGAACCGCTGAAGCAGCCCCCTCTGCCTGTATGGGGAAAGCGGAGGAAGGACGGACAGATGACCTTCCAGAAGGAGCTCATCCCGAAGTGCAGCTTTGAACATTGAAGAGCCACAGTTGGCATCTGTGAAAGGGAGTGATAATTCCGGACGACCTTCCGTAGAAGAGCGTGAGGAAGAAGGCTCTTTACAAAGCTCCCAAGAACTAGAGTATATAAATGTGAATTGTTACTGCTTCTTTATACCTAAACCCAAATTAGGTCGTTAACAGTTTATATTGTATGTTCTTGTTATTCATGCCTGATAATAAACATGGAGCTTGCTAGCAAATTGCAAGTCTGAGAAACCTGAGGTCCCTCCTATGAATTCCTCCACTATCTCTCCATGGTTTCTGGGATGCTGTGTTCTCCTGGTCCTCTGACGTCTGCTCTTCCTGCCCCCCCTGACTCTTTCCCCTCTTGCAGGTGACTCCCAAGGATCCATCCTGGACCCTCTTCTCTCATTCACTCCCTCTGCTTCCAAGTATCACCACCACAAGGATGTTTCCCAAATTGTTTTGTCCAACCCTAAGCTCTTTGAAAGATCATATTCACATTTCCAGCTGCTAAATTCTGTCTCTCTGTCCTTGGCCATCCCGCAAGCACTTCCTTGTCAACATGTCCAAAAAATGAATTTATTTTCTCCCTCCAAACCTGCTCCTCTCTTTGATGTTTAAAAATTTGTCAGTGCCATGGCCATGTTCTAGAGCTGGTTGTCATCTTTAACTTCCCTTCGCCCTCACTCCTCAAAGACAATGACTGATTCCTACCCTTTTCTTCCTTTATCCATCCATCATCTGTCTGTTAGTCTGTCCATCCCTTCCACTCTCCCAAGGCCCCAACCTCAGTCCAAAGCCCTATTACCACTTTAAGCAGATGCCTCACCTCCTAGAGAGGTCTTTCTCTACTCTCCCCTCCAATTCATGCTCCACACTCCTGCCAAACTGATCTTTATTCATAGGTCTGCTCATATTACTCTCAGCTCAGAACCAGTCAGTGAGTCACCATTGCCTATTAACTCAGGTTCAGACTCATTAGCCAACTACGTTCCACGAGCCTTTCTACTTTTCCAGCCTTGAGCTTCTTACATACTCTTTTCCCCCTCCACGCTGCTTTGGGCATTATTCCCATACCTAGAATGCCTTCTTCTGTAACCTAACCCCCTCCCCAATGAAATCTATGGATCCTGTAAAATTGAATTCCACAGCGGAGCCTCCAGGAAGCCTCATGGATTGCCTAGTCAGTAATGGTATCCCCTCAGGCCTCCCATAGAGCTCTGCTTACATCTCACATACTTACCAAGTGTTGTTTCATATGGTAGTTTTATGTCCATATGTCTGAGCCCTCATTAAACTGTAAACCCTATGGGGGCAGAATTATTTATCTAAATTTTATATTTGCCCACCCCCTGCTTAGCACCATCAGGTACTGTAGACAGTAAGGGCTTAATGAATGTTCAATTGTCTTCCCTTCCACTCAAACTCATCTTCCTTAAGCTTCCCAGGATTCAATTATTTCTAAGAATAGTAGGTTACGATGGGCTACTTTCTGTACTCTGAGTACAGTACAAGTATTACCTGTCCCTTTTCCCAATGTTCTTAATGATTTCTGTGAAAATATGAAATCAGTGAAAGAATGTTATAAATGATCTCTTCCTGAGCAGCCAAAATTCAGTCTAGAAACCCTTAAATTTGGTGTTGAGATCCACAGTTACATCATCATTATTACTGTGATGCTTACTTATCCCTTAGGCAGCCGGAGAAGTGTTTCTCATTTGGCAGTTGGAACAAGGGGAAGTCTATCCCTATGGGAGGTGGGGAGAGGGTTTGGTCTGTGGTATCTCCCTAATGTAACCTTGTATCTGACAGACTCTCCCACCTTTGTTGTCCATAGATGTCCGTCAGTGCTATATTCTGGGCCATCTTGTCTATATGTTATCTCTTGATCAATTCCTATGAGCTATCAACTCCATGCATATTAACTCCCAGATCTCTACCTCCCATCATAATCTCTTTCCTCAATTCCATTCCTACTTTGCCAGTTGCCAACTGGTCAGCATCTCCACCAGGCTATCTCATTAACACTTAACATCTAACAGAACTTTCCCCTCAGCCCCCATATCTCTTCCATACTTTGCTGTTTCTTCTGAGGGTACCATCCAGTCACCCAGTTTTGCAACCTCAGAGTAACCCTTAACTCCTTTTTCTTTATCCCCTAAATTCAAAAATTTACTAAATCTTGTCAATTTAACCACATCCATCCTCTCCTTTCCCTAGTTCAGGACCTCATCACCTTTTACTTGCAAAAGCCTCCTCACTAGTATCCCTACATCTAGTTTCTCCCCTTTCCCAGCCATCCTCCTTCACAGAGTTTCCAAATTAATATTCGTAAGACAGGTTTCACCATGTCACTTTCCCATCAAAATATTCAAGGGCTCTCTATTATAGTTGAGTTGTTTCAGTCATGTCCAACTCTTTGTGACTCCACTTGGGGCTTTCTTGGCAGAGGTAATGGAGTGACTTGCCATTTCCTTCTCCAACTCATTTTACAGATGCGGAACTGAGGCAAACAGGGTTAAGTGATTTGCCCAACTTCATAGCTAGTAAGTGTCTGAAGGATAAATATCTGTCCTGGCATTTAAAACCCATAAATATCAGCCTGGCATTTAAAGTCTTCACAGCCTGGCTCCCACTTACCTATGAGACTTTTTAGAATGTTTGCCACATCCAACTTTCTTCCAAATTACCTGGCATCTTAGCTCTCCTGAACTCAACATTCCATTTCCTATTCCCATGGCTTTAATTGACCATCTTCCTTTCCTAGAATGCATTATTGCCATAGCTTTGTCTCTTTGAGTCCCTACCTTCCCAGCTCAGGTACTGTATCCAAAGTAAAGTCCTTCTTCATCCCCCTCCCCATCCACCAGGAATTAGTTTATATTATCCAGTTGTCTACATGTATCTCCCAGGAGAGTGCCAACTTCTTGAGTACAGAGGTTGCTTTGTTTCTGATTTTGTATCCCCAATGCCTCTCTATCCCTAGGCACTGAATGAATGTTTATTGAGGTGAATCCTGAGTTAGAGCTGCCCCTCTTTTCGCACCCTCCACTGACTCTTTAGTTAAAAACCTGCAGCAGCACTAGCAGCAGACCTGACATTTACACAGCATGGTGTCATGGAAATACTTGGACTTGGAATTAGGAAACCTGGATATGAATCATGGCACCATAAGACATGGCACGTGTCTAACCCCTGAGTAAGTCAATAAAGCTCTTCAGCCTCAGTTTGCTCATTTATAAAATAAAAATCACAATATCTGCATTATTTACTTGACAGGTCAATTGTGAAAAAAGCATTTTGAAAACCTTGAAATATTTAACACATTGTGTGTTATTATCATTATAACACTTTAAGGTTATAAGGTAGTTTGCATGCATTATCGCATTTGATCACAGTATCTCAAAGCTGTAAGGGGTCTCTAGAGAGTATTCTTTCCAACCCTCTCCTTTCTCAGAGGCAGAACTCAGGGCCAGAGAGATCAAGTGAATTATTGTTCATCTTATTAGATTGTTGGGAATGTATTGGATCTAAAAGTGTATTTCCTTTGAAAGTTAAAAAAATAACCTATAATTTACAATATGAAATCAGGACATTAATTCTCAAGATATTTAATTCTATGTTATTCTACATTATTAAGATAATTCTATATTAAATTTGTAGAAACTAACATGCCACAAACCTAATATTTGCCTCTTTAACACATAATATTTTTTCATGATCCTTCTATCTGTGACAAACACATTTTGGGGGATATGAGGATATGTTCTTCATGGTGGCATCTTAGAATGAGAGCTTCTTGTCAAGGAATTTGAAATACCTCACTCTAGATGAGGTTTTATAGATATGGAGGGAAAATTTAAAGCTTTTCAGTAAGGTTTTGAAGCTTGGTATATAAATACAGGTGTTTCTATTTATATTTTTTGGAATAGATATTTCTACATGCTGTTTTATAAAAATAATGTCTGTACAATGAATCTTCTTTTCCCCATTGACATTAAATTAGAAATGTATTCCCTTAACAAAAATGCTCCCACTAAGTTGAATTGAAAGCTTTTGGGATAGGTCTTAGCTGTTGTTGTTTTTTTCCCCCTTACTCTGGGATCTGATCTAAATTTGGCCATCCCAAAACACACTGCCACCACCAAAGGGTCTCATGTCTTGGGATATTGTTGAGTTCTGCCTTGTAGGTGTCAAGATATTAGGAGACCCCCTGTTTTCCAGAGCTAAGGCCCACCAAGCAAACTGTGCCCTGAGCTTGGTAT
Organism: Notamacropus eugenii; assembly: GCF_028372415.1. Classification (NCBI taxonomy): domain Eukaryota; kingdom Metazoa; phylum Chordata; class Mammalia; order Diprotodontia; family Macropodidae; genus Notamacropus; species Notamacropus eugenii. The sequence continues at coordinate 23,604,705 of NC_092874.1, forward strand.
AACAACAATCCTTTGTGCTCACCCTCTGGATGATCTCACTTTCTGGCAAAATCATTGTTTTGACCAGCATCCGGTGTTCTCTGAACTCAGACAAGTTCTGGTGATGAAGCTGTGCTATGAACCAAAATTGTCACCCCTCATTGTCAAGGCTAAAGCTCCCTGCACATCCATTGGTATAAGTATTGAGATCTCTCCATACTACTTTGAGTTCCCCACCTCTACCTCACCCCACCCCCACCCCCACCCCCACCCCCCCACCCCCACCCCCCCCCGACTAGGGGCGGGACCCTGGCACATAATTCCTTGCTTGCAAACTATTTTCCTCACTTTTAAATTAAACTTCTGTTTGATTCCTGACTCTCCTGTCTCTGGCCTGCTCTGTTCTGATCCAGTCACTCACAGTAACCTGAGGCAGGTTCTGTCCAGCTGACATTAATTGGTATCAGAAATGGGATTTGACATGGAACCAGGTCATTGGACTGTCCAGTACCAGTGGTAATGTTCTAGGTTTCACTAGTGATTTATTTTTCCAGAGTCTCTTTTGACCAGAGTTCTTCAGGGTCTTTCTGGTCAGGATATCTTTTCTGCACATTCTGTTCCCCTAACCAACTATTCCTGCCCACTCTATTTGGCTCCAGCCTCCATAAGCCAGAAGGCTCTTACCTACTTTATTCTGACTTGGCATGTCCCACCCCTCATGGGCTAAGAGAAAGTTTGGTTAGCTCTGTAAACATGCCCACCTCTAGACTGTAACTGCATGTTTTGTTCTGTTTGTATCTGGCTTGTTTTGCCTGTGTCTCTGTCTTTGTAAAATGTGAAGTGTTTCTGTCACATTTGTGTTGCTTGTAGATTCTGTTACTTGGAAAGATTTAAAATACAGTCAGCCAGAAAAACTACTGAGGGCTGTAGCCAGAGAGTCTAAAACAATGGGAAAGATTAATGAACTTGCATACTTGAAGCAATTGTCCCAGTAAGCAGGACTAACTCCCACTTTAGGCTTTCCACAGGAGATTAGCTGATGAGAAAAGAGAAATAAACCAACGGGACATCTTTTTTTCTGTCATTTCAGCTTTGGATGTGTTGGAATTACAGAAATAAGTCAGATAAAGTTTGTAGACCCACTAAAAACAGCAGATTCTGAGGTTTGAAGAGTAATCATCTTAAAATTATAGGGGAGAACTCCTGGTATTTGGGGGTAATTCCAGGAACTCCCTTCTGAAATAGTTTTGTGGGTACCACTCTGTAGAATTTGTTTTAAGGAAAAATAAGAATTAAAGTATAAAAGTTTTAAAAGTAAACATCAAGACTAATAGCTTCGTTGTTTACAGCAATAAAAGAAAGCAGCTAGTTTGGAAGGAATCCTAGAGTGCAGAAAGAAAAAAATAGATAAACAGTTTGTACTTTATAGCAACCTCTTGTTAACCCTTCCTCTGATTGTTTAAACCAGAGATCCCTTGTGACTCCCCGGTTCAGAGGCCTTCTCCCTTTCCTTGTGAATCCCTTTCATCTCAGATCAGATTCCCAAATACAGGTGTTAAAAAAAAATTCTGGAAAAATACAAGAAGCTTGAATTACATTTTAGTTGTAGAACACTGTAATCTTAGGCAAGTTATCATCTCTATTTACCCCAGTTTCCTGATCTGTAAAGAGAAAAAGAATAATGGCACTTACCTCCTGTGGCTGTTGTGAGATCAAAATGACATAATGATTGTACAGTGCTTAACACAGTGACTGGCATATGCTACGCCCTACGTTATTATTATTTCTTTAATTAAATGTAATTGTTCCATACCTGGTAACACTTAAAGTGGTTTTAAGATGCCAAAGGTGTTAAGGTCAATGATTTTTATACATGATAATTTGGAAATGCAATGAATTTCATCTGAAGTTCTATTTCATGTTTTAAATACGTGATGATTGTATTTCTAAATTATATTGTGAAATTTGAGAGACCATTGTAACAGAAATCCTTTTAGACAAAACAGCTTCTTAATCTGGAGGTTGTTACACATGAATTTGGCTTTTTAAAGGATATGATAAAAAAACAGATATTTGAAAATTGTTAAATATTTAATGAGGTATATTTTACCATAAAACAGATGATGATGATAATATTACATTTACTATAATAGCAAATTTCATTTGAAAATTCTTCGCTGTTATGAAAGTGTATAGGATGGTTTAAAGATGTAGCTTCAACATATTAATGATGAGTCAGCTATCAGGTATTTGCTGTATGTCTGGTCTGAGGCCCCAGGATATATGGAGAAGTTTTAATATATAAGTAAAGGATAAATGAAATGTTAACTATTAGGGAAATAACATGAAGGATATTCAAACTTTAAGTGGGGGTCAGTAAAATTTTGCTATTTAAGGGAAAAAAATTCTTGAGATTATAATTTACTATTTTTCTGAGCTTTGATTACAGTGATAGTTGTCCGAATATTTTATGAAGTCAATAGTAGAAAATGGCGCGTGCCATTTTGGTGGATATCTGTGCCTGGGATAAGTTTGGGGGACAATTGAGGCATGGCCTAGGCAGGATCCTCTTGACTCTATTTCCCCATTGTGCTGTTTCCTTTCAGAAAGGAAAATTCAGACCTGGTTAATCCTGAGTCTTGCTTTTGATACTCTGTGACTGCATGATTGGCTATCAGATATGACTCATGCCTGGAATCAAACAGATGTAAGGGAGTTTTTCCTCCTGTTATGATTTACCATTGTCATAACTATGTCCTTCTTTTTCCTTTTATAGCAAATTTCTATAATCAATAAGTTTTGTAAGTATAGTACTAAATCTCTTAAATAATAGATTGATATTGGAACATTTCTGAGTTACTATGATAGGCTGCAAGTATGAACATCTTACAATTTTAACCTGTATTTATGATTAAACTATAATTTAGGGATGATATCCTTCTAAGAGGGAAATGATTAGATAAAGTAAGAAGATAAAGATGTAATGTAAAAAGTTTTCTAAATAAGTGGAAGAGGAACAGGATTACACAGTTTTCTCTAAGAGAACATATGATTGGCTTCCAAACTTATTTGAGTTCTGAGTATGTTTTAGTAATAAATTCTCAAAATTGAATTAAAGATTTATTAATTAAGACTCATGGAAGTTACACATAAATTGTATAAATAATGGTAAAGAAAGTGAAATTATTTTCCCATTTTAAAGTATCTGTCTGATAATCTTAAAGAGCAGAAGAGTTCTTTTTGCAGTGGGACCCTTATAAATTTTTAAAAGATTCTTATATCAGATACAGGATTTAGGTAAGGACAGGAACAACAAATGGTGTATGGCAGAAATTCTCTGAAGGTTCCAAATGGGAGAACCAAATGTAAATGATGTTACCAGCAGAATTCTCTAGGAACCTCTAGATTTGGGACCAGAGAAGCAGAATCTTTTTTGGAACTATCTGGAGAAGAAGTGTGTTGTCCTGGAGAAGATATCTAGGGACCAGATGATAGCTGCATGAGATATCTGAGACTCAAAGTGTGCTGATTAAGTGGATATCTAGGATGGGTTACTAGGATACAAGGTGACAATATTAATTAATATTGGTGATAACTATTGTATCGCTTTGGTCTTTTGTTTTAAGGTGTTTGTGTTTAAGTTTTCTTGGTTACCTTGGTGACATGTAAATCTCCCTTCTCAGAACTAGTCCATTGTGAGACCTCCAAGTAGTTTGATCTGTACCTGACTTCATGTAATTTTGCAATTATGGGAACTGTGAGAAAAATTTTATTGCACTGTTTGAACCCAGTCCTGCGTGGCTGGGAAACTGCAACATCTCTATATGCTGTTTAGAGACTCTTAACTAAGGCTCTCTGCTACGTTGACCAGAAACTCAAATTCAAAGATTATGCAAGGAATTTTCTCTGAAGGCCTCTACCAGGTCCTTCTGAGGACTTCCATAGCTGCCAAACTTGTGGTTGTGGACCCTTGGATCATCTTGAACAGCCGAACCCTTGGGAGATCTCAAGGTTTGTCTAGTACAGACCCAGAAGCAGCCGACAGCCAGATGAGACAGCTGTTCCCAGATTTCCGATGAGGGTTGAATATACTGTTCTAGATTTTTTTCCCTCTTCCCTTTTGTTAACTGTCCAGCCATCAATGCCCTGATTCAAGTGTATGTTGGCATTCCCCCCCTATATTCTTGCCACTCTCACGCTTCACCTCCTGGCTTTTTCTGCTTGCAAGCAAACAATGGCTACCACTGATACCTGGGACACTCTTCCTCAGTAGGCCCCCTCAAAGAATTGACCACCTGGGATAAAAATGCAACTGGCCTCTCATGTCATCTTGGCTTATACCTGCCTCTCCTTTATTGGCCAGAAGGGTAGGGGTTCTTTCAGACCCCCTTCCTTGGGCTAAAAGGGGAAAATGTCAAGATAGGAAGAGACACCCTGTTTTCTAGAACTAAGGCCCAGCAAGCAAGCTGTGCCCTGAGCTTGGCATAACAACAATCCTCTGCACTTACACTCTGGCAAAATCATTGTTTTGACCTGTACCAGGTGTTCCCTGAGTTCAGAACTCTGGTCAGGAAGCCCTGCTATGAATCAAACTTACCACATCGTTGCTGTTAGCCTTCATTGTCAGGGCTACAGCTCACTGCACAACCTCTGGTGTAAGTATTGACATCTCTGCACACTGTCTCAGGTCCCCCCAGCTGGGAGCACATTTCCTTGCTTGCAAGCTGCTTCTCTCACTTTGAAATTAAACTTGTTTGATTTCTAACTCTTCTGTCTCTGACCTGCTCTGTTTGGATCCAGCCACCCACAGGTTAAAGGCTGGTTCTGTTCAGTTGACGTAGGATTCTAGGACTTTGTTCCTTCCCATGATAGAACTGGAATCAGCATGAATATATGCTTGTTCACTCCTCCAATTGAGTCCACAGACCCCTGTTTTAAAAATTCATTATGTATCCTTTATTCCTCAAAAGATCTACCAAATACTTCAAGGGATACTTCCATGCTTTCCATTTCCATTCATCATCTGCAGACCATTGACTCATCCTATCTGTTTGCAGATCTAATTGTTATTTGCTTTCTTTACTTCACAAAATTCAAGCAATACTGGCATTTTTAAGGGTGGAACTTGTTAATATAAATGGTGGAACAAGGACCAGGTATGTAGATTTCACTGGTATAAGGCACTCCCAGATGAGGGGACTCTGAAAGGTTAATGCTAATGTCTTCCCTCAGTGGCTACCTCCAAGTCATCCTGTCTATCTCGTTTGTATATAGTTTGCATATTGTCTCTCCAGTTAGAATGTGACCTCCTGAGAGTGGGAACTATCCTTTTCCTTTCTTTGTCTTCTAAACACTTAGCACAAAGCCTGGCACATAGTAAGTACTTAATACATGTTTATTGACTTGACATACATGACCTGCCAGGGTCAAAAGACCTGTGTGTACCAGAGGCAGAACCCCAGTTCTGTTGGTTTAAGGTTTGGTTTAACCATTACACCAAGCTGTAACAAAGTATTATTGGATGAGCGTGACTTCCCCGCCCTTTGCTGTCCATGGTCAGATCTGATAATCCTTACTCCTTTCCACCCCATGGCGTAGAGCAAAAGCAGAAGCCCTACTATCATGCCATGCGTTGGGGAGATATTTTCCCTCCTATCCCTCTGAAGAATCTGTTGTTGTGGAGAATTGATTTCTCCAAGAGTGTGGATGCACATATGATATCCCTTTGAGCTTTGAAAACCAGCCTGTCTCAGTCAACAAGAGAATGGGACTCCCCCTTATGTATACTGTTAGATCTGGTTTAGCTCAGAGCATTTAAATGAATAGAATTTACATTTTGACTTGCTCGTTGTCTTTGAATTAGGCCACATTTATTGAAATAAAGGAGAATAACTCAGATGTGTTCGTTTTTGTTCAACCTTTTGTTGTTAAATGTGACACATTATCTATAGCTCATTCAAGATCAGGCTGTTCAAAAATGTCATGAGAATTAATGAACTGGGGTTAGGTTGGGTTGTTTCTTTTTTAAAAAATGCATTAACTAAAGTAGGTGGAAAAATTTTTAAAGATAAAATGGACTTGTTCTAAAAGAATTCCCACTATTAAAACCTTTTAAAAGAATTTCCCATGCTCCAATAGTGCTGTATCCTACAGATTTGTAGTCTAAATAACTCTTTCTTGTTGGAAGCCTTGAAGGAAGAGACATGAAAATTAGCTTCTTCACCAGATTCAATAACACAAGATTCAGGGACTGTTAATACTATTTCAAGGGATCATTGTATCAATAACTATATCACATCTGCAAGAGAATTCCTTCGATTATTTTATTACATGAATTATGTGAATGACACAGTAAGGCACAGTAAAGAGCAGACCAGAAGTTTTGAAAGATTTTGGGCATCATGAAATATGGAAGCTTTTGAAATGGAAACTTCTTTTTTAATGTCTCTTGTTTGCAAAGAAAATGTGAAAGGGACTGAGATTCATAGTTGGTGCTTTTTCTTTTTGGGTAATAAAATTTTTTATTATCTGAAATTGTTGGCACCTGAAATGCCTAACTTTAACATTAGATATTATTCTGGAGAAATGAATCTCATTTAATAACTCTACAGAACAAACTCATTATCATAGGAATTAGAAAGTAATTTTGTTTATTAAATTAGTCATGATATGAAGAATGGAGGCCACATTAGCTGTATATGAATACAAAACCATGCTTAATACTACATAGCCAATAAATGCAAAACATAAAGCTAAGAAGGAGGGATATCTTGCTTTGCCACCAACATCGTTATGTCAATGAAAATAAATGGTCAAAACCCCTGCATACATACTTAAGTTTTGACCATTTAATTACATTGTCATAATTATCTTTTATATTAGTATATAATAACATTATTATGATCATTTTTAAAAGAAATCAAGAACATTGTTAAGAGTAGCATTTATCCTGTGGCCTTGGGTTTGAGAGGAAAAGAAGGGAAACACTAAAACGAATGTTAGCTACTGAGAAGCAGTTCAGATTTGAGGGTTCCAGGGAGGTTCCACAGGATGACACATTGTGATGTCATTGGACTTCTTTTAAAATGAAGGATGGGCACCCACTTTGGCAGAGGGCCTGAACTGAGAATTTTATTGGTAGGAAACACTTCCAGGTAAGGAAACTCCCTCTGCATAGGAATTCCTTTCTGTAATGGGATGATTTTAGTCTCCTAGAGGAATGAGAAACTGAGACTTGTTGAGTGTCAGAGGCAGGGCATTCCTGGCCCCTAGGCTAGCAGGCTAGTTTTCAGGCGTCACTTAATATCATCCAAATCTGCCTGTAAACTTGATTCTCAAAGGAACAAATATACTAAGAAAGATTTCCCCCCATGAGTGTTGGTTATTATCAGAAACAAAGCTTTCTTTATTGTACAAATGAAAATATGGTTTTCTGATAACGTTTCCAAAATGTGAGATTATAGTATGAATATATATAGTATGACTATAATGAATATAGTATGAATATAATGTAGTATGAATGAAATGGAATATTAGCATAAGAAATGACAGATATGGAGAATTCATAGAAACATAGGAAGACTTACGTGAACTGATCCAGAGTAAAATAAGGAGATTCAGGAAAAAAATACACACAATGACTATGGTAATGTAATTAAGGAGAAATAAATTGAAGCCAAACACTGTGTAATTATAAGAACTATTGGCTTCAAAAAGAGGAAAGAAAATGTCCAACCCTACTGTCACTGGAGAGGTAGTAGACTATGGGTATGGAATTTGCCACATTACAAGGTTGTTGAAGAAGTCAATCAAGAAATAATTGTGCTATCAAAAAACATCCATCAAATTTTTTAAAAAAGGAAGTTAGGCTGTAGAGGCATCTTCACACACAAAGCAAATCTATGTATAAAACTTATCCAATCAGTATCTGAAGGAATGAATGAAAATCATTTTACCGGTGCTGATCCTTTCATATCAATTCTTTCAATTTGCATTTCAGAGCAAAGTTCTTGATGCCTCATAATAACTCAGAACAATTTAAACATACTGTGATTTAAGAATCAACCAATTTAGACCATTTTTTCCCATATATAGTTTTTAACTATAGGCAGTGTTCCATTTGGATAACATAAAATCAAAATCTGAATTTATATGCAGTGGAAACAATTTGAAGTAAATATGGGATAATGTAATCACATCCCCAGGAATATGCCATGCAAAGGGCCAACATGAATATAAGTACAAGGTGTGATTTTTGAAAATAACACAATTTACTCTACCAGGCATATGAAGAAATCAATCTTGTTACTTCCCAATCTCACTGTCTATGTTATGTATACAACTGGCTACAGGAGATGTGTCTATGAATTATTAAATTTAAATTACAATACAGATCTTTTCACTTAACCCTCTATTCTTTGCAGAAGAAAGACAGATCTCTCTGTCCATGACTACCTAAGCTGTCATGACAGTATTCCAAAGTCGCTTCAGCCTCCTCCTCTTTACTCTCTCCCAGACAAAATCTTTAGGGTACATCATTTTTTGTACTTCCCTTGCAGGATTAATGAATAGCATTAGCCATAGTCGCCCACTTCTAGGAGCCAAAGGTTGAAAATAAGGGAGTCCAGTATTCCACCATGGCATTCTCCTGAGACCTGTTAAAGACCTTGGCTTCAAAAGGCCAAGGTCCCTCATTGCATCCTGGGTCATCCCCAGTCATCCTGATCCACTAGACCCAGATGGCTCTGGAGGAGAAAGTGAGGCTGGTGACTTTGCACAGTCCTCCCTCACTCAAATCCAGTTGACTCACATGTCATGGCATCACCTCCCTGATGTCATGATTCTCTTCAAGCATGAAGGACAAACAACATGGCATCTTCCTACCTCCCAGCTCCCACCAAAAGCACATAGACCTCTCATGAATTCAAATAGTGACTGCTACTTCCTGGTACATCTCAGATCCAACCAAAGTTATAGGATTTTAATCCTAATGGTTGATTTTGTCAACCTTATCACTTTTCTTTAAAATCAGTTTGAGATTTTTGTATTAGATAAAAGTCAAATGGGCCAAGACATTTTTTATCCAAAAACTGCTCTTAGCTGACCTCGCCCTAAAATCATAACAATGTAGAGAAATTCAAAAGGGATAAAAGATTTCCCACTAGGTCTTCTAATGTATAGAAAACCTTTCCTTTACTGCACACTACCACTTAGATAACAATCTTTGGTTAGAAACGTGACCCTGGGGTTGGGGGATGATACTGTCTTTACATTTTACTTGTGGGATATATAGATCTATCTGTAGATCTTTCCTTAATCCTCATCTTTCTTGACCCTATAGACCACCTTGGTTCTCCTACTTGTTCCACCACTCCTCAGGTACCTTTGCTAGCTTGTCATCCCCATATACACTATCTCCTCCTTGCAAATGTAATTCTGTGCTGAATCTTCTTTCCTAACACACTCTCTTGGTGACCTCCTTTGCTCCCATGGGTTCAATTATCTCTATGTAGATGATTCCCAAACCTATATATTTGGTCCTAGTCTTCCTGAGTTCCAATCCCACATTGCCAACTGCCTACTGGACATTTTAAAGTGCATTTCCAGTAGGCATGGAAACATAACTCTATCTCTTTTCCTCCAATTCCATTCTTTTTCTGAACTTCCCTCTTTCTGTTGAGGTTACCACTACCACTAGTCACACAGGTTCAAAACCTCAGAGGCATCTTTGATTTTTCACTACATGTTCCATCAGTTGCGGGTTTTGTCATTTTTTATCACCCCTACATCTTTTACATCCATCCCCTTGTCTCCACTCACACAGCTACTGCTCTAATTCCGGTCTTCATCCCTTTTGCCTAGACAACCATAGCAGGTTCCTAATTAATCTCCTTGCATCATGTCTCTCCCCTCTCCAATCTATCCTTTGCAGAGTTAGTTGCCAAAGTGATTTCCCTAAAGTGCAAATCTGACCCTGGTACTTCATTGCTTAATCAATCCCAAAGGCTCTCTATTACCTCTAGGTTCAAAATTCAGATACCTCTTTCTGGCCTTTAGAGTCTTTCACAACCTGGCTCCAACCCACCTTTCTAGCCTTGTTATGCATTACTCTCCTTCATGGGCTTTAGCACTCAGGCAAATGGACCTTCTTACTGTTCCTCTTTGCCTCTGTGCATATGTACAAGTTTCCCCACATCTGCAATGTGTGCCCCACTCGCCTTTGCCTTAGAGTCCCAAGTTTTCTTCAAAGCACAATCTGATTCCCCTTTGTGAAGCTTCTCTGGTTTCCTTAGCTGCTATTGTTTTCTCCCCTAAAACTACCTTTCCAAAATGTATATTTATTTATATTTCTATACGTTGCCTCCCCTGATATGGGAGCTCCTTGATAGCAGGGGTTATTTTATTTTTGTCTTTGTATTTCCAGCACCTAGTACAGTATGTGGCCCATGATGGGTAATTAATAAATGTTTGTTGATTGATTGATTGGTATGTGAGGCAAATTTCTCTCACCTTGTGGCTTGGTGAGTCCTGCAGAAGTAGAACTGAAAATCAGAATCAGGGAGTTTTAGCACTCATGGGTCTGCAAGAGGCAGGGACGCCTTCACAAGTGAATGACATAGAGACTCTATACCTTTCCAAGGGCATCCAGAACTTTATGCAACACTGGCTGCTTTGGCCAGGAATCAAACCGTATTCCAGTACCATAGTTTCTACCACAGATTAACTCTTTTAAAAAATGATCCAAGAAGACAGGAAGTAGAAAAAACATTGGATTGGGAGTTGAGATCTAAATTGTGGCCTTGATGATGCCACTAGATAGCTTTGAAATCTATACCTGAACCTTTCCAAGATGTAGTTCCTTCTGTAAATATATCAGGTCACTAGTAATTCATTAGGACTAAATCCCGTTGAATAAGGAGGAAGCTGGAAAGATTTGTTGACCAGTTTCCTCCAACAACTACTTCAGAGCATACTTAATAGTCTATACCAGGTGTGGGGAACCTGTGACCTCAAGGTCACATGTGACCCCCTAGGTGCTCAAGTGCAGCCTTTTGACTGAGTCCAAATTTTACAGAACAAATCCTTGATTAAGAGGATTTGTTTTGTGAAGTTTGGACTCAGGCAAAGGGCCATCTACCATCTTTTCTAGCCAGATCATTTCCTTGAATGTAGAAGGGTAAGATGAAGACTGCTTGGACAAGGTTCTTTTCCATAATAAACTCCCTAAATTAACTGAGCTAAAAGCAGACCCTTTGTTAAAAATTGTAGAGTCTGGTAACCCAAGCGACCAGCCATCCAATGATACATTAATGTGGATTATTTTTGTGATTGACAGCAACAATAATAAGTGGGGAGGCGGAGCTGTGATTATTACAACAGAGGTTAAGGGATGGGAGGAGGAAGCAGTTGAAGCTGATCTGAGAAGAAATCAGCCACGTAAGCTCTTTGGATTAGTGCTGCATCATCAATGTAGAACCTTGACCTTTTGGTGTTATTCCCCTTGGGAAAATGGAAGCCTTTGTTGGGTTATGCTGAGTCACGTGGCAGGTACTTGTGACTTTTGGAGTATTTTCAATGTTGAAATAAATTTTGGAACACTAGACAGAGCTTTCAGCCATGCTTCCCACATGTAATGCATGTTGTATGACTAAGATAATGAAGTAACCACCTCTTGGAGTAATGACTTAATTTCCCAGGGATAGGTTACATATAAGGATGAAGTAAAGAGAGGAGTCAAAGATAGTCTTCAGTGAGTGACTAAGTGACTGAGTGACTAAGAAAATGATGGCACCATTAACGGAGGATAAGGACTGGACCTATGATTTCGCTAGTACAGGGAACTCCAAGAGGTGCGAACTACCTCTAATGATGCAAATCACTACTTACTTTCTAATTTACTTTATACTCTGAGAAAGTATGGCATTTAAAGGTTAAGTGACTTATGCAAGGTCACACAACTTGTATATCCCAGAGGCAGAATTCCAACTGAGGTCTTCCTGGCTATGAGGCAATCTATTGATAAAAATCTGAAAAATCGGGGAGAGGCAGTGGGTTGCCTTTAGAGGGAAAATTCTTCTTTCCTAGTCAGAAACTAATTACAGAGAATACTGCTCTGTTTCTTCAAGCTCCCTCTCACCCCCAGACTTGAAAGATGATCAGCATGTCTTTTTCTCAGTACATTCTACATTAAGCTATGTCTTTAAAAATCTATTTCCTTTTAGTGCAAGTATGTGGGAATTCACTCAGGTCATTTAGAGCCTTACTTCTTGAATCTGATGACAATGAGGAGACTTGTCAGTTTTTTGTTCTTTGCTAAAAATCCACGTGCTATATTTTTCAGATCTTCTTGGACAGAGGCTATGACTTCATGCGGAGCAACTATCTTTTGATATTCTTTTCTATTCCCCTAAATTTTAATGTTAAAATAGTTGGATTATACACACAGTCTCTTCTTCCTCAGTTATGTCTTTTATAAACATTAAAAGCATGTTTAGGAATTAGCAGCTTAATGGATTGTTTTCCTGTTGATCTGAGAATCCTGCAATAATAACCTCAATTTAAAAGGTTCCAAACAATTGGTCAGCAGTACTGCTTTTTAAAAAAGCAACTTTGCTAATAGTCTCAATTTACTTATTAACCTATTCCCTTGACATTTTTCTTTTTTCTATATCTTTCCTTTTAAGTAGAGGATGCAAATTGAAAAGCTGGGTAGAGTTTTCTTTGGTTTTGCTTTCCCTGTTACAAATTGAAGACATGATTTTCATCTGAACTCTTCCTCCTCCTCCTCCTCTTCCTCCTTATTCTTGTCATATATTTAAAGGGGTGAGTCATGTCTAACAGGGACCCTTCCAGATTTTCAAAAGAGAGAACAATGGGGACTCCAGAAACCATAGACTGGAGAGTTTAACACTGATCCCTGACAAAATTCCAGAATAAGTTATTAAACAAGTTATTTGTGAGCATTCAGAAAAGGACAGGATGATTGCTAGAGGCCATCATGGACTCATTAAGAAGGGTGCCAGATTAACCTCATTTCCTTTTTAACAGGTTCATTATATCAGCAGAATGCTAGACACAGTATATCTGAATTTCAGCAAGGCACTTGATAACATCTCCAACAAAATCACCGTGGGCAAGATGGAGGGATATGAGCTGTTTGATGGAGCTGTTAGGTAGAGTTGGAATTAACTGAAACATCACACCCGAAGTGCCATTAGTGGGTTGATGTCAACCCTTAGGAAAATCTCTAAAGTTGTTCTATAGGGCTCTGACCTTTGTCTTATTGGCAGAATAGGAAAAACCCAATCACTTTATGTGTCAACAAGCATTCATTAAGCACCTACTATGTGCCAGGTATTAAACTAAAATCTGAGGCTACAAAGATAAAAAAGAAACAATCTCTTCCCTCACAAAGGCAGGAAGGAGCGGTATAATCATACCAGCAAGTAGTTGTGGGTTTCAGCTTTTGTGACAGTAGCATTAAACAATATTCAAGCTGCAAAGGAGCAACTCACATAGCTGATCATAAGCCTTTGCTTGTTTACATATATGTATATGTATTTATGTATATATGTATATAGATAGATATGGAGGGTTATATAAAGATATATGTTTATACATATATACAAATCTACATATGTAAATGTACATAAGTATAAATATATATCAGTTATGAATATATACACATATGTATGTATCTGTATTTCTCATTGGTGTCCTAGCAGCAGCATTCTGTCACTTTTGCTAATAGAGCGGTTTCTTAAGAGTGAGACTAGAACTTGGGTGGGACTCCAATGTTAACAAGACGGATTCAGGTGCTAGCTTGCCCAGACTCAACCACTCTACACCCACAGGCCTTTCTTTAGGAAGGAACTGGAAGCAACCTTCCCAGACATGACTAAAATAAACAAGTTCAGACCAGATCGAATGTCATAGTCTTACAGTAGTTGCTTACTACCATGCTGATGTAGTCTAAGTAGAGCTACTAGAGCACTAAGCAATGAACCTCAACAACGAAATGTCTATACCCTATAGACATCAGGATGGTGATATAAGAAGAAAGACGTATCAAGCATCCTGTGGCTCAGCTTCTTTGCCTTCTTCCCAGATCTTCTCCTAGCTTCCCCTTCTCATTCTAATCCTTTCCACCTTAAGGCCTGGCCTCATCTTCATTACCTTTTGCCAATCACTGTCCATCTATCAATTGGTGCAAGCACATCTACCATATGCCTTGGTATTGTTGAATGGGCACTGGGATGTTTATTCTGGAAAAGAAAAGATGAGAAGAAGGGGAGAATATAATAGTTATCTTCAAGTATTTGAAAAGCTGTGCTTTGGAAGAGGATTAGATATGTTCTCTTTGGTTCCAAAGGACAGAACCAGGAGGAAGAGTTGAAATTGCAAAGAAGTAGATTTATGCTTGGGGTGGGGAAACATTTCCTACCACCTCAGTTGTCCCAAAGTCAGCTGAATAGCCTCAGGAGAGGATGAGCTTTCCCTCACTGAAGGTCTTCAAGCAAAGGCTTTAGGACTACTTGCTATATACACTGCAATAGAGATTTTTGGGGGGCCTGAGTGGGACTAGATAGTCACTGAGGCTCCTTCAGCTCTTCAATTCTATGATTATCTAAAGCCCATTTGTTAATTTGTTAATTCCCATTGTTAATTCCATTAGTCTATTACACTGTGGAATTTGGGCTTTTGAATTTAGACAAGTGCCAGGTCACAGTGTGGTGGGAGAGGAAGGAGGGTCTATTTCTTTTAGGGTAAAGAGTTCATCTCAAGCAAGGAGGACTGCTGTTCTAATCCAGGTTTCTCCCTCCTTCTAAAACTCTGAGCTAAATGCTATCTCCCCAAACTCAGACATTCAGGATTTCCTTAAGTCACAACCAAAAAAAAAAAAAGTTGCTACAACAATGACAGATGAGAATAGATCCTAGGTATTCCCTGCCATATAACTGGCTACCATGGTAGCCATGAACACCTGGTACTGAGGATAAGAGAAGCATGAATACCTTTAACTTCTACTACTACTACTACTACTACTACTACTACTACTACTACTACTACTACTACTACTACTACTATGATGATGACGATGACGACAACAACGACGACGACTACTACTACTATTGCTGCTGTTGCTGCTACTGCTACTACTACTACTGCTACCACCACCACCACCACCACTACTACAACATTACTACTACTATTATTTAAGTGGAGACAGAGCTATGATACAAAAATCCAGCCAGTCTCTCTAGAGCATTATAAGTACTTGCTGTCAGTACAATAAAATTATATTCTGGGGGCACCACTGAGACTCCTAAAACTCCTGAAATCCAAGTGTCCAGGCATACAGGGCAAGAGGATACTAATATATGATTATGGGGACTCTTCTATGTTTCTCTCTGTCACAAATTAAAGGAATTCAGGGACAACAGATCCTCTTTAGGATTATAAATGGATTCTTGACATTTTAGCTCCTTTGCTACCATAGTGCCTAATTACCCTCTCACTCTTGAAGTCCACATTATGTGACACCTTGTCTCTTGATGATAAAGCAGGCTTCTACTTGACTCACCTGAAGTAGATGCCAGGGTTGCTCTGAAACACAGTGCATGGGAAGGATGTGTGTGCATGTAGTGGGGGAGAGGGAGCCAGTCTTTTGATTCCTTTCATGTATCAGGTGTTTCTCTTGAGGGGCATTTATTATAACCTGACACTGACTTACCTTGCTTGTCTCCTCTCTCTTTTTTCTCCAGAATTCTTAATGGCATAGAGCATCTGAGGATGTGAAAGGGAGCCTTAGGTTGTCCCAGAATCATCATGGATCTGCTATACCCCAAGATTTTGATCTCTCAAGATTTTGGTCAAGTCTTGTCTACAAGGCACCAAAGTAACCTGCTTCAAAGTGTGAAAAAATTAGTTGGATTGGATATTTAGAACTACAAAGACACAGTAAGAATGATGATTATTTTCTTTTTGTTGACTTCAACCTTTAAGGGAATAAAAAGGAACATGGTAGTGAAAAGAGCTTTGGATTTAGAGATCAGAGACATCATTTTAAATACCTGCTTAAACCTGCCCACGCCCCATTAGCTGTGTGACTGTAGGTGATTTCCTGAACCTCTCAGAGTCACCATTTCCTCATCTCTTGTAGGGATCAGAGCTCCAAGTTTGGAGTCAAAGGACTTGAATCCAATCTTGACCCTCCAGCTTGCTCCCTCTGTGGCCTGGGACCAGTCATTTTACATCTGTAGGCTCGACCTTTCTCATCTGCAAAATGGAGGAGATGGGTGAGATGACCTTTAAGGTTTTTCCCAGCTCTAAACCTGATTGTAAAGTGGGGATAATGGTATAGGTAAACCCAAATCACAGGGTTGTTAGGGGGATTAAATGAGGTAATGGATAGAAAGCGCTTTATAAGCATAAAGGGATACATTCATTTGAACTATTTAATTAATCTGAGGGGACTGGACCTGGGATTTTGTTGATGCAGACAGTTTCTAGTTAGTGCACTCCTTCTACCAAGACAGATAGACACCTTTAATTGATGCATCCAGGGTGTGTCAGAGGCCATAACTGTACTCAAATCATGCTGAATTAGCTCCCTCTCATTTAGAAAAATACTCAGTTTAATAGCTATCAATAAAAATGGTGAAATACATAAATAAACGACCTTTTCATTGCTTGTGCTATCATCTGTCTCTGCCTGGTGATCTCCAATCTATCCTTCAGGGACCACATCAGATGCCACCTCCTTCTTAAAGCCTTTCCTACCTCCCTTCCTTCACTGGAAGTGTTGCCTCTCACATATGGTCTTACAGAATCTTGTTCTCCTCTTATACATACACCATATTATAGCTTTGTGGTCATGGGCCAATCATTTACCTCCCTGTACATAGACAACTCTAAAAGTTTAGGTCTGGTATGGTGAATAGAACCCTGGATTTTCCAATCAGAGAACCTAGGTTCAAATGTCACCTTTATCCCTTTCTCAAGTGGAACAAGGGCAGTGTCGTATGTCCTTCAGAGCTTTAAGATCCTGCAGGTCCTGTCTTTCTGGTATGTTTACTTCCCCCTGATAGTCTCTTAAGTATTTGAGGCTGAAAAACCTATCTCTTTCATGTTTATTGTAGAACGTGAAGATTATCAGCTATCAGGCAAGTAATGAAGGCTCAATATGCATTTTTAATAATAATTATCAAAGTATGCTCTTTGTTACTGCCATTGAGACAAAACCTAATGTTGAAGGCATTTTAAGAGCTCCCTCAAAGGTGACATTAGTCTATCCTCCAAGGTAAGTGCAGTTTAACTTAGTCATCCTTGCATAGTTAAAAAAATGCAATGCACTATACTGATGAACCCTGTGAGTGTGTGATAAGTTTGGAGTTGTGTTTGGTGCAAACTGAGCATCTTCAGGAATATCTGAACTATTTTTCAAATTTATCTCTTGACATAAAGACCCTAGATGGAAAGGACAGCAATGGCTGACTGTCGTTCCATTAGACAACTCCCTGATCTTGTCAAAGATCCATCATGGTTGTGTGTTTGCATGTACACTTCATGGAACTACTGGATGCCAACAACTTTATAGACTCTTGGACATAGACCGAAATCAAATATAATTGTCATATCGTTCAATGGTAGGAAGTAGATTGAAATTGAGATTCTGTGCTTTTCTTCAGTTTGGCATCAATGTGATTTTAAAATACAGTGTGATTTTAAAATAAAAAACTTTGAGGCTTGATTCTGGTGATTAAAATTTATGTTTAATATAAATGTGTGTGTGTGTGTGTGTGTGTGTGTGTGTAGGCTTAATGAATCGAATGCTAGTCTTAGAAATGGGGGGCAGGTTCCCATCTTACTTGTGACATTCACTAGCCAGGCAACACTAGGCAGGTCACTCACCCTTTCTCTAGGACCAGCCATAGTCGGACACACTGAAATTTCACTTTACAATGGTGATTTCATTTTAGTCCTCTTTGAAATCGAAGGACAACAACCAACCAACCAACCAACCAAGGATCTGCTCTATCATGGAAGGGTTGAGATCTGTATGGATGGAGTTCCCACTCATATAGGAAAATATATCTATATTAGATTAAAATAAAATTCCTCTCTGTAGGCATGTCAGAGGGTGCTGTGACCCTGTGCTATATTATGATGCTTTTGTGACATTTGAGGTCCTTAATACTTTTGCCCTTTGAATTCATTAAATCAGAGATCTAGAGCAAGAAGGGACATTGGCCATCCAGTTCAGTGCCTGGCATATACTAGGTGCTTAATAAGTGTTTATTAACTGTTGATTACAAATGAGGAAACTGAGGCCCAGAGAGGTGGGCCTTGCCCAAAGCAGTGAATCAGAAACAGGACTTGAACCCAGGTCCCCAGATGATAATAAATCTTACATAGTTCTTCCTATGAGCCAGCTTTTGACAATAAGCTCACAACAACCCTGGGAAATCAGTGCTGTTATTATCCCAATTTTACAGTTGAGGAAACTGAGTTAGAAGATGAAACAACCTGCCCAGGGTCACACAGGTAGTAAGTATCTGAGACTAGATTTGAACTCAGGCCTTCCTGACTCCAGGCCTGGAGCTCTACCCACTGCCCCACCTAGCTGCCCCTGTTTCCAAGGCCGCTCCTCTTTGGTTGCCTTCCTGAAGTGGTTTAGAAGCAAAGAATTTCGGTCATGATGAAGTCCTTACCGATTTCCTAATATCTGATTCATCATTATGCTGGAGAAGAGGACTGGCGACGCTCTCTATCCTGGACCCTCTAGGCCGGACGACGGCCCTGGCCTCCTCGGTTCTCTGGGGCTCCAGTAACCATTATGCAGGGATTTAAGGTTCCCACGCCCAGTCAGTCACGGGCTCCTCAGCTACTACTTAGCGAAACCATCTGCTACAAAGTCAGCGGCGGATGCTTTCATTGCTACTTAGTTGCTGAGCAGAGCCATCTGTTACAATGCCGCGACTCTGGGGATTCCTTGGCTGGAACCTGGCTGGATGCTTCCACGCTGAGCCCTGTCCGATGGTGCCTCTTGACTATCCAATTGGAGGTACCCAGCGGCCCGAGACCGGGAGGAAGCCGTCACCATGTGTCATGGAAATTCAAGCTGCGTCTCCCCACCTCCCTGTCGTCTGTCACATGCACGAGAGGAGGCAGGCCCGTGCCCTCAACAACTGCGGATGCTTATGCTAAGGCTCTGTCTCCAATTAAGTGGTAATAGGAAAAAAGCAGCGAAAGGCCCTCATGACTCTCCCTTTTCTCAGGGCTTGGCATTCGTGGTTCCCATATTAGCTGGAAGCAACAAGGAAAACAGGAGGCCACCTGCTGCCGCCTGCTGGGAGCCATGGGGAGCTGAGGAAGGCGCTATCTCCAGAGCTCTCCGAGGAAGCAGGAGGTGGGCAACACTTCCTCCCTGAAGCTATACGGGGAGAGAAGCCCTTGTGGAGATAGATAGCAAGTGACTGGGAACTCAATCGCTGGCTTCACTTTTAGTTTTCTCTTTTTAATCCAATCAGATAATCAGGAACTGCACGCTTGCAAGTGGAGAATAAGCAAGGTGCCTTGAGTCCCACCTGTGCCTCTACCTTGGGCAAGTTGCTTCCCTTCAGGGGCCTCAGTTTTCTTTTTTGTAAATGGACAAAATGCCCTCTTGGGCCCCGGTGGGCTCTGATCATCTCCAATCCTCTACCGAGCTTCTTGAGATTTGAGGTGACTGCCTTTTAGGCACCACTTCCTATAATGCCTTTCCACCCTCCCCTTGGATCATGGTGGAAGTCCTCTAGACTCCATGGGCCCCCCAAATGACATCCCAGCAGCCACAAACAATCATGGGCTTTAACAGAAGTGTTATCAATTTTTAAAGTATGGTTATCTCCAGCATGGGCCCTCTGGGTCTCTAACTGTTGTTTTGATTTGCTTTGTCTGACAACTGCCACTCAGGAAGCGTTTCACTAGAATATGTCAGCCAGAGAACAAATGTCTTTCTGTCCTTGTAAGGCAAAAGTGTTTCTGCTTTATGTAGACAGAGGTTCTTATGGGTCAGGGATTCCAAACTGACTTTGGCCCTCTGGTGAAGCCTAGGTTCCCCATCTCTTTCCGAATGATGCTTTTAAATGCGTAAAATATGTAGGATTGTAAAAGAATTAATTATTTTGAAACGCAGCTATCAAAATACGTGTTTTTTTTTCATGGAATCCAACTTGAGGACCTCTAGCTGAAGACTTTGTTCAAGACCTTGTTCAAGGGCGTGGACCCAGCTTGCGGGTAATACATCCATATTGGCATTGGAGAGACTCTTACTCTAATAGTTTTACCACATCGTGGTGTAGTGGGAGGAGAGCTGGATTTGGAGTTCAATGACCAAGGTTTGACTCAAGGCTACCAGTCTCCCTGGGGTACTTTGGGCTGAGTGCCTGGCCTCTCTCTTTAATCTCTCACTTTCCTCTTCTTAGCATAGGAGTTGGACCAGATGGCCTGTGAGGTCTCTTCCAGCTCAAAATCTCTGTCTCTATGACCTCATGGTTCCCTCTTCCCTAGGAAAGTCAATGCAATCAAGACTGCCGTGGCTGGAGGAGAGAGTTTTATGATCATTTGCCATTTGCTTGTGTTCATGAGCATCTGTCTAGGAAATTGTGCAGGCTTCAGAGCTTTGGGAAAGAGCCCAGGGCAACACTGAGTATCGCAGTGGATAGGGTGCCAGGCATGGAATCAGGAAGGCCTGAGTTTAAATCCTGCCTCAGATACTTACTAACTAGCTATATGACCTGGGCAAGTCACCACTTCTCTGTGGCCTCAGTTTCTCCTGTGTAAAATAGAGATAACGATGGCACCCACTTCACAGGGTTACTGTAAGGATCAAATGAACTAACATACATAAAGCAGCTTGCTAGAATCTACAAGACTATGTAGATACTATCACTGTTAATATCATCCTTATTATGATCATTTCTTCACAGTTCCTCCAACGTTTTGTGCTGTCCTCAACTCGAATCAACAAGCATTATTTAGTGCCTGCTATTTTCCCAGCATCATGCTAGAAGCTGTCAATACAAAGGAATAAATGAGCTTACATTCTGCTGGGGGAGATACAACATTTACACAGAACAACAAGTACAAGAGATATAAAATAAATTAAAAGCAGTTTTCTAGGAGAGAACGCTAACAGCTAAGGGAATCAGGAACAGCCCTTGGTTGGCAGGAGCACTGGAGTGACCTTTGGAGAAAAATTAGGGTTTCTTAGTGGGAGATGTAAGGAGGGAGGTATGCCAGCCATGGCAGACAGGTCTGGAGGCTGGAGATAGAAAGAGCAAGTAGGTCAGTTTGGTTGGAACACAGTAAGTGAGGCGCAGGAATAATGCATAATCAGCCTGGAAAAATAGGTTGAGCCAGACTATAAAGGATTTTAACTGCTGAACTGAGCTCTTGTTTTATTGGAAATAATCTGCAGTCTCTTTTCCAGTATTGCCTTCATCATCACAGGTTAGTGCAATTCCCTGAACCAAGAGCACTTTTCATGCACTGGTCCTCTGACAAGAAGGAAAGAAGCCATCCCTGTAGCCCACACTCATGAGACTGTGCTCATTAGGAGCATGTCTCCCCTTGTGCTTGCAAGGGATGCAGTTCAACCTATTGCTAATGATCCCAGACTAGCCACCAAAATTTCGCTCTCATGTTGGAGACTGATGACACAAAGGTCCTGTGCTGACTTTGTTTTTTTTGCCCTCATTTCTCTTGGCTCTGATCTCTGAGACATTCCACTGCAGATATTCTGCAAAGTTGACATTAAGCCATTAATGAAACTTTTTGAGTGAACCATTCAGGCAGCTCTGAATCTAATTGTACTGCTGTTTAATGTATATTTCTGCAGATATTTTCTGGGGAGATCTTGGTATCTCCAAGCACAGTAAGGCCAGCACCCTACTTTTACGCGTATTTGGTTCATGTTTGTTTTAGAAGAGTTTAAAATATTATGCCCAAGTGTTATTAAATTTCCTATACCTTTTGACCCAGCAATACCACTACTAGGTCTATTTCCAAAGAAGGTTAGGGTAAAAGGAAAAGAACTTATATGTTCTAAAATATTTATTGCAGCTCTATTTGTGGTGGCAAAGAATTGGAAATTGCATGGATGTCTGTCAATTGGGGAATGGTTGAACAACTTGGAGGATATAATTGTGATGGAATACTACTATGGTATAAGAAATGGTGAGCTTGATGATCTTAGAAAAACATGGAAAGACTTCAGTGAAATAAAGAGAGTGAAAGGAACGGAACCGAGAAAATATTGTATCCAGTAACAGCAATATTGTTTTAAGAACAACTTCGAGTGAGTAATTTTGAATATTACAAAAATCCAAATTAATTATAAAGGACATATTAAGAAAGATGCTATCTACATCCAGAGAAAGAACTGATAAAAAGGAGTATATATAGAATGATACAAATATATGTCTGATGGTAGCGATATCTGGGGATAGGGAAAGAAGAAAAGAAATTCCATGATAACTTTATTATATATTTAAAAGGAATGGCAAATTGAACGTAATAGATTTGCAGTTTCAAATGCAATCATCTTTTTAAAAATTATATTATGTTATGAAACTGCTTGTATTATTCTATAAATTAAAATTTTAAAAAAGAAAAAAAGAGGGGGAAAAGTGAAACCCATCAATGAGTTTGACCCAAAGATTCATGTTCTCAGTGTTATTCATAGATCTAAGAATAAGGGTCCCTTTCCTACTGTAGTTCCCAGAACTTTGGGAGTTACATACGGTCTCTGGTTCTCACTCCCACCCCTGCTACTTCCTCCATCATTAGATAAGGTTTTTATCATTAAGGAGAGAAAACCTCAAGACCTGTCTTCTAACAGGATGCATGGCATTTCCTCTATTACTAGTACTGCTATTTAGCCCACCTCTCTCCAAATCCTTCCACAACAGTAACATGAGAGACTTTAAAAAATCTTTTCCTAAGATCTGAGTAAACCATGTCAGCAGCATTGCCTGGTCTAAAGAAGATCACTGCTTCCTTTGTGAGATGTTCGTTTACCATCTCTTTAGGAACGCATTCTGTACTGCTCACTTCAGCAAAACCTATGCCAAAAGCAGAACAATGCGAAGAAGATTCACATGTCCCCAGCCCAAGAATGATGTGCAAATTCTGAAAACTTTCCAGATTTTAACATTATGGTACATGAATGTAATACAATACTACTGCTCCCAGATGCAATGGTGAAAAGGATAAATTCAGAGAAACCTGGGAAGACTTATAAGAGCTGGTATTGAACACAGAACCATATGTTTACAATGACTCTAGTTTTGTGAAGAAACAACAACTGTGAAACCTTAAGAACCAGAATCAACGAGCGTCATGACCAGTGAGGACTCCATATCTTCAGCACTAATGTGCCACACTACAGGGTGCTGAATGCAGATGTGGTCAATGTGTGAATTGGTTATTTGTTACAAGGGAGGGCTTTTCTTTTTCTTTTGGGGGAAGAAGAGTGGGAAATAGGGATGGTGATACTAAAATAAAAAAGGAAGGTAAGATCATCGATGAATCAAAACAAAAGTAAACAGGACAGTAGAAAAAAGTTCTGAAAGCATCACAGACAAGGAGGGGCAGTGTTTTAGCTATGGTATCCTCTAGGTAACTTAGTGGATAGAGTGCTGAACCTAGAGTTGGGAACACCTGAGTTTAAATCTGGCCCCCAAAAGATAGCTGTGTGACCCTAGGCAAGTCACTTACGCTGTTTGCCTCAGTTTCTTGATCTGTAAAATGGGAACAATAATAATATCCACCTCACAGGGGTGTTGTGAGGATCAAATATTGTGAGGACCAAATGAGAAAATAATTGCTTATTCACTTAGCATAATGAAGTCTGTTTTCTTAGTCGTTCTCAAGCAGCACGGTCCCAGGGAGACACCACTTCTTCTCCCAAGCTGTTCATTGGGAGAGGAGAATGAAGGAATGACCTTAGAAACCATAGCCCTTGTTTCTTCCTCCACTCATGTGGGTGGAGTCTTGCTTAGCCAGTCGCAAAGAACCAATTTCTCACTAAAATGAACCAAAATAATTTACAGACTGAAACGCAACACAAAAGACTGGAAATGGGGCCTTGCTGTTACTGCAGCAGAATAGAAATCCTACAACTGCTTTTGTAGCTCTGCCTTTGAAAAACACATAGAAGTATTTAGAAATAACTACATTTCCTATAATGTTGTGAGTCAATGGCTTGCGGCAAGGAAATAAAAGAACCAGGAGCAAAGAGGGAGAAAGAACTTTTTTCTCCCTGGAAAATGATGGACGCAGGGCATTTTCTGTCTGAAGAATCTGTAGAAGTGCCTAAACTTGGACTAGGTAGGAAGCTGAATTGGCAGCAGTGAGGGAATTTCTGTGCCATGACAATCTTTTGGACCCAGCAGAGTGACCAGGGCAAGATTCCAAGGGCAGCCAGTGGCAGGAGGATTGGGACTGAGGGAGTGTGCCAACATGGTCTATATTGAAGAGTTCTACCTTGTTATCAAATCTGCTGTACCCTAAATGTGATGGGAGCCAGTCTTCTGGGAAGCTTCTAGGCCCTGACCATGAGAGCCCCTAGAATCAGAACTCCACCAAATACAGATGGTATCTCATGATCAAGAAAGAGAAATAGAGAGACAGAGACCATTCGAGACCATTCGAGACCATTCTCCTCATTGTCAGGAATGGAGAAGAGGAGGACAGAGTTGGCATCTTGTCTGAGCTTACTTGTGGCTTCCTCAGTTCCTTCTCTTGGCCTCAAGTTATGCAGGGTAGTTTGTGTGTTTCAGATGTTATCTATTGCTTAGTCCTTGTGGTCTGTGGGGCTGAAATGTTCTCATGGGGGGCTGGGCCTGCTCCTATGCTAGAATCAGAGGGCCTGGTTCTACTACGTTCTACTGGTGTGACTTTGCCCAAGTCACTTAACCACTCTGAGGCATATTTCCTCATCTGTAAAGTGGAGAAGGGAAGTGGTGAACTCAAGATGCAGAATAAAATGTATATTATTAGACATAAGCCAAAGTGGGGAATTTGTTTTGTTAGACTATGTATATTTGTTACAAGGGTGTACAAGGGTGGGAGAGGACAAAGGGTATAGGCATAGAGTAGAAAAAAATGAAATGAAAGAAAAAGGGGAGGTCATTGAGGTATCTTTTTGTTTTCTTTTTTTAAGGCAGAGAAAAGAACAGAAGGAAGACCAGGCAAATAGGACGGCTTTGAAAGCTACAGGTCAGTTTATTATAAGCTTAAAAAGAAAAGCAGAGTAGGCCCTGTAATTTCATATACAATCCTCTTTTTCTGTTCTATTCTGTAACTGCAAATGCAAATACCCATTCTATTTGGCGTTTGATAATTTCCAAATAAGGATAAAAATTAATTTAAAATAAATAAAATAAAATAAGGAGTTTGGGGTAGATACTTCCAGCTCTAAGTCCATAATCTATAATCTTCAACTTTTGCCCTTGAATATAGGGCCTTGTCTTGGGTTGCCCTTGCTCTAGGACTGGGCTGGTTAACAGCCAAGGGATGGATCTTTTCCTCAGTTTCCTTTTCTGTGTCTCTATCTTCATTTCCCTTACAATTACATTAGCTGAGAAGGAATACCACAGTGCAATTTAGGGATTTTATTCTCCTTCTAGCAACTTATTTTATACCTTTGAATTTCTGTGATGATATACTAAGGAGATTTCTAGAGGGACTTTTGCAACAAGGAAGCTCAGGTCTCTTGAAGGCTGGGCACATCACCTGCCTCTTTACCTATATTTGCTATCCTTGCCTTTATTACTGCAGCTAACTAAGAAGTGAAGAACGTCGATGGAATAGCCAGGGTTTCCATAAATAACTCAGTAGTCTTTCCTAGAGCAGAACAGTCAAATCTAAGATGATGTCAAAGCCTCGCTGTCAATGGGATGTTTATGGACCTAATGAAATTGTATAGGTTTGCTCCAACCAATATCAGAAGTCATTATTCACTGTCCCAGACCATACTGCATTGCATTCAGTTGCCCTCATAGATTTTCTATGCATTTCTCTAGGAGCAAGATTATAGAATAAAACATTTTGTATCTCCTGGGATGTGCTCAGCTGAACAAAATCTATCATCACCAATGACTGAAGGAAGAGGAAAAGTTAAAGATGAGGAAATAGGATATTTTTTAAGTCATAAATGAGGTAGAGTGACATTTCAAATTGTAGCAAATTTCAGTTTTAATATATGTTCCCTATTAATTTAAAAAATAAAATAAATGCATTTTGGCAAAGCTGAAAAATAAGCTAATGGTGGAGTGGTGAAAATTCTTGAGACAACTACAATTATCTCTTAATTACACACAGCAGGCTTCAAATATGTATCTCTTGTTGGGAAGAGACTTAAAGAGAAACAAGGAATCTCAAACAAGCTAATTAGGAGGCCCATGCAGGTTTCTTGATGGAAATTTAACTTTTGAAATGATATGGAGTAAAATACAATAAAGCCTGAGTAGGGGCCTTGACCAGATCAAGAGAACACCTACTGCCAACTAGGGCTTTCCAGTCCTTTGAATGTATTGGCTCAGATCAGAGATTTGGAACTGGCAGGTTCCTTTGAGCTCATCTAGTCCAATTCCCGAATTTTTCAAAGGACGAAACTGAAGCCAAAGAAAAAAAATCAAAATAAGATCACCTTGGTACCCAATAGCAGATCCGGCACCTAGAGGAGCCAGGTCTTTGAACGCCAAGTCCTTTGCTCTTTTTACAATACCATGGGCTAATTATGAAACAAAGCAATTGAGATCAGTCCTTTGACAACTGTGCATTAGGAAGTAAAGATGTTTAAGGGGTGTGTGTCACCTCCTGTTCTGTGAAATGAAGGGGTTGGGCTATATGGCCTCTAGGGTCTCTTCTAACTTTCAATCTATAACTCTGTCATCCTGAAAACCAACAGTTCTTTCTTTTTCCTTTAAGAAAGAATCAGCAGCAAGCTAAGCTGCTACAGGATCCCATAGTTAGTTAAGGAAATGTTTTAATACCGGCACCTAATGTGTAGGACCAAAAATCTAAAGCTAGATGGGACCTCAGGGTCTATCCAGGCTAACCCCCTTATTTTACAGATAAAGAAACTGAGGTTCAGGGAAGTTATTTGATCACATTCACAGGTAATTATTATCAGGTAATAAAGTGAAATTTGAACCCACATCCCCTGACTCCAGAATGAGTGCTTTGTTCAATGTACAAATGACTCAATGTCAAAAGCCTCAATTTTCTTCTTAGCTAAGTTTAATAAAATCGAAAAATCTCATCAACAAATTAATCAAATATTCAATAAATGCCTATTGTAAATCTAGCACTTTGCTAGGTACTGCCAATAATACCTTGGACTGTTATGAGTCTTCTTTTAAGTATATTCCTTGAGTTCCATAAAGTGAGCTAACATTGTCAATGAGATGTGAGCGAGAGCCTGAAGAAGTGTGCCCCTGACAAATTGCCACAGCAATTCAGGTTAGGTCCTCAAAGTACATTGGGTCTAAGGCAGAAGGAGGGAGGGGAAGCTGGGAATGGACCTAGAGGTGTGTTTTCCCATTAGGACTTTGAAATAGCATTTAGTTGAAATCATCAGCACACCCATCAATTCAGATATACCTAATGACTTCTATGAGCCCAGAATTGTGCTGTGGACTAGGAATGAACATAAATTGATCTGCTTTCTAGCCTTTTAAGCAGAAGAATTAGAAGCGAACATTGTTTAACACAAAGTTCAGTTTTTTCTGAAGGAAGCAGAAGATACTGGAAGGATGTGGCCATCTTTTAATGTTAAAGAGAAGACTCTTACCTTTTCAGTTCTTGAAAACTCATTCTTTTTGACAGTGAATATCCCATTCTAGAATTTCCTGTAGGAGGAAACAACCTGTTTTGGTTCTTATTGCCTAATCTAGTACCTTCTTAATTGTCTTAGATCAAGGATAGGAAGGTATAATATAGGTGATCTAACATGGTAGCTACCCCATAAGCATTCAGTTGAATTTTGAAGTCTCTGTGTACCAACATTTGATTATATCTAATGTTATGGCAATTTTGAGATTATATAAAGAAGCCGTGTTGATCTGAGCCAGGAAGAAGGAAAATTGCCTCGGCTTCCTCATTCTATCTTAGCTGGAATGATATGCTGGAAATGCCTAACATTGTTGAAAAGGTAGACAGTGAGTTTTAGGGAAATATCTCCCCAGAAAAAGTAGCCTTACAAAATAAAGAAAAAGAACTACAGGCTTGTATAAGGCTGGCAAGGGCAGAATGAGCTTTACTGATTTCAATCAAGGAGGGCTCCACCGAGATACTCTGATAAGACCCACTTTAGAGAAGTGCATCATCCCATTGAAACAAATCTGATCTTTGGTAAATCCTGAGAACCCAAGAATATCATGTGCTAACACCAAGGTTAACACGTTCTAACACCAAGATTAACATGTTCTAACACCAAGGTTAACATGTTCTAACACCAAGGTTAACACAGTCTAACACTATGTTCTCCCCAAACCATCTGCCTTTCCATCCTCTCCTTATTCCTCATTCTCCCAAATAAGGAATGTGGCTGAGAAACCTCACTTGATAGCTTCTTTTGCTACTGGTAATGTCACATCCTTGAGGCTGTGTAAGAACCCTACATATCTGTGTGTCTTCATTTTTTTGTTGTACGTTGCTGTCCATCTGTCAATTGCCCTTTAGCTTATGCTAATACAATTTTTTCTTTTCTAGTTGTTGCTCCTGATTTATTGACCTCCAGTCAAAAAGAGCAAGGTGGGAGGAATTATTCTCCAGGAGGATCTTTGGTTTTCTGACTCGAGGAATTCCCCAGCAACATCATCTCTAGCACATGGTTGAAGTAGACTTTCAGGGTGTATGGGTGTCTGAGGAGGATGAGCAATCTGGTGAGAGGGTTTTCTGAGCTGCTCATCCACCTTTGGTGTCTACCTGGCACTCAATCCTCACCTATGACTTCAAGAAGCTGTAGCTTGTGCAGTAACCACACCCTAGTAAACCATCTCAGCAAAAAGGCTTGACCAGTTTGAGGGTAACTGATGGGCCACAAACCCATTGCTGAATTAGGAGGGGTGACTACCCCAAACATGTGAAGACTTCCTCCAGTGGAAGGAGTGGATGAGAATAATTTATTCCAACAGCTGTGAAGATGGCTGCAGCAGGTGCTGTGGAGCACTTAGAACTTGGTCAGACATTGAAGATGCCAAGATCATCCACTGCATCCTGGTCCATGGCCAATTATTCTGTCTGTTATCCTGCCATTGGACTTCAATGACTCTGGAAAAGAGAGTGAGGCTGACCACTTTGTACAACTCCTTCACTTAAATCCAACTCAGGCACAAGTCAAGATATCACCTTTTGATGTCATTGGTTTTCTCTGAAAATGAAGGACAAAGAACACTATTTGTTGATTTAGACCTTCTGTGATATAGGAAGATAATTATACATTTTGATAATCCAGAGTCCAAATCCAGCCTCAGACACTTACTAGCTGTGTGACCCTGGACAAGTCACTTCACCCTGTTTGCGTCAGTTCCACACCTGTAAAATGAGTTGGAGAAGGAAATGGCACCACTCTAGTGTCTTTATTGCTTATTGGACTCATAAAACTAAAAATACTTCTTAAGCCAATTTATTTCAAGGATACATATAGTTATGATATAGGTACCTTCTCTACCAATGCGGATGCCAACTGTTTCCCCTCAGTAGACAGTCTTTGGGAGTTGCTATGGATGAAGGAAAAAAACATGCTATGGAGAAAAAAAAGTCACCTTGGGTACAATTGGTGATGAGCTTCTCCAACGTTACCTTTACTGGTCCTCAGATGTCTATCCATCCCTGAGCTCATACTTGCAGCCATTGCAGCTGGAGAGGACCCACCAGAACACATGTGTGTTCCATTAGGTTGACCTTCAAGAAGCAGGGGTCATCTCCACACTAAGTAAGGCACTGAAGTATGTACCCTTTATGTCAACAAATTATTTAATTGAGCTGAATGGCTGACATCAACAATAGCTTGGATAATCATGACTTGACTGCAGCTAATTACTTTAAATATAACCTCAATCTATAATCTGTACACATCAAAACACCAGTGCAAAGTACAACTTGTTTCTATGAGATTAGAATGAAAAACAGTTATGGCGCCCCCCAGGTAATTAGCATCGAGAACAAATAGCGTTCTTCTCCTGGAGCTTATATTGAGTAGTTTGGAGTTCAAGGGTAGCAGAGGGAAGGATAGAACACTTTGAGTTTCAAACATGGGAAGTTATTACAGTATTGATTATTTTCAGCTTGCTGAGCTGCTTACAGTTATTCACGGCTGTATTGTCTTTTCCCCCTTTCTTTTAAAGAAGTGCTATCACACGTCTGTAAACATCTGTTCTGGTGACTAAGCACCAGCTCAGGGTGTAGAATGACAAGAGAGGATGAACAATGCATCTTACCATCACAAGAAAACATTTTTAAGGTTCAGACTCAAC
Source organism: Notamacropus eugenii (assembly GCF_028372415.1). NCBI lineage: Eukaryota > Metazoa > Chordata > Mammalia > Diprotodontia > Macropodidae > Notamacropus > Notamacropus eugenii. The sequence continues at coordinate 23,635,214 of NC_092874.1, forward strand.
AACAAACATCTATTAAACACCTGCCAGATGTCAGGCACTGTCCTAGGCAATGGGGAATCAAAGAGAAAAACCAGACAGACAACCCTTGTTGTCAAGGGTCTTACATTCTATTGGGGAGGAATGGGAAAAGGGAGGAGGATATATAACATGAATGTAGAATACAGGGTTACTTGAGGAGTTATTAATATCAGTTAGAAAGACAGGAAGGTTCATAGAGGAGGTATTCCCTGAGGTGAACTTTGAAGGATAGTAAGAATCCCCAAAGGCAGAGATTAGAAGGGAGTGCATGAAGGCAAGTAGTGTGAATGACTGCACTAAAGAAAAGATGGGGTCATGTCTCAGAGAGCCTTGACTGGATTTTATCCCAAAGGCAGTAGAGATCCATCTGAGGATTTTGAGCAGAGGAGTGGCATGATCATGACTATGTCTTAGGAAAGTTATTTTGACAGCTGTGTGGATGATGGTTTGGAGAGGATAGACTAGCAAAAGGAGGACTCACTGGAAAGCTGTTTCAGTGGTCCAATTGAAAGGTGTCCAGGCCTTGAATTAGAGTGGTGGCCATGTGAGTGGAATATTTGTTGAACTGAATCTTTTATTCCATGAGACGTTATCAGATTTACAGTTTGTTAAGTACTGTATTAGCAAGTTGGTTATTTGCATATTGACTGCTGCGTTATACAGTGGTTAGTGTTGGACTTGGAAGATCTGAGTTTGAATCCTGCCTTAGACACTTAAGTCATTCAACCTCTCTGTGCCTGAGTTTCCTCATCTGTCAAATGACAATAATAATAAAGCACCTCTCTCCTAGGGTTACTGGGAGGATCAAAGACAATATGAGCATATATATAGTAAGTACAATGCAAATTGATTTGCAATCACAACCTTTAATGCTACATCAATACTTACTATAATTGTTATTACTGTTGCTATTGTTACCCCAGTGAAGGGTTGAAAGTCCACTGGTGTGACTGAGGCAAAATATGCTGAGAGATTGATCTGGTGAGAAAAAAAATTCACTGAAAATAATAATTACATTTTATATTGAGGTTCACAAGTAGTATTCAGGCAATTCACGTGTATTTGATTTGTAGACTGCCCCCTTGTCCATATTTTGGACTGTGGGAATCAGTGGAACTGACTTTTCTCAAGATACATTTTAAGAGTCTGGACCCATTTTTTTACTTGATTTCAGGATTGCTTTTCTTCCTAATACACAAAGTCTGCTGGCTGCCCAGTAACTCCTGAGATTACTAGGGTGAATGATGTGGGTTCAGCCAGCTCCAGATGGAATTGTGAAGCAGATGAAATATGTCTGGCTCCCTTCCATTGCAAGGTCTGACTCTGCCTTCATTGCTTCCCCTCTGGACCTGCTCTGTCTTTGGATATTTAGTGCATCGATTTTATTAGGGAACCCTAATCAGGCTGGCCTCCCTCAGGCTGTGCCCTGAAATCTAGCTCTTTCTTCCTATTCCAGCCAATATATACCATTGACGGTCCATGAGCTAGACAAATGAAAAGCTGATAAATGAAACCTACTGTATGGTTCATGACTGATAATGACTTCATACATTGCCCATTAAATGGGGCAATCCCTCAAAGGGATATCTCTTGGATCATAGATTTTCATTCAGTAGCACCAAGTGGTGGCGCTACAACTACCCAGTCTACCTGTTGGCCTGGGAATCAGGAAGATCTGAGTTCAAATGCTGCTTCTGACATTCACTAGTTATTTTCCCATCAGCCTTGGTGCTGTGTCTCATCATTACTCTCCTCTCTCAGTCCCTCTGAATGGAGGGTGGAGCTTTACTCTAAAACCTTTATTTAAGGTAGGAGTTCAGCTCAGAACATCTCCTCATTCCTCATCTGCCTGCATTACTTTGGGACTTCTCTGACCATTCCACCATTCTCCTGAATTGGGTACCTGTTTCTCCCCTCCCTCTCTCACTCCGTTTCACTTTTCCACTTCCTTTTGTGTAATACCCCCCTCCATTAGATTGTAAATGGAGGGCAGCGACTGTCTTTCCCTTTTTGTATTTGTATCCCCAGAACTTAACATGGTTTCTGGTACATAGTTGGTATGATAAACATTGATCAATGTTTATTGACTGACTGACTCCCTGTGTGACCCAGAACAAAGCTCTCAACCACTCTCAGCCTCAGTTTCCTCATCTTTAAAAAGGGAATAATGATAGCACCTACCTCTCAGGGTTATTGTGAGACTCAAATGTGATAATATATGTAAAATACATTGTAAACCTTAAAACAAAATAAAAGTTTATTAACATCAACATCAGCATCACCACCAAGGTTTCATGGCAGACCTAGTCTAGGTATAGGAGTAGCAATCTGAACCTTCTGTTACCTCAGTTTACTTGGACTGTGCATCTTTAGAGACTGTGCAGAAATGTCAGGCTTGGACAAAACCTTTTTCAGATTTTTGACTGAGCACCCCTGCATATGAAAGGCCAGGCATGTGGTTAGGCTGTGTAAAGATATTTGGAGACACCCTCTTTCCCAGAGCTAAGGCCCAGCAAGCAGGCTGTTCCCTGAGCTTGGTATAACAACAATCCTTTGCACTCTGGATGATCTCAACCTCTGGAAAAGTATATTGCTTTGATCCGCACCAGGTGTCCATTGAGGAATTTATGACTTTCATATTACTCAATAACTGTTTAGATTTATTGGAGCTCCCCCTATTTCCTAGGAACCTGAGAGCTGGAGGCAGGTAACATGCTACAGCCTAAAGCAATCCATCATATTTTTTGACATGTTTATAATTCCTGTTTCTTGTAACTGCAAAGTGAACCAAACTAGGTACTGCTCTCCTGTTCCTGTCATGCTAACTCTGGTTCTGTTCCCTCCTGAATGATCACAAGGCTCCACAACCCTTAGGAATTGAAACAATCAACCTGGAGATTGTTCCCGCAGGACGAAGAATGCCTGCATTGTCCCTGCATAAGCCTGCCATGGGAACTGCTACTCAACACCTAAGAATGATTGGATGTGGTCCATCCTCCTTGTGGTTTTTTATGTATATAAGCCCTGTCTTTGTCCCAGCACATTAAGTCTTACTTTTCAGGAGGATGGGTTTCCACTTGCAGGTATTTTCCTCACTCTGAAATAAGTTAAGCTGCTGTTTGATTCCTGACTCTCCTGTCTTTGCCTGCTCTGTTTGGCTCTGGCCAACTCAGATTAGAGGCAGGTTCTGGTTCTGGTACAGTTGACAGCTGTTAACAATGACAAAGACCCTCTGGGTTTAACTAGTCTCCACACCACTCTTTGACCCCAATTTGATTGTTGAACTGGATAGTTACTAAGCAAATAATCCTTACTTGGCTTATAGCCCAACCATCAGTGATTGAAAGTTGGGAAACATATGGAATAATTGCCATAAATTATCATGTAGTCTCCAATTGAGGAACATGAACCCCTCACCAGGAAGAAGAATCCAAAGAAAAGACCAATGAGATTAGTTATCTGGATTGGCCTTGTTCTTTCTCTTTTTTTTCCCCTACAGATCTTGGCCTCTGGGCCTGAGAATTACTTGATCAGGAGAAGAGAACTGGTGCAGTGAAGACCTGAGGGAGCAAGACTAGGAACCTTCTGGCCGATTTTCAGGCAAGGATTTCTTCAGTTTTTAATGTAGGCCTCCTGGGAGGACTCTGAAAGGGTCACAGAGACTTTGGAGAATCCAAAATCATAGAGATATGATGAGCTGGAATATGTGTGGACTATCTATTTCCCAGATTCGTCAGTTTTCCAAGTCCTTTGGCCTGTAAGGAACTTCCACTCTGCACTTGGTGCCTGTGCTGAGGAGGAAGGAAAAATCAAGGTTTTCAGCTAAACTATGAGCTGGTTTCAATGGAGTACAGCATTCAGTAGATGTCAGTGAGTGACATTGAACAGAGAGCATTGTGCAGGGACCAGCATCCCAGAGGATCTGTTTGACAGTATCTAGTGGAGACTATCAAATTAGAAGGATGAGGCCCAAAGAGGGGAGACTAGAAGACCAGTGGGTCCTGGCAAGAGCAGTGTCACCAGCAGCTTTGCAACTTCTGAGGTCTAAGTTACCCTCCAGTTGTGTTCCCAGGTCACCTATATTTTCTAAATGTACAGCCCTTATATGTGTGCCCCTTACATGTCTCCAGTCTTCCTGCTGATGCTGTATGTATATCTGAGAAAAAGTGTGTCCCATTTTATGGGGAAATGTTTTATTGTACTTTTTTAAAATGCCATTTTATTAAAGACTTTTGCTTTGAACTAATTGTGTCCTCTGTCTAATAACAAAAGGTAAGTATATCAATGGGGGCTTGTGAGCTATGATTTTTTTTTAGGTGCAGACCCAAAGAATGCCTATAGCTTTGGGTAGCCATCTGCAGGGGACCTTACCCAACACAATGAGGAGATGCCTTCAGGTGCATAAGAGGGCACATCCAAACAGCCAGGGATGGAGTCAATAGTCCTGAGTTCAAGCCTAAGCTTTGCAACTTGGAAACTATGTGATGATAAAAAATTTGATTAACTTTCCTGAGCCTCTCCTTCATCATTGTAAAGTTAATCTTTATTACTGTTAATCTTTATTACCACATACTCTCAGTCATCCAAGATCATAGCCTAGGTGACATCCTCAGCTCCTCATTCTTTCTCACTCCCCGTGTCCAATCTGTTGCCAAATTCTGCTGCTTCTACCTTCATAACATTTTTCATGTGCTCTCCCTTCTCTCTTCTGCCATTGTAACCATCCTGGTGTAAGCCCCCTTCACCTGACTCAAGAACTCTTGAAATAGCCTGCTGGTTGGTCTCCCTCCCCACTCCAACCTATCCTTCACTCAGCAGTCAGCTCAGGTCCAACCATCTCATTCTTGTTTGACAGATTCCAGTGGCACCATATTACCTGTAGGATCAAAAATGAAACCTTCTATCTAGCTTTTAAAGGTCTTTATAGCCTGGTTCCATCTTAACCTTCCAATCTTCTTTATTCCTCTCTATGTCCTCTACAATCCATTGATACCTGTCACATTGCACTCCTTTTCCTTACTCTGCATTTTCAGTGGCTGTCCCCAATGACTAGAATTCTCTCCTTTCTCTTCTTTCCCTCTTGGCTTCCTTCAAGTCTCAGCTCAAATCCTACCTTCCATAAGAAAGCTGCCCTTCACTACTAGGGCCTTACTTCTGGTATTGATTATCTCTCATTTATTTTTGCATATATCTTGTTATTATATAGTTCTTTGCATCCTGTTCCCACCATTAGATTGTAAACTCCTCAAGGACAGGTACTATTTTTGGCACTCTTTGCATCCCCAGTGCTTTTTGGCATAGTGCCAGGCACATAGTAATTCTGTCACTGAATAAATGTTTGCTGACTTCTATTTACTGCCCATCTCACCAGAGAGTTGTGACCCTCTGGGAATTGATTCTGTGTAGATTTGTCTCTGTGTTAGAATTCTCCTGAGCAGAATCTAAGCTCTCTAAGGACTGGGGCATTTTTTGCCTTTGTTTCCTTAGCAGCTAGTAAAGTATCTGTTATGTAGTTGGTGCAGTATACGCAGTATAAATGTGAGTTATTTCTACTTGCAAAACATTAACCTACAGTAAGGCAGGCCTCCACTTTTCCACCAAAGTTAGGAGAAATGGAATTCTGGATAATCCTCATTGCTTTACTTATTGATCTTTTGTTTAGTCATTCATCTTTTCCAATATTGTTTTAGGTAAAGAAGAATAGCTATAAGGTAATTTTTACCAAAAAGCTCATTCTAAACATGGAAAGTCAATGACATCTTCCTCCTAGGCAGATTGAGCATACTCCAACCAAGTCTGCTCAGGAATTTCGCTACTCATTTGTTATAGAACTTGATTGGTAAAATTATTACAAAAAAAATTCCATGGAGGCTTTAAAGGCTCAACCTCAGAGGGTTTTCTTTTCAATCTACAAAGAGATTATCCAAACACAGTCGCATCCAGCTTGAGACCGGATTCTGCTTCAAAATTTCATGACCTGAATTCCTTGGGTCTGTGTATCCACCATACTATCTTGAATGGAAGCACATGTGATTGGAGGGTCATACCAAAAGCTCAGCAACCAATGACTAGGCAAGTTTGGGAAAGACAGGGAACATCATTCAATCCTACACTTATTAAATATCTACTCTATGCCAGTCACAGTAGTAGGTGCTGAGAATTCAAAGGAAAAAAGCCACTTCTTACCTTCAGAAAGCTTACATTCTCCTGGGAGAGGCAGGTGATATGTACATATAATAAGTACAGTAAAGGAGTGGTGAATACTAACAAGTAGAGGAATCAGGAAAGGCCTTTTGTGACACAGCAGGTGAGTCCTGGAAGAAGCAAGTGATTCTAAGAGGTGGAGAGAGGTAAAGTGAGAAGGCATTCCAGGCGTGGTGGGTAGAGGCACAGTGAATAAAGATGGGGGCAAGATGCCATATTGTTGATGTACCATATTGATTATAAAGGGCTGGAAGAAAGTTGTACCAGTTTTCCAACAGTGCCCCTATCAAAACATAAGAGGTAGTAGTCAGAGAAGAGTCACTGGAGAAATAAGAAAAGAAATGTCAGGGGTTAAGCCAGAGGCTGGCATGCATAATTTAGATGATAGGTCTAAATAGCTGGTTTAGTCCTATCATCTAAATTACAGTTTATTTCCTCTTTTTAAAAATGAAAATAACATTTGGGATGGGATGAAAAGACTCACCCCAAAGCCTCGAAGCTCTTGTGTTTTCTTTGGTTCATTCTAACCTGTATAACATCTCTGAGTTCTGTTTACTGCTTACTTTGAAAAAGAAATGTTCTAGCTCTATTCACAGTGGTCTTTTGTGTAATCGTTGTTGGGTGAGAGGGAACTAAGATGACAATATTAAGCTTCTCTCTCCTTGAGAGTGACCAGGGCAAGTAGCTCTGATCCTGAAACCTTAAAATACTATACCTCTCTTGGAGAGAGGAGAGAAAAGGAGCACAGTTACAGTGCTCCTCCCCTGCACTCCCATCCCCCCCAGCTCTCACAAAGGCAGAAATTATAGTCTCCCTTGAAGGAGGGGAGGGGAAGATCTCAGACTAGATAGCTATCCCTCCCATAAGTAAGTCACACCTTGCTCATTTTTTGACAGCTACTAATCACAATACATACATATTAAAACAATAAACAAATACTTGTATATCTGCATATACAGACTAATGTGACTGTACAGCTATTCATCTCTAAATGCACCTATAAAGCTGTATGTTTATACCTATGTCTTTCATTTACATCACCTATTTACAACTCCATCTCTGGTCCACCCCCACTCCCATCCCTCACCACCGGCGTAATCCTCGGCAAATCCCTAGACTACTCTGGGTAGGCTTCAGTTTCCTTATCGATTATCCTTGCTTCCCAGGGTGAGGCAGATCATGAGATCATACACATAGAGGACTTTGCGCAAATAAAGTGGCATACAAATGTGAAGCATTATTTGGCCGCAGATTTCTCATCTGTAAAATGGGGAAGACTAGAATGACTCTCTATAGCTCCACTCCAGCTCTACAGCCCTGTGATTATATGAAACCAGCCCTCTTTAATGTTCATCAAAAGGAAGGTGATTCAGATTATCTAAAATATTTGTTGTTTTTGCTGTCATTTACTCATTTTTCATTCGTTTCTGACTCTTTTGATCTTATTTGAGGTTTTGTTGGTAAAGATACTGGAGTGGTTTACCATTTCCTTCTGCAGCTCGTTTTATAAATGAGGAAACTGAGGCAAACAGGGGGAAGTGACTTGCCTGGGATCACACAACTTGTAAGAATCTGATCCAAAAAATTAGATAACATCAAAAAATTATTTGCATTTGGAAAACTCAATTTTTGGGCATAGAGAGGTCTACAATCCTGGGAGTTCATAGAATTTTAAACCAAGTAGTCAAGCTTCACTGGGAAAAACTATTTGAGGGGGATCAGGAAAATGGTATAATTCTGCAGGGCTACTATCTAGCTTAGCTCTTCCATATTCTTCCTTCTATTCCAGGAATGGACACTATTACCACTCGGGTGAAAGGATCACAACAATAACAGAAATAGCTTTCCATTTCTCTAAGGTAGAGGGACCCCACAGTTAGGGAATGTACAGCAATGGAAGTGTGAAATGGAAGGAATGTTGACAAGGAAATCCTGACAACAAGGCATGGGGCCCAGTTCACAGCAATAGCCCAGATTCAATTTGATCAACAGACGTTTATTGTGTGCAGGGAGCTGGTGAGGCAAATTTGAAAAACAGTGCAGTTCCTACCTTCCAGAAGCTCCCATTCTAACAGGCTGCATGCATGCATTTATTGAAAGTTGGGTAATTATCACCCTTGAACAGCAAAAGTACTAATTTCTAATTTACTAATAGGAAATTGAATTTTTCTGATATTCCCATCCCTCCCCCTCCAACACAAATCTTCAATCTGCTAATTGGTGATCGTATTAAAGTGAAGTGGATTTGATGCTGCCCTCCTGGTTATTCAACAACAAAATCTTCTATCTCTTGGCTCCTGACGTTCTCTTTGACTGTCTCCCACGTTTGGGATGCTCTCTCTCTTCTGCTCTGGTTACTGACCTCCCTGGCTTCCTCTAAATTCCAACTAAAATCTGGCCTCAGAAACTTACTAGCTTAGCTGTATGTCTTGTCAGGTCACTTCACTGTTTACCTCAGTTTCCTCATCTACAAAATGATCTGGAGAAGGAAATGGCAAACCACTCCAGTGTTTTTGCCAAGAAAACCCCAAATAGGTTCATGAAGAGTCAGATATAATTGAAAAAATGACTCAATAACAACAACAAAAATCCCATCCTCTAAAGGAAGCCCTTCCCAAACTCTCTTCATTTCAGTGCCTTTCCTGTGTTTATTATATCCGTAGATCCGTAGATGTTTGTTTGCTTCTTAGTTCTACCATGAGATTGGAATTTGCTTGAAGGCACCGACAGTCTTTTGCCTCTTTTTGTTATTCCCCAGGGCTTAGCACAGTGCCTGGTACATAGTAGGTGCTTACTAAATGTTTGCTTCTCATTAAAGCTGCCCAATACCCAGCTCACAGTTTCTGGAAGGACGATTCTTGTCACATTTGAATATGTAATCACTATCCTTACCATGCTTTTCTAACCCTGAGAACACTATTTGGCTGGGACTACAGGGCTAGACTCATTGTCCACACCCTGTTCCGTACTCAGAACTGATCAGACTGGATTCAGTGCAGGCTAACCTGTCCTTAGGTGAGAGGGGCTCTCTTCTCTTATACTCATTGGCTTGTTAAATCCCCTACCCTAGCCCTTGGGGCTGATTTCAATAATGATCACTATCTAGTCAATTACATAGGCTCACAATTTCAATGTCATCCTTGACTGCTCCCTTTCAATACCTCTATTCATTCTGCTGTTACAGTCAAATTGACCTTTGGGAATTTTTTCCCTCATCATCCTTCTGCCTCTTTGCTTACCTGGCTTCTTTGAAGTCCCAGCTAAAATGCCACCTTCTACAGGAATCCTTCCCCTCTCCCCCTTCATTCTAGAGCTCTTCCTCTATTGATTTTCTCCAGTGTATCCTGCCTAGATTTTTTAACACATAGTTGTCTGTATATTGTTTTCTCCATTAGACAGTGAATGCAATGAGGGTAGTGAGTGTTTTTTGGCTTTATTTGTATCTCTAGTGCTTAGCATGGTATCTCACACACAGTAGGCATTTAATAGATGTTTATTGACTAATATCTATAAGTTTCCTAAAAGAGAGATTTTTAAAAAGTTCTCAAAATTTGATAATAATCAGGAATATAAACACACAAAAGACTTTAACTTATATGCAGGTATTAACAGAATAGGTTCGGTAACTTCACTTATAACTAATGTTACATTCTACTGGGAGGCTAATATTTAAATCTCAGAACCAAATGTAGATTTTCAAGACTGCTAATTTACCATTTTTACACTTTACATTTGCCTGGCATTATACTTACAACTCTATTGGTAAGGCAGCTAGACTCAGGCCAGTCCTTTTGTTGATGGATGTCCTCTATAACACAAAAACTTCCTCTCCAATTGGACAGGACTCACAGTTTCTGGACTCTGGAATTCACAAGATGACTTGCAATCGTGGACACATCTACCATGGGATACTTGTTTGCCTGAGATCAGTAAAGAACAAGCAAACAAGAACAAGCCAGGAACCGAAGTGAAAGATTGCCTAGTTAGGGAGGATGTGCGCTCACCACAGCATGGTTGTCAGGTGGGAGATTGGGGCAATCATTCCTTTTCCCTGACCCAACTCTCAGGACAAAGCTGGAAACCATCCAAATGATTTGTAGCTAGAAAAGAAGAGAGGGTGCAGAGAGGTGGCAACCCATTTTCTTTGACCATATACTTCTCTGGCTCAACAACCAATGAGGAGACATTATCATTTGAGAGCACGCCCCTTAGCTATGTGTTATATATGGCAGAAGCTGCCCTCCTCCCTCCTTGTTTCCATGTGGTTTCCAGGAGTGATGACTGAGCATGTTCTGTGAACAGGGAAAGGCCCCTGCTATAAAAGTTGATAAAAGTCTATAAAAGCTTTACAATAGTTCAGTTCTTTATCTGAAAAATGATAAGGAAGTAATTTGAGACTCTAGCATCTTTGGTACAAAGGACGACTCTTTGCCAGGATTCAAAGTTTAGTTTTAAAGTCTTCTATTCCTTCTGTTTTGCCTTTGTGTGTGTGAAAATGTGCTTAGGCTTTAGAAGTTCATGTTCAAACAAGGAGTGATCTTTTTTTGTTGGTTCTGGTGGTCTCGTGGCTTTCTCCTTCTCATAATCTTCATGACCAAATTTACTGATATATTGCTCTGTTTCAGTAGAAAGTATGGTAGACTTGAGTGTGTTTGTATTAATTTATTTGTTCATTCATTAATTCATGGTCAGAGGAGCTGGGTTCCTATCCTGGCTCTGTTAATTACTACCTGTGTGACCTTTGGCCTCAGTGTCCTCCTCTGTAAAAAGATGGCGTTGACTATATGGTCTCTAAGATCTCTTTCACATCTAAATCTATGATCTTATCATCACTTCTAGGTGGACAGAGCACTGGGCCTACAATCAGGAAGACCTGAGTTCAAATCCAACCTTAAATATTTATTAGCTGTGTGACCCTGGGCAAGTCACTTAACTCTGTTTGCCTCAGTTTCCTCATCTGTAAGATGAGCTGAAGAAAGAAATGGCAGACCACTCCGGTATCTTTGCCAAGATAAATGGGGTCATGAAATGTTGCACAAGACTGAACAACATTTAAATCAACAAACATCACTTCAAGGAGATATTTGCAACTTTTAACTTCAGGGGACTGTCTGGAAGTGACTGGATCTGGGTGGTGGTGGTAGAGCATAACAAAGGGAAGCTGCTTGGGGCACCATGACTGAAGTCCTAGCCAGCATGTGGCCCATTTGGCCACCATGCCTCCAGCATTCTGGAGAACAAAATTCTACTATCGTAGGGCTGTTTCCCTATTATATCTTTTCTATTAAAAAAAAAAAAGGTAATTTCCTCCCAAGAACAAACTAACTGCTGTAGACAATGAAAAAGGATAGCACCTCACTGTGCTGGCTTCTGGCTGCCATTCATTTTTAGTGAGGAGGCACAGGTGAAGATTTCCATTACTCATCATTTGACAGGACTTTAAAACTAAAAAGTGATTGCATTTAGTGCAAACTAGAGAAGAGAAAACCAGGGGAGGAGGTGGGAGAGACATAGAAACCACCTTCAAGTTTGAAGGAAGGATTGGACTCAATCCATTTGGCCCAAAAGGCAAAACTACAAGAAATCAGAAGTTTGCAGAGAAACAGATTTAGGGATGATGTAAGGGAAAATGTCCTGGTTATTAGAGCTGTTCAAAAGGAAGGAAACCATTCCCCATCACTGAAAATCTTTATGGGAACATTGGATAGGAAGGATGCCTTAGAGAGATTCTAGAATCATCCAGTTCATACATAGGCTCTAGAACAGGTCTAGAACAGTAAGAGACCTCAGAAGGCTTCAAGTCTAACCCTTTCATTTTACAGATGAGGAAACTAGTTTCCAAGGAAGTGATTCTCTATCAGATATTTGTTAAACTATAACTCTAAAGTCCTTGCCAGATATAATACTTTGGGTTTTTTTTTTAAAGTATACTGTAACAAGACTCTTGTTGAATATAAATTGAAAAAAACCAAAAAAGCATTTATTAAGCACTTACTGTGTGCTAGCCTGGTGATACAAAGCTAGGTTGTCCTCGCACTCCAGAAATTCATACTCTAAATGGGGGAGATGACACATAAAAGAAAGTGTAGCTTTAGGGAGGTTGGCAAGACCCAGGAGCCCTTAGGTTAACTTGTAACAGGTTCCCCCCACCACCCTGCCACCCCCCATCCATGATCCAGAGATCTTCTTTCTGCCCCTGAGGAACTGAGTAGAAAGCTGAGCATGTTGTTTGCCTGCTTCTGGCTGTGAATAACACATTGCTGGGTGGAGTCCTCTTGACTAGCTGTTGATGGAGCTGGGCACCATACCTGGGTGGCAGAAGAGTGAGATGCCATCCAGCTCTTTTAGCTTCCATTCTTGAGGCAGTGAAATGTGGTTTCCACCAAGGATGGAGAAGGACTACCCTTCTCTATCCCAGTACAATGGGTTCAGTGTCGCTTCTTAAGTGTAATATGTACTCACCTAGCTGGGGCACATGGCTGACTTTGCCTCTCCTGGTATTTCTTTTCTTTAGCATCAACTTTATGAGCATCAAAGGTCCTGGAAGCCTCAGGAGAAGTGGGGAGAAGCAGCAGTAGGTTGCAGAGTGGTTGCAGGTACAGTAGCCATAGGAGCATCCTGGGAGCCAGGAAAGAGTCACTAGGAGAGAAGACCTGAAAGTTCCTGGAAAGAAAATCCTCTTAGAGTTTGATTGGATTCTGCTCAGTGGAGGTGAATGCAAAGTGGCTAATTAACAGTCTGGCAACAAGAGGCTCGTATATTAACTTTCTGGCTGATTGATTGTCCTGATTGATTATTGCTATAAGCTACTGGAGTCTACTCTAACCCATCTGTGGTTCTTTATTACTTAACATTCCCTTTTCTGGGTGGGAACAAACTATTCCATTTCTGACTTCTGTTAGTACATTGGGAACCTCTTTGCTTTCCTTTCCTTCTTGCTGGGGAGATCTCCAGATTTTGAGCCATAGTCATGCTCATGATTAGCAACTATAAGTAGCAACTTTTCTTTGGAATCTGAGGTGGGGAGGAGTGGTGCCTAGTTAGCCATTGTATTAGACACTGATCATATTTAAATTTTTTTTATTAACATAGATGAAATAAAAAGAACCTTTTCACTGTGAACAGTTTTCTATCCTTGTTATCAGGTGGACAACTGAGAAAGATTATACATTATCCACAGAAATGAATATGATCCATTGTAGGAGATAAAAGGCAAAGGACAGAGCTAGACAAAAAGCTAGAAAAGATAGGAGGAGGGTGAAGGTACTCAGTGGAAAGAACAGGTGCAGCTGGGAGTGAGTGTGCAAGAGTCCTTGGGCTGCTGAATGCAAATAGACAGCTGTGTGGGGGTAGGTGACAACGTCATCATGGGTTAACACACTGGGAACGGAAAGTCTTCCAGAGGGACCTGGATCCATTCTTTCCCAAGGGAGTTCAAGGAGAAGGTGGCTCCTGGACAGGGGTATTATGAGAGCATGAACTTGGGTGTGGTCTCCCATTCAGGAGCATTGATTAAAGTGAGGAACAGGGCAGGGAGGAAATGCCTTCCAAAGTCAACACTGTAGAGCAGAGCCCCATTTATTCTGGGCTAGTTACAGGTCTCTTTGGTGGGATAAACAATGATTTTCCCAACCAGGGCTACAGATCCCCTATTGGTGTATGGGGGGGGGGGGTGGGGGGGGAGGAAATTAACCAGTTACCATAAGGGAATAAAAACTAACTTAACTGAGTTCCCTCCTTTTAAAAAAACAAAAAAAAAATAACATTTTTAAACCTCATTTTAAAATTAAGAACAAGGAACATAAAACTTTATTGGATAAATACAAAAGGTATTAAACTACACTTTAATTTGATATTATAGTAAATTTGATAGAGTGGAAGGATGAAAGATGAAAAAAGAGAAAGATAGGGATTCAGAAGGAGGGAAAAGGGGTTGGATGGGCAGATGACATAGGGGAAAGTCAGAGATAGGCTAGCTCCAAATCACCAAGAAGGAAGCCAGAGAAGAAAGACTAGGGAGACTGGCTCAGTAGATTTGGAAGCATTAACCAAAGACCTCTTTTTGTTTCTTACTATTCACCTAGGCTGTAGATTTTAGAGTGTTAATACCTCCTCATACTGTCCTTTGAAATGTATATTAGCTGATTACTTAATGCTCACAGTCATTCAACTGTTTTATCTTTAGAAAGCCCTAGAGACTCCAAAGAGTGGGGTAGTATGCAACTCTTGGGTTGTTAGTAGGAGAGAGTGTGGGGGAGAGGGAGAGGGAGAGGGAGAGGGAGAGGGGGAGGAGGAGGGGGAGGGGGAGGGGGAGAGAAAACTGTGGATTCCAGTCACATTACCTGTGAGTAATGAAATCAGTTTTCTGGGCTGGAGGTTGTCTATTACCCTAGGAAAGCTGGGAAAAGAAGACAACCCGCAATAAAGCTTATAATCAAGGTATCCAACATGGTCAGTTGGGAAGGGTAAGACTGGTGATGGAATATGGACAGAAGATTATTTTTGTCTATTGAAAAGAGGTTTTTTTCAGACTTTCTTAACCTGGGGTTTCTTAACCTGATTCCAGGGGTTTTGTCAACCTAGAAAGAGGAAAAAAATCATACTTTTTCCAATATAACTGGTTTCCTTTGTAATCTTATACATTTTATTTAATACTTTTAAAGAGAGTCCACAGGTTCACCAGCCCACCATAGCAGTCCATTACACAAAACACGTTAAGAACTCCTGCACTAGAGGGCTATTTGTTTCTTATTTACCAAGAGGATTATTCCCTCAGAAAATTAAATGCTCACCTTTACACACATACTCCAGACTTTTTTGGAAGAAGAATTGTGATTGACCAGACAGTTAACTAGGAAAAGAGATCCCTTTCAACATCTCACAATAATAAGAAGGCACTCGTAGGGGAAAAGGTATTAATAGTTTATCAGTCTTTCCTTATGAAAAGCTGTCTTACAGTTTCCTTCATTATATAACATTCAAGAAGACAGTGACTAAAAAAAAAGTCCCTTGTTTTTGTGTAAAATAGAAGCCTTCATTTTTAATAGGGCAGTCCTGCTATTCCTTCTTCCCTTTCTTAAACCTGCACCCCTCCCCCATCCTTCTCTCTAGGCCAGAAGTTTTTAACCTGCTTTATGAACTTTAAAAAAATGGATTACTGTATTTCAACAAAATTGGTTTCCTTTGTAATCCTATATATTTATGCATCTAAGTATTTAAGATTATTAAAACATTATAATAAAATAGAATATGTAAAATATTGTTCTCAGAAGAGTTCCTGCTAAAGGGGTTCATGACACAAAAAAGTTTAAGAATCCCTGAAACAGGTGGGTAAGTTGAGGTTGCAGGAGGGGTACACAAATCACTTTGCCAATTCAAATCAATAAACGTTTATTTCCAAAATAACTGTATTGATTCATAGCTCCACTAGTAACACAATGGTGTGCTCTAGCATGAACTATTTCCATTTTTTGTCATCTTTGTCAATTTTCTGGGTTGTGAGGTAAAACCTTAAGGTTGTTTTGCTCTATGTTTTTCTTATTATTAGTGATTTGATGTATTCTTTCATATGACTGTGAATAGTTTGTGATTTTTCTTTTGAGAATTGTTTGTTCCTGTTCTTTGTTTACTTCTCTACCAATATTTACTAAGTATATATGAAGTGCCAGTTACTACTCGTCCTCCAGAGGTTTATGTGGAGTAGAAGACAAATAACTAGGGGTTGAGGCATGACTTCTAGAAGGTAACTGGCAAACCTCAAGAAGGAAAGGTGCATTTCAGGCAGGAGCTTCTTTCATTTTAATGACCCAGCTTCACCACTTCTGAGATGTCCTCATCTTCCACTCTTTGTTCTCCGTTATCTTCCTTATCCAAACAGTTGCCAAGTCTTGTTGGTTGTTACTTCACAGCAACTCTTGCACCACTACCCTTTCCTCTACTCACATGTATATAGCCCTAGTTAAAGTATCCATCACCTTTTGCCCACATGATTGCAACAAGTTCCTGGTCATTTCCTCTGCATCCAATCTCTCCCTTTTCCATTACAGTGTGATCCTCCACAGCTGCTAAACAGACACAGTGCAGGCCACTCTCCTGCTCAGAAAGTTTCAGTGGTTCCCTATTTATGCCTCTAGGATAATAGAGCTTTGTCACTTAAATTCCTTCCCAATTGGTCCCAGCCTATTTTCCCAGATATTTCTTATTATTCCCCTTTGCACACACTACCTTCAGGCCAAACTGGGTACTCCAAGGATTGGGGATAGATAGGGAAGAATGAGATGGGAGATGGAACTCTCTTTAGTCTCTTTGCCAAGAACCCTACTGCCCGCCCTCCCATGGGGTCACAAAGAGTCAGACATTTCTGAGCAACAGCAATAGGTCACTAAGTCTCAGAGCCTTATTTTTTTTGCAATTATTTAGTATTTGATTTTCTCCCAGTTACATGTAAACAACAATTTCTAACATTTGTTTTTAAAACTTTGAGTTCCAAATTCTCTCCCTCCCTCCCTACCCCACCTCATTGAGAAGGCAAGCAATTCCATACAGGTTATATATGTACAGTCATGCAAAACAAATCCGTAGTAGTCATGTTGTGAAAGAAAACACAGATTAAAAAAACTCAAGAAAAATAAAATGGAAAAAACCCCCAAAATTGCTTCAATCTGCACTCAGACATCATCAGTTCTTTCTCTGGGGATGGAAAGCATTTTTCATCTTCAATCCCTAAGAGTTGATCATCCTACAACACTGCTGTTATTTGTACCCATTACATTTCACTTTGCATCAACCCATGTAAGTCTTTCTAGGTTTTTCTGAGAGCATCCTGCTCATCATTTCTTATAACACACTAGCACTCCATCACAATTACATACCACAACTTATTCAGCCATTCCCCAATTGATGTGCATCCTCTCATTTTCCAATTCTTTACATCCAGAAAAGAGCTGCTATAAATATTTTTTTGTACATATAGGTTCTTTTCCTTTTTTTTAAAATCTCTCTTGGGATACAGACCTCGTAGGGATATTTCTATGTTGAAGAGCATGCATGGTTTTATAGCCCTTTGGCCATAGTTCCAAATTGCAGAGCCTTATTTTTTAAGCAGTGCAACCAAGACAGCTCTGAAGGAATAAAAAGAAGGGCTCCAGTCAACTGTAGTTTAAAAAGATAAGACTCTACAATTTGGAACTGTGCCCAAAGGGCTATAAATATGACTATTATGGATATGTTTTGCATGACTACACACATATAACCTATATGGAATTGCTTGCCTTCTCAATAAGTGGGGAAGGTGGGGAGGAAGGAAGGGGGAGAATTTGGAACTCTGTATCCCCAGAGAGATAAAAAGCAAAAAAAGAAAAGGACCTCTCTTCTTTTTACTCCTCTGCCTCCTTAAGACACTTCCTGGGGGTCTGCTGTCTGGAAGAATGAAGTAGAGCCACAAATTAGTCTGCACTGGAGTAGAAGACCAATTAAATTAAAGCCGTTGAAAAGACCCAACGGGTGTTTGGTTTATCTTAATCAGTCATTTGCTTTGGGGTTTGTCTGTTTTTGTCACTTGCACCCTTGGAAACCTCAAAAAACCAAGTGACATGCTTACTTCCTCTGTTTCGCCTGCGACAAGCCCTACTCTTCATTACCCACTAGGTTTCCTCCTCACCCCACTTGTTTCCTGTCCCCTGTAGCCAATCAGCTGTCAAAACCTGTCAATTCTATTATCCTCAACATCTCTCCCATCTGTCCCCATCAGCTCAATTCAATTCAACAAATACTTATTAAACTCAGTTATGTGCTTAGTCATCTAAAAGGTGCTAATGTAACAAAAACAAAAAGAAATCGGTTCCTGTCCTCAAAGATCTTACATTCTGATGGGGGCATGTGTGTGTTCAACAGGTACCTAGAAAAGTAAATAAAAAGTAATTTGTGGGGAGGGAGGAAGCATTAGTAACTGCGGGACTTAGGAAAGGTCTTCCCTAAGATGTTGGACCTTACGTGAATCTTGAAGGGACATAAGGATTCTCAGAGGCCATGGGGTTCTTTAGGAGGGAGAGTGGCATAAAAGAAACACTAGGAGTCAGAGGATCTGGATTCAGATCCTGACTTTGACACTTATTATCTACGTGACTTTAGTCAAATCACTTTCTGAGCCTTGGTTTTCTCATTTATAAAATAAAAGAAGTAGGTCTAAAGTCTCCAAGGTCTAAATTTGTGTTGTTCTGGTCCCCAAAGTCACTCTAAGTGTGAAAGTAAGCAAGATGATTGTTAGTTAAATAATTAATTAAAGTTTATTGCAACTAGTTTATGAGTTTTAAATAGGTCAAATTGATAATTCAGTTTCATTTTTATATGTTGTAATTGTGGCTTATGTGGTACATTGGGACTCCTTGTATAATTATATGTATGGTGCCTTTATGTCTATTTTATGGGACTTTCACACAGGAGCAAGGGTGGTATGGTATGTATGGGATGGGGTAGTGGAAATTAGACTCAGCCGTTTCTAAAATCCTTTGCATCTTTAAAATTCTTGGAGCACAATTTTACAGTTGTAAACAATTATAAACAATTCCAGGAGTCTATAGGAGTGTTTTTGGTTTTATAACAATATAAATATAATAAAATACAGATAATAAAATGTAACAATTTATTATGAAATTGGGGATTATAACTGTTATTCTTGTTCAGAGCTAGGATGTGTTCTTGGTCAAGGGTTTGACATGAGATAAATTTTTGATATCTCTAATAACATCTGTGATTCATTTGCGTCAAGCCTTTGGTCAGGATTGAAACCCTTATTTTTAGTATTGTTCCGATGAGAAAATGCAAACTACTTAACTACATGTTTCATAATGTCATTTACAGGAATGCATTATTGCATTAAGTAGAAACCACCTGTGTAATATGTTAACAACAGACCAATTAATTAAAAAAAATTTTGCTATAAGTTCTAAACAAAGCCCTTTAATTAATAGCTGGAGTTTGAGGTAGCCAACAGAGCAGTAAAACCCACTCTGAGTCCTCCTTCCTACTGAGTCTCTTGGTGACAGTAACTATCTCTATGGTCACTCACAGTCTGTAGTAACTTGTAGGCAAATAATTCTGCATTTCTGTGACTGCATCATAGGATTTAGGGATAATCAATCAAATATTTATTGGGCATCTAATATAAGCCAGGACCAACTGGAGGTGTCGGAGATACCCTCAAGAAGCTTGTATTCTAACAGAGGAGAGCATACATGTACATACACAGTTATATGCAAAACCTGATACAAAGTATTGGTTATCAATATTTTGTATCACCATTTTATCAATACAAAGTACTTTGGAGGAGAGAAAGCCACTATCAACTGGAGGGATCAGGAGAGGTTTGTGTAGAAGCTGACATTTGAGCTGAAAGCAAAGGGAAGAAAGGAGTACATTCCAGGCATGGGGTGGGAGGAAGAGGATGTTGGGGTGGGGGTGGGAGCAGGAACAGTCAAAACAAAGGCAGGGATACTGAAGCTGGGATGTGTTTGTTAGGAAATGCAAGGGGGTTAGTATGACTGAACCAGCGAGTATATAGAGGGAAGAAAAATTATGCTGGAAAGATACAAAGAGACCTGGTTTCTGTTTATTTGAGCCCAAGGGTCACACTACTTACTGGAATTTGTGTAGTCAGACCTGCACTTTAGGCAGATGTGTGGAGGGTGAGTTGAAGCAGGGAAACACTTGAGGCAACAAGATCAGTTAGAAGGTGATTGTGATAGAAGTGATGAGGACCTAAACTAAGGTAATGGCTGTTTGAGTAGAAAGGAGTCAGATGAGTGAGAGAGGTGGTAGAGATGTGGTAAGTGACTGGATATGTCAGATGAAGAAGAACAAGGCATCAAGAATGACCTCCAGGTAGTAAACCTGTGTGAATGGAAGGAGAGAGGTGCCCTTGAAAGTAATAGTAAAGTTCAGAAGAGGGGTAGCTTTAGGGAGAAAGAAAATGAATTTCAGTTTGAAATGTATATGACCTATCCAATTAGAAAAGTCCACCAGGAAGAAAGAAAAGTAAATTTGGACATTGGGATCTGAGTGTCACCATGGAAGGTGATAAGGTTACCTAGAAAGATACACACAGAGAAAGGGGCCCAGGACAGATACCCATAGTTAGGGAGCATGATGGTGATGGAGACCAACAAAGGATTCTAAGAAGGAGTGGTCAGATAGGTAGGAGGATAACCAAGAGAAAGCAGAGCTGAGAAAACCCAGAGAGGAGAGAGTATGCAGGAGAAGAGGGTCTTCAATAGTATCAGATTGTGTAGACAGGTCCAAAAGAAGGGAAAAACAACAATTCAACTGTATGTTAGTGAATCTATCTAGTCCCCCCTCCTTGTTATGACAGATGGGGTAACAGAGGCTCCCAGAGATACCTCTCTTGCTCAAAAGTGGGCCCAAGGGCTGGTCATCTCGAGACCACAAGAATTTTCTATTTCTGACAAAGTCTCATGAAGCATCCAAACCGATAGGAAATGAATTTTGAATACTAGCTATATTTTACCGACTTCAAAGTAATTGAGGTCAAGTGTTGGAAAGAAGACATGATATTTTAATGACTGGTTATTCTGTGTTAGTTCCTCAACTGATACTTTCCTGTTATGTGCAACTGTAGAAGGAATGTCTTCTTTGGTCCCTTTAATAAAGTCTTACAAAAATGTTTTTATTGATTTTTAAAAATAATATCATTATTCCCCCCGATATTTCTTCCTCTTGCACTCCCAGAAACCTATCTCAAATAACAAATAATATTTTTACAGTTTAAAAAAAAGAAAAAGGAAGAGAAAAAAACTGATGTAACTGACTAACACATGGAAAAAGTCTAAAAATACGTACAAGGCACCGCACTTGTGGACCTCCCACCTCTGCAGAAGAGTGATAATGACAAGGAGCATTTATATAGTACCTTAAGGTTTGTAAAGTCCTTTACAAGTATTGTTTTATTCTCATAACAACCTTGGGAGGCGCCATTATTATCCTATTTTTACAGATCAGGAAACTGAGGCCATCAGAGGTTAAGTAATAGTAACAACAATAGTTTTCTTTTTGTTTAGTCTCTTTTAGTCATGTCTGATTCTCCATGACCTCATTTGCGGTTTTTTTGGCAAAGGTTCTGGAGGGGTTTGTCATTTCCATTTTCAGATCATTTGACAGATGAGGAAACTGAGCCAAACAGGGTTAAGTGACTTGTCTGGGGTCACACAGCTAACAAATATCTGAGGCTAGACTTGAACTCAGGTCTTGACTCCAAGTCCAGAGCTCTATCCATTGTGCCAGCTACCTTGCCTGCGTATGCTTGCTCTTGATAAATCTGCAATATTTACTTTTGATGTTTTTATCCATTTCCACTGTTCTAGTCCTTGTTTATATTTTATTCCTGGCCTATTTACTTCACTCTCTATTATTTCATGTAGATTCTTCACTGTTTCTCTGTATTCATCACATTCATCATTTCCTACTGGACAACATTTTATTACATTCCTGTGCCACAATTTGTTTGGCTCTTTCCCAATTAACGGACATCGACTTTGTTTCTAATTCTTTGCTGTCATGAAAAGGACAACTAAACACACTTTGGCAAGTTTAGGGATTTTCTTCTTATCAATGACCTTCCTGGGTATAAGCCTAAAAATAGAATCTCTAGTGCAAAGGATATGAATGTTTCCATGGTCAATGACAATACTGGTGGAACAACATACCAAAATATTGGGCATTCAGCCAAAGAATTCCTCAAGTAGAAATGGTGACCCTACAAACATATGTTAACAAAATAGAAAAGAGAAGGTTAATTAATTTAATACATATTTTTAAAATCAAAAAGTCAACAAATATCAAACTTGAAATAAGCACAATTAAAAATTATGAGAGAAATAAACAGACAACTAAAAAAGCCCTATGGAAATGGTAACTAAAACTAAAAACTGGTTTTTGGAGAACTAATGGTATTTTAATACAGACAGAAACATGCCATTTCCTCCTTCCTCCCTTCTCTCCTTCCTCCCTTCCTTCCTCCCTCCCTCCCTCCCTCCCTTCCTTCCTTCCTTCCTTCCTTCCTTCCTTCCTTCCTTCCTTCCTTCCTTCCTTCCTTCCTTCCTTCCCTCCCTCTTTCCTTCACATCTATCTCTTTCTTTCTTTCTTTTTTTTTCTGAGAGGTTATGAGGATTAGAGAAAATGTTTAGTCCTCCGTCTTATTGGTCACATGACCTGGACTTTTCCTTAATGAAGTCTTAATTACTGGCAAAATTAACTCCTTCCTAAAAAGGTCAATGGGGTAAGTTGTTTGTATAGCATTAATATGGCATGGATGACTTCTATTCAGGGAAATATGACTGTAGGAGAAGAGGCAACTACTGTGACCCTGAAGATGGAAATGGATAGAAGCAGCAGTAGAAGGGTAAGGACTTCCTGGACCAACCCAGAGGGTGCAAGAATGGGAAGCAGCAGCGCTGGGGCCGTGGGTAAGTGACAGTCCTTGCTGAGGAGGGGCGAAGGGCAGAGCCAACCATTGGACATTGTCCTTTCCTGGTACTTCAAGCTATGTGGACTGCGCAGGTTTGGGGAAGGTGTTAAACTTTCTGGCAACTTTAAGGTCTTTTCTCTAGAAGGTGGTGGAGCTCAGCCCTAAGGGGATACTTTTGGTACAGAGTAATGAGTTAATTTCTGGGGCAGGTGAGGCTTATCCTAGGGTAACTCTCCAACAACCCTAAGCTCTTTTGCCTTGTGAGAGGGATACCATAGAATAATAGTCTAAGTCTGGAAACCTAAAGGAAATGTGGAATGGGCTTGACTTTTTGATGACTCCATGTATACCTTATTTTTGTGACATACTCAACCCCTTAACAGGGCTATAAGTCTGGAGGACTGTATCAGTTCTTGATGGAGGTGGACACCTATTGGAGAGTGAAGAGCCATTCATGGGGTCAGGTCCAAGTCTCTTGCACTTTAAAAAAAATTGGATTAAATAAAGCTTTCCATATATTTGATGATTTGTTAGCCTGAATGCTTGCATGGGATTTGAGTGCCCTTTGTCTTTTCTTTAGAGACCTAGAATTCTAAAGCTCCTAGGTTCAAGCCTCAGTCAAGGGATGGGCACAAACCACAGAGAGCCTCCCCTCCCCAAGGTTGAATCTAGTTTGTGTAAAACTCAGATTTGGATCACATACACTCATATCTGTTATGGTTTCAGTTCTGAGTCACAGGTTATTCAATGCAAACTCCCCCAGTTCCTAGAAATACATAAAACAATAATTTTGTATGCAGCTTTTATTTTCAGGCAAATTAGTTTATGTTATCAGGTTAGACACCTTGTATTCCTCTCCTTGGAGAAACGATATAATATAATGGGGGAAATATGATTCAAAATATGATGAGTGTACTAGTCGCTCTTGGAGAGAGAAGGAGGGCTAGGCCTGAAGTCCTAAAACAACAAAGTGGCTTTTTTAAAAGAGTAATTTCTTCACCAAGTAAATTGCCTAAGAGACCAAAAGGAAAAAAGAAAACTCAGCCCAGTAGCAAAAATTCTCCCTCATTTACATTCAGTGTTTTGTTCTTTTTGGGTTGAAGGCCAATTCACGTTGCTTGAAGTCCAGGATCTGTTTCATCTGTTTGGGGACTTGAAAAAGGCTTAATGGAATACTCATTCAATGCTTGGACCAACAGGCCTTTACTATTGGTGTATTATTTATTTTTGGTTGGGTCTTGGGGTGTGGGTGGGGTTAGTTTGCTAACTCACATAAGAGTCAAGCCAAGGATACAACCAAATTAGTTCCCTGACTCTTCCACATAAGGTTCAGGTAAAGGATACGGTGGGGGTGGGGGTGGGGGAGTGGGAGTGGGGAGTGTGTGAGGGGGGGAAGGCCATGGGTTCTATGGAGAACGGGGGGAAGCTGGCAATCAGTCCAGTCACTGATGTCACATTGAGGATTGACCAGTAAGCTCCTGACTCTATGGGAGGAGGGCATGTAAGATTCTATAAATTCCCCCAAAAGGTAGAGAAGAGTTGCCAGATAAGAAGAAGGGATGCTTTTAGAAGAGAAACAGTCTTCCACTAGGGTCTCTAGGGCTCCTTTCCCTGAAAGGTTGGGATTATTACATTTAGGTATGACTTGGCCAATGTCAACAGCACTTCACGTAGAACATTAGAGAAATCTTTGAAGGAACAATATGGCAGAAGGGAAGGACCATTGACTAAGGAGTCAGAGGTCAGCTCAGGATAATGGCAGTCAAGTCTCTCCTTATCTATAAAATGAGAGGACTGTTCTTTTTGGTCTCCAAGGTCCCTTTTGCTTCTAAATCTATGACCGTAGGAACAATCAAACAAGCATTTATCAAGTGCTTATTATAATCCAGACATTGTGTTGGGCCCTTAGGTATACAAAGACCAAAACAAAACCAGCAATATATTCTACAGTGAATAGCAGAGAGAGTACTGCCCATACAAAATAGGGAGTGGGCTTCCACTTGCAAATGGCCAGGAATTATATTCTCAGGACTGAAATTCTCATGCTAGCAGCATTTGGGTTAACAAGAGTTGATGAAACATCTACAAGTTGTAGAGTTAGTTCTGCGGATGGGTGTTTAGAGCAGGTGATGCTGGAATGGCACTGTATAGAAGGGGCAGGAACATAGTAGGTGAAGTGGTGAGGTGGAGGATATTCCAGGACTAGGACATTTCTTGAACATAGGTAGAAAAGGTAGGAAAACTCAGGTCGTGAGTGGGGTGAGGGGTATGGAGTAGTTTAGTTTGATTAGACCAGATTGGGGTATAATTTGAGATAATTATGGAAAGGTAAACTGGCACCAGGGTAGTAGGTGGCACAGTACATAGAGTGCCAGGTTTAGAGTCAAGAAGGCCTGAGTCCAAATCCAGCCTCAGACACTTACTAGCTGTGGGACCCTGGGCAAGTCACTTAACCCTGTTTGCCTCAGTTTCCTCATCTGTTAAATGAACTGGGGAAGGAAATGACAAACTATGCTTGTATATTTGCTAAGGAAATGCCAGTGGGGTCATGAAGAGTCCAACATGACTGAAATGACTGAACAACAGGATGACACCAGATCGTGGAGGGTCTTTAGCTTTAGGTTAATGTATACAGAAACTACAACAATAGTGCTGGCTAACATTTATATAGTGCTTCCTATGTGCCAGGCACTGTGTTGGTCTCTTAACAGCAAGATCTTATTGTATCTTTACCACAGCTTGGGGAGGTAGGTGCTATTATTATCTCTGTTTAACAGATGAGGAAACTGAGGCAAACAGGGTTAAATGACTTGCCCAGGGTCACACAGCTAGAAAGCATCTGAGGTCAAATTTGAACTGTGCCCACATTTAAACTGTACTTACTATACACTAGGGAGCTAGTAGATTTTGAAGAAAGGGGTGACACAACCAGGACTATGCATAAGGAAGAAGCATTGTGGTACTGTGAAATGAGTATTCTCTTTAAAGTTAAAAGACCTGGGTTCAAATCCCACCTCTATCACTTGCTATTGGTGTGACCTTGTGCGAGTAAGTTTCCTCATCTGTATAATGGAGGGGTAGGACTCCTTGAACGTTGGGATCCTCTCCAGCTCTAAATCTATGATCCTAACCATGGTGGAAACATGAAGGTTGGATAGAATGAGGAAGAGAGTGAAAGCAAACCTTCAGGGGTGCAATGATTGCGATCAAGGTGAGAGTAAGAAGGGGTTTGTGCTAAGGTTGGGGCAGAGGGAAGAGGCTGCGGCATGTAGAGGACAGGACCTGGTGCCCCCCGATGGGTCAAGGGAGAGCACAAAGGCAAACATTGTCGAAAAGACATTTTCCAGCATCTGGTAAATGGTGGTGCCACTGACTAGAAGTAACAAAGACAGGAGGTGGAACAGGTTGGAGAAGAAAACAGATGAGCTTGCTCTTGAAATCTCACCTGCTTTAGGTCCAGGTGTTGGGAGAGAGGCATCTGAGCATCTCCCTGGGTGGGGAGTCCATGTTTAGAAAGGAGTCCAGTGATGGTGACTGCCTGGATTGTATAGGCTGCCTTTGAGAAGTGGGGTACAGGCTGTTGGCCCCTGTTGGGAGGTGGGGTATGGAGAATGGTAATGAGAGGGGTGGTTGGGGAAGAAGTGAGGGTGCTGTGAAGACCCTTTGCTCAAAGTTTTAGCCCCCATCCTAACCCCATCCATTTAGCTAAACTTCAGTTAATTGGTGGTGGGTGAAGAACACCTGGGGCCATCCCAGGCTGAGTCAGGTGCTCTGCCTCCAAGCCTGCCTGGCAAGCCAACAGGACCGGGGAGGTGAGGGGTTCTTCCTGTGCCTACAAAGTTACTAGAAAAGGGGGAGTCTCCAAAGAAATAGGGGGTTTCTGCAGGCAATTTCCTCCCTGTTCTGGTTCCTTTGAGAATCATAGAAGATTGGTTTGTCTCTTTTCTCCAGGATTCTTCATCCCTCTCCCACCAGCATCGTGGTCCAGCAAAGTCGATTTGCGCTCCTGCACTGTCTTGCTTCCACCTTTGGGATTCTGAGGGAAGCTAACTGCTTAACTTTCTCTGAAGCGGGCCTGATTATTCCGGAGGTTGAACAGCTTTTCAAGTGATTATTAAGTTTGTGTTTTATCTCTTTCCTTTGACTAATTGCGGATTAAGAGTTACCACAATGACTATTTAAGAGCTCTTCAAGGTTTCTTTGAAATTTTAGCATTTAAAAATGGAAAACAGGCTGATTGTTACCCTCCCTCACCATAGGGAGGTCAAAAGAGCTCAGAAATGGTCTTACCCTACAAACACTCAACCTTCCCAGGCAGAGAGAAGTGGCAACCATGGCAAAAACAAACGTGTTTATAAAACGTTTTCGGCAGATGACTAAGAGCCATAAACGTTTTAAAGCAAAGGAAGGGGAGCAAAGCCTGGGCTACAGAAAGCTTTCAGAAAGACCCAAATGAGTCCCATCATCCTGGTAATCATACCATAATAGGAGATAGAAACTATATAATAACACTTTAAATCATTCTGTTAATGCTTGGCATTCTTTTTGTTCAATGTTCATTTTCTTGGTATGTGTGTAGGAATAAATTACTTGTTCCATAACCAATTTATATTGTGTATTAAGAACATCATTTTGAGATATTAAAAATTCCTACAAGTGTATCATAAGGGTCAATAAAATGGCACAATCCCTTTAGTGTTTTTCTGCCTTAGTCTTGACTCTTGCGAGAACGGTGGAACTTTCTGTTTAATTCCACTCAAGGGATCCACAGAATCCAGTCGTGTCTTTTGTAGGGAGTAGGTTTAGGTTTTGGGTTTGAGTGTGTGTGTGTGTGTGTGTGTGTGTGTGTGTGTGTGTGTGTGTGTGTGTGTGTGTGTGTGAAAGTAGGAACCGCCACTTTGGCTCCCATGCTCCTTACACCAGGAAAAAGGGGGAAAATTCTCTAGAGAAGGAAGGGAATCGTGTTAATCCCTTTGAACCCCCTAACATCAGGGGCTCCAAGGCATGTGGGGCGGCTGGATGAGTGTTGGTTGACTGAATGACTATTGGTTCATTCTATCAAGAAGTAATTTGGTGTAGGGTTCAAATTTTTTTTTAAAGAATGCTACCACATAAAATCCATGTTATTTAAACCAAATCCTATTTTCTTTCAAATAATTTACTATAACTATTATGGTACCTCACAGTGTCAAGGAGATGATTATGGGTTTCCCAATGGAATGAAAGCTCTGGTAGGTCCTCTGAAAGTGAAAAAGTCTTCAAATGCAGGCCAAAGCACAGGTTGCAGTCTATTGCCCAAAGATCAACTTAGTTAAACTCAGAGAGTCTTATTTTTAGTATAGTTACACATGATATTTTTTTCCAGGCATAGATATTATTGAATGATGATAATAATGCTAGTGATAACAGCACCAATTATTATCTAGCATTCCTATAGCACTTTTGCATATATTATCTCATCGGTCCAGTTGGTGATGTAGAGGAAACAGAAGCAGATGGAGTTTAAGTGACTTGCCCAGAGCCGCACAACTAGTAAATGTCTGAAGAAGGATTTGAATTCGGATCTTCCTGCTTCCAAATCCATACACAGAGGGATTTTTATTTTTCTTAGGGAAGAAAGTCCCCAAAAGGACAAAATCATAGGTATACAAAGTATTAGAGTAATTCTAATAAAGCATTCATTCATCACACAACCAATGATTAGGCATCTGTTGCGTGTTTCATGCTGTTGGAGATGCCAGGACAAAAATGAAATGGTGTCTTCCCTCCAGGAGCTAAAATGGATAAGAAAATATAAAACAGACACAGTGTGGGAAGGGAGGAAAGGGATGAGCAGCTGGGGCCATTTGGGTAGTTCTTGTGTAGGAGATGGCACTGAGAAATTGACCACTGGAGGAAATCGGGCAGTTCTGAGAGCCGGAAGTAAGGAGGGAATGCAATCCAGACAAGAACAGCTCATGCAATGGTATGGAAGCTGGAACCAGCAAACAAGCCATTTTGTTTGCAATGTAGATTGTGTGATGGGAAGCAATGGGAAAAAAAGCCTGGAAAGGTGGGCAGGAGCTTTAAAGAGTTTTAAAACTGAGACAGAGAATCAGAGTCACCACTGGCTAATTGAAAATCAGCTAATTGAAAATCTTAGACTGGGAAAAGGGTTTTGTATCACAGTCAATTGTTCACAGAGTTGTTGACATTAAATTGTTGTTGTGGGTCATACAAACCATGCTACGTAGTCATGTTGGCCACACTTCTAGGAGGTACAAAGACTTAGGCTATGGATATTATTTTAAAATATTTTATTTTCAGTGAATAAAATATTTTCTCTTCCTTTAACCTCCCCTCCCTTAACAAAAAGAAAAGTAAAATCTGTATTACAAATTCTGATTAAAAAAAAACAACTCTCTCAAATCAAAAAGGAGGGATATTGTTCTCACTTTTCCTATGGGTTTGGGGACCAGGAAGCCATAACACATCATTGCACACATAGATATGCCCACTCTGCCTGCAGGCTTCCCACTCTTACTCTCTCCTCTTCTCCCCTGCTTGGCTTTCTCCTCCTCCTCTTCCTTCCGCCTTTCGTTCTTTTCCTCCCCCTTCTCCTCTTCTTTTTCATCCTCTTCCTTTTCTTCCTCTCCTTTGAGATCTCTCTTTCAAGGCTGTTGAGCAGCTGGCTGTTTGGGTGCTGTTCCGTGTTCAGCCAGTTATGAGCCTCTGGGTGTCACTCAAAGCGGTTTGGTTTTTTCCTTGCATGATTTGCATATTGTGTGAGACAGAATACTGGTTGGTGCCAGACTGGAGCCTCAATGTGATCCGCAGCGAGGCCATTTCCATATCCCATCAGGTGGCCCTTGGTAGCAATGTTTGTAGCTTTGGTTATGGTAAGAGCTATTCAGCCTCATGGAACAGATGGCTTTGGCCCCTTTCCCTGCAGGAGGCAGTTTCTGCGCCAAACATTGTTGTTTGGGGTTTTGACCATTCCTGGTGTAATTCAATGTAGGGGAGGAAGTCAATAAAAGAGGGTGATTTACATCTTTTACAGACATATGTACTCATTATGTATCCTCACTACTTACCTTCACCCCTGTGTGTCTGATTGTGTGCCATAGGAGGCTGGCACTGATGCCAGCACAGAATTTCAGAGGAATTTGTCCCACATCTTCTTCCTTCCATCCACTAAGTGAAGAAATGCTCCTGGGCTCTGTCCTCTTCTCTCTCCTTCTTTCCTTCCTCTCTCCTTTTCCTGTTCTCTCTTCTTCCCTCCTTCCCTCTCTCTCCTCCTCTCTACCTTCTCCTTTTCCCTGTCTCCTCCTCCTCCCCAGCTTCCTCTCCTTTCTCTCTTTTTCTCTCCTTTCCTCCTTTCTTTTCCTCCCCTCCCTTTTTTTCCTTTTCCCTATCTCTTTCTCTCTCTTCCCCTCTTTTTCTCTTCTGGGTCTTGGTCTCTCTTCCTCTCTCCACTTCTCCCTCTTTCTCCTCCTCCTCCTCTCTTCTTTGCTCATCTCTTTCCTCCCTCTCTCCTCTTTCTCCCTTGCTCTTTCTTCCTCCTCTTTTTCTCTTCTCTCTCTTCCTCCCTCCTTTTCTTTTCTCTCTTTCCCTCTCCTATTTCTTCCTCTCCCTTCTTTTTCCCTCCTCTCTTGTCTATCCTCCTTTTCCCCTCTCCCTTTTACTTCTCTCTTTCCCTTCCCTCTTTCTTCTCCTTCCTCTTCCTCCTTCCCTCTCTTCTCCTGCTCTTCACTTTCACAGTTTCAGTTCACTACCTCTTTGTAAAATCCACAAACCAATCCATATTCCAGTCCTAATCCAACTCTTGGGCTCCAGCTTTTAAATCCTTAATTGTTTGCCAGACATTTCTACTTGAATGAGTCTTCAGCACCCCAAGCTGCCTGTGGGATTTGTAATCAGGGGACATCTTTGCTCTGCTACTAAATACCTGTGTGACCTCACACAAGACATTTTCTTCCTCTCTGGGCCTCAGTTTCCTCGATAGTAAAATGAAATTATTGGACTAGTCACTAAGATCCACTCTAGCTAGAAATCTTTTGATCTACCAAGTTGAAAATGTTCCTTTGCTTCACAAATTTTGCTCCCCTGTTGTGATGAGCACCAAACGAGCACGATATGGGTAAAGTGGTTGGCAAGCTTTCCAGACTTGAATTAATGTTAGCTATTATTATTGTGGTAGCTCTAGTTCCCTTTGCTTGGGCCCCATCACTCCCTAGTTCTCCTTATTTTTCTCTGTGTCTCATATCCCTCATTTTCCTTTCCTTCTTGACCCAGTCAAGTACACTCTTTAAAAGTAGAGACTAAGTTATTATTTTAAAAAATCTGTTTATCCTTAGCACCCAACATAACAAATAAATATCTGTTGAATTGAGTTGAACTCTGCGCCCCAAACCTAAGTCAGCTTTCTCTCTATGACTGCCCCCTCTGGACTTCCCTATTTTCTCTTAACGATGATACCCTCCTCCCAGTCAACCAGCCTCGAGTATGAGTTATCCCTAGGTTCTTTTCTGTCCCTAACCCTCAAAATCTGTTTCCACATCTGTCAAATCTGCCTCCCTAGTATTTCTCACGCATGTCTTTTCTGTTTCATTCCCTACTGTTGCCAATCTAGTTTGGGCAATCATTGTGAGTGTTTAGCCTAGACTGTTGCAATAACCTGGCCTCCCTGCCTCTAGTTTTTCCCATTCCAGTCTCTTATTCATCATCACCAAAAAGAATCTTCTCAGTTCACAGCTCTGATCATGTCATTTCCTACTCAGATGCCCTCTGAAAGCTGCCTTGTTGCTTCAAGGCCTCCTCGATCCGTCTCCAACCTTAGTGCTCATGACATTCTTTCGTATAATCTACTAGCTTGCTAAACTGGATTACTCACTTTCCAACGAATTCTCCAGTTTTTTCCATTTAAATTTCCTGGAATTCACTTGTGCCTCCCCCTGTGCCTGGAATGTTGTTGAAATCCAATCTATTCTGCAAGACCTAGGTCCAATATTACCCCCTCCATTAAACACTCCTTGTCCCTTCCATTATTGTGAAACCAAAAACTCTGAACACTTAAAAGTAATCTTTCTCTTCCTTCAGAATTATGTGTCTAATATGCATTTATCTTAGTCTATTTTATAGTATAGTATAGCACCCCCTCTCCATCTTAAGCCACTCCCCAAATTGGCCATTAATAGTCACAATTTGGAGTCCCAGGGAGTCAGTGACCACTTTTATTCTCAGGGATATAGTGAGAGGTGACCTTGAAGTATTGGGGCTTTAGACTTTTGCTCTTGAGTCTCCACTGATAAGATTCCTGTCAATAATTAGCCAGCTGACTATTAATCATTTAGAAAAAGGCTTTACTAAGAGTCCTTTACCAGGAGTTCAAACAAAGCTTTGGCCCCTGATCCTTAACTGGGAACACATTCTCTTCTTATAATACAAGATCCCTGGAGAAAGTAGGCTCAGAGTTAAAGTGCAAAGGTAGTAAGGCACCAGCATAGAGAATATTTGTCATAGAGGGCCACATTACGACTCTTGAAGATTCCTTTTCTCCCTTTGGGGAATCCTGCCCAAGTGCCCCTTAGTTGTAACTCTCTGATGGATGGGCAGCCAACTGGGCTCTGAGAGACCATTCCTCTGTCCATTCCAAAAGCTGGCTGTCCTCAAGAGATCCTGCTCTCTGAAGATGTCTTCTCTGACTAGCTCTTCTCTCCCATTGTGCCTGCTTCTACCATCTTTGGCCTCTACTGCTACTGGTGGCCACTGCTACCCATACTGATGGGACTTTCAATAGGACCTTTGAATCTCCCAAAATCACAAGGTCTTCTGGGCATTTCCATTTTAGACATTTATTCACCTGAGATGAAGAAAGAATAAATACAAAGACTTGTGCTTATAGCAACCATGGTCAGGTAAGAAGGATACAAGGCTGCTCCCTTCCCCTATCAGACTCTCAGGATGAGTTCAAAGTAGACCTGCCTCACTCAAAGCCACAAAGGAAAAATAACAATGAAGGGGTGGGTTGCTTTTTTGGTGTACCCATTCAGTTCTGTCTTAGCTCCTGAACCAGGAGTTCATTTAGCTTTGTGCTATTGTATAATGGAGACAAACATAACTAGAGACTAGTTCCCCAAAGTTCCAAGTGGCAGACTGAAATCAATCAGGGAATATTTATACATAGGACTATACCCTATGACCACCCACTTGACAAGTCTACCCCCATTACGATAGTGACAATTATAATAGTATGTATCTTTTCCAGTCATAGCTACATTAGCTATAGACATATTATAGATATGGTTATAGATAATTAGAATAGGGCACCTGGGGATTTGATCTTTCACTTCCCAATTTTCATATTTTGACTACTAAAAATTGGATCATTGGGAGACGGGCTACTAAAAACTTTCTCTTTGATCAAGTTTTTAAAAAGTCCTAACAACGGAACCCCATTGCTAAACTAAATGCATCAAGATAGAAGAGAATTATATTGAAAAAAATAGTTTTTTTTTCATTTTTCTGGAATGAGCTATTTTGAGGTTATGCTAATGTGGAGGACAAGTACAGACAGGATGGCAAGTTTTCTGTGGAAAGACTCGCTTCTCAGAAGCCATTATCAGAAAACCCTAGGCAGGGCTATTGGGATGAAGAAGGCAGATGGGGGGCAGAGAATGCAGAATTCTCCTGGGATTCACGGTGTCTGTAGAGACATGGGAGCTAATTATGCAAGGACAACATGTGGTCACTGAGTCAAACCAAAAACTTGTGAGAGCTGCAAGAAAAGGTAATGCCAAGCAGGGCGCAGAGCTTTGGAAAACAAGAGTCTGAGACAGGTACAGCCTGGGTACATGGATGGTCAGGCAAGAGAGTGATCCAGATTCCCTGGGAAAGAAAGCAGAAAGTATATATAGATGGTGTCTTCACTAGAGTCCCAGACTCCCTTCCTGCTACTACTACATTCTTGATTGATGCTGTGAATTTGATTATTCAAGAATAGGGACTGGACCACTGAGAAGGGAGGAGATGATCTATCTACCTTTGCAAACTGAGGCTAGAACATGAACTCTATTGGTGTTTTAAAATATACTTTTAAAAATATGCTCAAACTGAGGCTGGAATACGAGCTCTATTGGTGTTTTAAAATATGCTTTTAAAAAATATGGTGTGTGTATGTGTGTGTGTGTGTGTGTGTGTGTGTGAATGAATATATGTACAGTCAGTGAGGGAGTGTGTTTCCTTGACTACACATATTTGTTTTTTTTTTTTTTTTTTTTTGAGAAGCAACCATTTATCAGAACCAACACAAGAATATGAAAAGAAGGAGAAAAAGAGGAAGGTGGTAGAAGGGGAGAGAATGAGGTCTGCATTGGATGTGAGTTGTGGAAACACATAAATGCCTATTTTTAAACATTTACATTTAAAAGGGACTACACATATTTGTTACAAGAAATTTATTTTCCTCCCCTCCAAATGGAATGAGGGGCAAGAGGGAGAGAAAATATAATCCTGTTAATTGAAAGAAAAACAGAGATATATAAGGAGGATGTTATAAATGGGAAATGTTGCTCAGTTTCAGATGAGGTCATTGTTAATTAATTTTATTTGTCAATTCTCTTTGCCAAAGAAACAAAAAAAGGAAATTGATAATCATTCTACTTGTGACCTTGGGCAAATCATTTCACACTTCTGGGCCTCCATTTCCTCATCTGTAAAATGAAGGGATTGGCTAGATGGCTCTTGTAAGTCTTATAAAATTGATGAAAATCAATCCACAAACATTTTTAAGCACCCAATATGTTCCAAATACATATAGAAAGTTGTGAAGAACATATATATATATATATATATATATATATGTATGTATGTATACCAGGCTTTATTCAGAATGTGATGTTTTTGGTGTAGGATCGAATGATCAGTAGAATGAAACTAGGAGGTGGAGGTGGAGGTGGAGGTGAGGGTCTTGCTGGTCCCATGATGAGCTCTATTGGACTTGGAGCAACCAAAATGAAAGCAACTGAATTAGGAAATAATTGCTCCCATTCCCCCAACCTTCATCCTCCCACCCTTAGCAATGGGTCTCCATTTCAATGATATTCTAATATAAACAGCCTCCGGGTAATGCTGCCAAGTTAGGTGAAATGGGATTCTGTCTGGTTAAAATGGGATTCTACTCTCTGAGGTCTTTGGAGAAATGACTGTAAAGCAAATATCCTGTTAGCACTGAGTGTAATCTCTAGCTTGGATACCCCAATGAATATGGAATGGAAGACAAGGAAAAAGCAGCCAAAAGATAACCTGACAGAGGGTTGAAAGAAATGTTAATGCTTGTGAAGGAGGCTTTTTAGGCCATGCTAAAAAAAAGTTTTTCTCCCTCTCTTCATGTGTAGACTTAACCAGCCTTGGTCGCAAGACATCAGTGTGTGTTCCACAGAAGCCTTACTATATGGAAAGACTTTCTGTCTCTCTGAGTCATTCTGGGCTTTTTTCTTGCAATACGCATTACCTGCATTGTTCCTTGGAGGAAGAATAAAAAATCTTGCCTGTAGCACTCCCAAAGGGAAGACTAGAGTGAAATTTCATGGCTAGCAGAACACAGAGAGCAACCTGCTTTTAAATCTGATAACTCCATTAGAAGAAGGGGTGGGGGGAGGAGAATAAGCCACCAGTGAGGAGCTATTAAAGCAGGGAGAATGCAGTGTTTTTGAAACTTGTGTCTCTATCCTATGTGATTCTTAATGGACTGAGCCTGGGAGGCATATACTGGAACTGTCTATGAAGGTGGTTCCAGAAGTAATCATGGGGTGAAGAAGGTAGAATTCAGTGCGGGCTGGAGAAGGCTACTTGCTTGATTAATTGACAAACATTTATTAAGGACTTTGCATGTCCCAGGCAATCTGATAAGTTTTAGGGATACAAAGAAAGGACAAAATACTCCATGCCCTCACACAGCTAATGCATAAAGGGTGAGTGGGATGGGGAAAACAGTACATAAATAAAGAAGTTCATTCAGAAATACAGAGAGCGCAGAAGAAAGGTGACTGGAGAAGAGAAATGTTGAATGGCTGGAGATGGGTCTCGTGCAGAAGGCAGAATCTGAGCTGAATCTGGATTAAAGCTGGGGGTGTCAATAGGTGGAGGTGAGGAGGAAGGGCATTCCAGGCATGGGAGTGGTCGGTGCAAAGGTATGGCAGTGGGAGATGAAGTGGTCTGTGAGAGAGATGGTGAGAAGACACTGGCCACTAGATTATAGACTCTGGGGAAGGGAAATAGAGTGTAAGAAGAAAGAAAAGGAGGAATGGACTGGGTTGTGAAAAATTTTCAGTGATAACTAAAGGAGTATAGATTTGATCTTGGAGGTTTATTGACTAGGGGGAGTGACGCAGACAAAAACCTACATTTTAGTAAAATCCCTTTGGCATCTGTGTGGAGGATAGAGTGGGGTGGGCAGAGATTTGAGGTCAGAGGATCAATGAGAAGGACAGAACTAGGATTGTGGCTCTGGGAGGGAAAGGAAGAGGATGGGGAAAATGAAGATGCTCTGAAGGGAGAAATCAGCAGATCTGGCCATCAGTAATGTCTCTATTCCATCTGATGTCCCTGGCTCTGGCTGAGCTGTCAGCAGCCTTGGCCGTTAGTGATGGTTTAATTAACTGCTGACTAGCCTGAAACTTACTGACAGTTTAGCCACCTCCCTCCCTCCCTCCCTTCTTTCCCCCTTCCTCTTTCAGTCTTGATGCAATCAGATCGCCAAGTCCAAAGGAACTACAGCCTTTAGGCTGAAAGGTCTCCACCAAAGCTGCTCTCTCCAAAGTTCCCAATGCTCTCATAATCCCCAAGTCTTTTTTATTTTTCAACTTTATTTTTTCCGAAATATGTTTAAGAACAATTTTAAACATTCATTTTTTAGAATTTTCACTTCCAAATTCTCTCTCCTTTCTTCCCTTCCCTCCCTTGAGAAAGCGAGAAATTTAATATAGATTATACATGTGCAGTCATGCAAAACATATTTCTATATTAGCCATGTTGTAAACGAAAACACAGACCACCTCCCCTTCCTGCCAAAGCCCCAAGGAAAAGAAAGTAAAAAACCCCACTGTGCTTCAAACTGCACTCAGACTCCATCCTTTCTCTGGAGGTGGATAGTGTTTTTCATCATAAATCCTCTGGAATTGTTCTGTAATCCCCCAATCTAATGGCCTTTTCTTGATCCACATCCTTCTTGACCTTTGTGTAGCCTTTGATTCTCATGATCAGCACCTTCTGAATATTTTCTTCATAGGTTTTCATGACACAGTTTTTCTTGATTCTTTTTATATGTGTCTGACTGCTTCTTCTCCATCAAAATTCTATCCTAAGGTTTCTTCTCTTTTCCTTCCTATATTATTTCCCTTGGTGGTTTCCTCAGTTCCCATGGATTCAGTGATCATTTCTATGCTGTGATGATTGGGCAGCTAGGTGGCATAATAGAGCAGCAGGCAGACCTGAGTTCAGATCTTCCCTGGAATGCTTACTACCTGGGTGGCCCTGGGCAAGTCACTCAACCCTGTTTGCCTCAATGTCCTCATCTGCAGAAAGAGCTGGAGAAGGAAATGGCAAAGCACTCCAATATCTCTGCCAAGAAAACTCCAAATGGGGTCATGAAGAGATGGACACAACTGAAACAGAACTGAATAAAAAATGTTGATGATTCCCACATCCCATTTATCTAGCCCTAACCTCTCTCTTAATCTCCCCTCTGGGAACTCAGACTGCCAAATGAGAGCAAGGCCTGGAGGGGGTGCTATGTCTGATTAAAAGGATAGCCAGTAGACTTCTAGAAGAGGCAGCAGTCATTCCAGGGAATATCAAAGACAACTTATGTCACATTAATGTCATTTTCTTATAGGATTACTAGACTGAATAATGGATTACTTGTCAGGGTTGTTTCTTATCTAGTTATAGATTATACTAGAGAGTTTCTGGGCCCCTTTCCAATTCAGTGATAGTAAAAATCCCTTAAGTTCTTCCCTAAATTACCTCGAACTTACTTATCTGGGTATCCTCATACCCCCCTCCAGCTCCCAGTAGGGAATGTTTTGCAACTTGCCTCGCAGGGAGTAGGCTCTTATTAAATGTTTGTCATTGAATTGAATTAAGATTAACTGGGTCAGATGCGACATTCTCATATGTGAATATTCGGCTGGTTGACAACTTGAAACACCAGCCTTTATTGATGGTGTTGTTCCAAGGAACAGAAATGAACCAAAGACTCCAAAAAGGAAGTGAAAACATGTTTGCATCTGGCAGGGGAAAAGATAAATCACAAGATGCTGGAAGTGTGTAAAAGTAAAATGAGTTATCACGCTCGTGCTGAGGGCACTTCTTCATACTCTAAGCACCTCCAAGAATAGGTGGGTTCCTAACTTCCCATCAATTCAGGAGGCACTTTGGGAAATTTGTGGCAGAACAGAGAGGTTTTTATCTCAACAACAGAAGATTGGAATATGGCTGTCTGGTGCTTGTATTCTTCAATTTGATTGCACCAAAGGAGCACAAAATTAGGAGGGGGGGAGCCTTAGAGACCATTTAATTCAAACCTCCTTCTCAACTGCCCCTCCCACTTGTCCCAGTGGGTTTTTTTTTAGCCAATAGAAAAACTGAGGCCCAGAAAGGGTGTTGTGATATTTCTCAGTGCCTCACAGACATCACATGGTAAAGCCTTTGCTGGATGGTTTTGCATCTCCTGCTGTCCCAATTTCACCATGCAGAGACCAGGTTAAATGAAAATAATAATAACAGCTACCGTTTTCATAGAGCATTAAATTTTAGAAAGCACTTTAAGTATGTGTATCTTGTTTGAGCCTCACCACAACTCTGTGAGGTAGGTGCTATTTTGAATTGAGTCCATTCTGCAGATGAGGAAACTCATAGAGGTTAATGACTTGCCCAGGATGACATAGCTAAGGAGGTATCTGAGGCAGAATTCGAACCTAGGACTTTCAACTTCAAGTTGAATGCTCTATGCACTGTACCACCTAGGTACCTTACAAATTTTAATGCAGTGCCTCTGTCAGAGATGCCAATGGCATGAGGCATGTAAGGTATTTTTTGGAGGGAGTATTTTCTTACCTCAAGTCCCTTCCTCTACAAGTGGGGAAATCTTTCCATGGGATAGTCTCATGGGCAATCGGCAGCTTCCCCCTGAGCACATTCTGCTTGTCTGTCAAGATTCGGTTGCACTTAAAGAAAGGGATGATAACTAACATTTAATTCAAGTTTTGAATTTTGCAGAGTGCTTCACATAGATCATCTCATCTGATCCTCATAACCCTGGGAAGCAGTGCTATTATTATCCCCATTTTATAGATAAGGAAACCGAGGCTGAGAAATGAAGTGGCTTTCCTGGGGTCATACACCTTGAGAGTGTCTGAGGTGGGATCTGAATTTGGTTTTTCTTGATTCCAGGTCCAGCACGCTAACCTCTACCTAACCTAGATGCTTTAAGTGATTCAAGAGTCCATTGGCATTGTGTATTAAGGGATGAAGATTACTAGTCATTTGAAAGGATACTTCCAGAGGATCTGTGGTTGGTTCATAGCCTAGCACCTAAGGAGAGCTCCTCACTGGACAGTGCTCCTTGCTTCAGTGGTCCCAGCAGCTTAGCCCCTGGGCATGGTGGATTAGTCAATGGAGACTCTCAGGAGGAAACACCCAAAGAAGGAACAGACCCAAACAGAAAAGAAGCAGACAGGAACAGCATGACCAGAGGCTGGGAGAAAAGCTGGGTGTCCTGAGGCCGATAGAGAAGATGTGCCACCAGCAGGCACGAACTGATGAACAGTGCAACCAAGACTCCAGGGCACTGAAGCCATGGCAGCTGGTGCCCCCATCCCAAAGCAAGCTGAAAGGGAGGGGAGCTGCCTTGACAAGACAACTCAGGCTGACTCTACCTGGTAGCTGCTGCCCAAATTTGCAGACAAGCTTGAACTGCTCATCTCTCTCTTCTGCTGCGCTGACGATGCAGGAGGAGTGAATGGGAGGGTGGTCTTGCAGCCTCTCTTGTCTGAGTGGGAGGTAGCAGTTTGGAGGAGTGGGTGGTGAGAATGCTAACCACCAGATTCAAGTCTGTTACTACTTTGCAATTATGTTTCACTAAATACTTTCTGTTTTGAAAGATGTATCTCTTGGCATAGCCTGGGAGATTTGGGGAATGGGGACTCTGGCACAATGAGTTTTAGTGGATGAAAGCTGATGGAGCTTTGGGATTGGTAGTAGTTTTTAGGAGGCCACCCGATGCTCTAATTGTATTTTCCATAGCAACAAATGTCCTGTCTCCCATGGAAGAGAAAGGTGAGTCAGTTCCCAGGGCAAATGAAGGTGAGGAAAAAGTGGCCGAGCCTAAAACAGGGTTCCAGTCAGTGTAAACCAAAGCCAAGACTGGGTTGGGAACCTCAGTTACCTTGGAGCTTTGAAATCCCAGGGAAAGAGATAGATCCAGGAGTTGGGAAAAGCATTGAACTGTTAGGGCAGCTAGCTGCATCCATTCTCCACCCTTTTCTGATTTCCTGAGGCTCAGACGCTCAGATGCTATCTCCTGATTCCTCTACAACTCTCACTGGGTGAATTGGACCTACTGTATTCCATTGGGCCACAGATTTGGAATCAAATGGATTATAGAACTCGGAAGTAATGTTTTATGCAGGTTACATCCTAAGGGCAGTGTGTAAGACAAAAACTTCCAGGGTCAAAATTTACCCTTGAATATCCCTTACTTGCTAATCAAGTAAGATATCTTTAAATACTTAGTCAGAATGGTGGTGGTGATGATGGGAGGTGGGTCGATCTTTAAAAGAAGGCAGTCTATATCAGCAGAAGCATCCAAAATGGTTGCTATGCAAATATTTGGATGTCAAATTTATTTTTCATTACATCCAACTAAACTATTGATTATTTTTGTCTTTTGTTTTTGTATTGTCTAGATTTCCCTCTGTGTTCCTTTCCCCTTCCACACAGCCATACCTTGTAACAAGAAAATTTTTTAAAAAAGAGGAGGGAAAAGAGAAAAAACTCAGCATTTTAAAAAAAGCAATTTCAGCAAAATAATTCAATTTTTTTTTATAGCACAGTAAGATTCAAATACAGGAATGTACCACAATTTGTTTAGTCATTCCACAATCTATAGGCATCTCATCTACTTTGTTTGTGGTAGTTCTTTTTCACCACAAAAAGTGCTGCTATAAACATTTTGGTGTATATAGAACCTTGACAAAAGTCAATAGCTTTTTTGGGGTGTATACCTAACAGTGAAATTTCTGGGTCAAAGACAATAGACATTTTAGCCACTTTATTGGCCTTCCAAATTGTTGCACTAATTTAGGGCTCCACCAACAATGCATTGTTGTGCCTTTCTTTCCCCAGTCCCTCCAACAGTGGCTCTTCTCAGCTCTTGTCACCTTTGTGACCTTTGTCAATTTGCTAGGTATGAGATGAGATGTCAGGGTTATCGGAGCATTCTTTCCTATAGGAACCGAAACCTCTTAAAAACTCTTATTAAAGAAATATTTATTGATAACTTTTGTCTTTACATCACTTGTATTTCCAAATATATCCCTCCCTCTTCTTCCTACTTAGTGAGTCAGCCCTTGTAACAAAGCCTAAAAAAGAAAGAGTAAAAAGCATATCAGCAAAACTAAGCAAAACATCACTGGAGTTTGACAGTTAGAATGTAATGGAACTGGGAGTTCTATTTAAATAGAAGAATAAAATATCTTAAGATTTAGATGGAAGGAAAAATATTCGTTCAATAATCTTCACACCTGAGTGCAGTTATAGTAGAGAACATTCACTGAGTGTAATTATACTAGAGGATGTTCACACCATCCCAGAACAATATCTTCCTGTTTTATTATGAGACAAGAGAAGATTCCTTCTAGCTGACCAGGAATGGAGGGAAGGGCAAATAAGGGAATTCTCATTAAATCTACAAACCTAAGCAAAATAAATAGGATTGTAGATAGGATGAAGATGGGATTTTATATTCACCTTCAAAATATAGCAATGAAAGGCATAATAGGGAAACAGTTCATGGATGAGTGGATGGGCTAGGTGGAATCTTTACTCACTAATCTTCAATAATAGTAGCTCAGCCCCAGGGTGAATTTTTCCAAGTTGAATCAATTAGTCCCCCAAGGGAGATGGGGGTGTGGACTTTGGATATTCAGTGAAGACTAAACAGTTCCAGATGGAGAGAAAGGTGAGTATGGAAGGGCCAAAGGCAAGTTGCTGGTGCTGCTTAAATATAATGGGTGGGTGGGTGGGGATGGCAGATATGATCGCTCCCTGGTGGCTACTCTGAATTCTTGTAGCAGTTCCTGGCTGACGTCTTTTCAATTAATTAATTAATTAATTTTTAGTTTACAACATTCAGTTTCACAAGCTTTTGAGTATCAAAATTTCTCTCCCTCCTCAAGATGGCATGCAATCTGATATAAGTTCTACATATACATTCACATTAAACATATTTTTACATTAGTCATGTTGCAAAGAATCTGACTGACTTCTGATACCAAATACGTTGCTCATCTTAC
Organism: Notamacropus eugenii; assembly: GCF_028372415.1. Lineage (NCBI taxonomy): Eukaryota > Metazoa > Chordata > Mammalia > Diprotodontia > Macropodidae > Notamacropus > Notamacropus eugenii. The sequence continues at coordinate 23,677,466 of NC_092874.1, forward strand.
CATGCCATTGAGGAACCCAATTGTTCTCTTTGGATCTTCTTCTAAGGAGCCCAGAGGCATGGTAAGTGGCAAGGAACCCAAGAGTTCTTCTCATCTCACTGGGAATTGCAAATGCAAACTAATATTCAAGGATCCCTCCCAAACCTCAGCAGGAAGAATTGGGTTTCTTTGGGGTTTCTCTCTACTCTGGACAATCTTGGGGATCACTGGTTTAGGGATTGGAAAACTGAGGCACCAAAGTGCCATTTTTGGTTTGCTTCCTATCTCTTCTCACCTGATAGCCTTATTTCTATGTTCCATCAACCAATAGGTGTTTACTAAATACCTGCTTGTGCCAGGTACTGTGCTAAACATTGGGGGTATAAAGAAACCCCCCTCCCCCCCAAGAAAAGAGTCCCTGCTATTAAGGAGCTTATATTCTGGGGGAGGAGCAATTATTTAATCTCATTTTTGCTTAGTTATCCTTTCTCAATGAAGAACTTAGCATGGATGCCGGTCTTGCTAATTTTATAGCTGAATTTTAAAAATTCTATACTTGGAAAATCAGTGTACATTCAGGAAACCTGTCTAACTGTGGATGATTGTGCATTTTGGGCTTAGATCCCTGAATAGGTTTTATTGGGAGTCACTCTTGGGGTTAACTATCTGTTTATACTCACTGTATGTCAGCGTGACTTGACAGTCTCATGGATGAATGAAAAAGACCTAGAAATAAAGACTCCTCTTTGGAAGATAAAAGTCAAAGAGGGGGAAAAAATCCAAATGGTGATGAAGTTGGATAACACTAATCACAGTACAGAAGAGATAACCAATAGGATAGCAGTGTGGTATAGTGGGAAAAGTGATGGAGCTGGAATCTGAGGACCTGGGTTCAAATCCTACTTCAGTCACTTATTACTGGTGTGACTGATCATAGGCAAGTCAGTTCCCCTTTCTGGATCCCAGTTTGCTCATCTGTAAAATGAAAGAAATGGACCAGATGACTTTGAAGGGCTTTCCCAACCCTTTAAATCTAAATCTAGAAAGAAACCTAGTACTATGCAATGACTTTGGCCTCCCACATTAGGATGACATTTATATTTCATTCTTAAGGGGATCCAAATAGCTTTAACAAGTCTTTCACAAGATCCTGAAAATGTATCCTTTAGGCACCAGAACAATATAGAATGGCATGTTCTGAGCTCCATTTACTGCCTTTGTCAAATCTAATCCTTTTTTGATCCCGGATCTGGGCCTGTCAATCCCCAAAGTGTTTCCTCTTCCTTATTCCTGAGGAATGGTTGAGATTACCCCTAAGTTTATGCCAAAGTGTTTAATCCAGAAATTGCTCCCTTTGTCTTTTCAGACAGGAAGCAGAACAGACCCATTCAGCATAGTTTGAGCTTTCTGTGGGTTTTTTTTCCCCCAGAAGTTATTTATTTATTTTTGTAGTGAGCTTTTATTTTTTCAATGGTATTTTATTTTTTCCCAATTACATGTCAAGACAATTTTTAGCATTAATTTTAATAGGATTTTTATAAGATTTTGAGTTCCTCTCTCCTCTTCCTAAAATAGTAGTCAGTTGGATATAGGTTATACCTGTAACTAGCATGTAAAACATATTTTCATGTTAGTCACAGTAGTGAAAGAAGAGATCAAAGGAAAACAATGAAAAAGAATAAAGTGAAAAAAATATGCTTTGTTCTGCATTCAGAGTCCATCAGTTCTTGATCTGGATGTGGCAGCATTTTCCTTTGTGAGTCCTTTGTACTTGTCTTGGATCATTATGTTGCTGAGAAGAGCTGAGTCATTCACTGTTGATCATCATACAATGTTGCTGATACTGTGTACGATGTTTTCCTGATTCTGCTTATTTCACTCTGCATCAATTTGTATAAGTCTTTACCGATTTTTCTGAAATCTGCCTGTTCATCATTTTTTAAAATTGCACAATAGAATTCCATTGTGTTCATATACTATAATTTATTCAGCCATTCCCCTCAATTTCTGATAGTTTGTCACCATTAAAATATTTTTGCACATGTAGGTCCTTTCCCCATTTTTATGATCTCTTTGGGATACAGACCTAGAAGTGATATTGCTAGGTCAAAGGGCATTCACAGTTTTATAGCCTTTGAACATAGTGCCAAATTGCTTTCCAGAATGGTTGAATCAGTTCACAACTCTACCGATGGTTCAATTAGTGTCTCATTTTTCCCACATTCTCTCCAACATCTATCATTTTTCTTTTTTGTCATATTAGCCACTCTGAAAGGTGTGATGTGGTACCTCAGAGTGGTTTTAATTGGCATTTCTCTAATCAAAAGTGATTTAGAACACTTTTTCATATGTCTCTAGATGACTTTGATTTCTTCATCTGAAAACTGCCAGTTCATATCCTTAGACTCTTTATCAATCGCGGAATAATTCTTATGTATTTGACTCAGTTCTCTATATACTTGAGAAATGAGGAGGATTCTTGTTTTAGTCTACTCTGCTATGCACTTTTGTTTTGTGGGAGAGTTCATCCCATTCACATTCACAGTTATGATTACTAACTGTGTATTTCCCTCCATCCTATTTTTCCTCCTGATTGTCCTCCCTGTACTTTCCCCCTTCCCCTGCTCACCCAAGTGTTTCTTCTATCTGCCACCTTCCCCAGTCTGCCTTCTCTTCTGTTAGCCCCATTCCCCCACTTTACTTAATTTCCTCCCCTTCTATTTCCTTGTTGGGTAAAATAATTTTCTATATTCAACTGATTTTGTATATTCTCTCTTTGAACCACTACTGATGAGAGTAAGGTCCAAGTGATGCCCATTGCCCACCCTCCCATCTTCTCCTCCTTTGTAATGGGATTTTTGTACCTCTTCATGTGAAATAATTTATACCATTCTACCTCTCCCTTCCTTCTGCATCCAGCGTACTCTTCTTCTTCATCTCTAATGTCATTCCCTCAAATTCACCTTATGTCTGTCTCTCTGTCCCTGTATATTCCTTTTAGCTGTACTACTAGTGATATAATTTTTAAGAATTACAAGTATCATCTCCCCATGTAGTGATATGAACACTTGAGTCCCTTATGTTTTCTTTCTCATTTTTACCTTTTTAGGTTTCTCTTAAATCTTGATATTGGCAATCAGTTCTTTTGTTCAATTCTGGTTTTCTCTTTATGAAAGCTTGAAATCTTTCTATTCGTTGAATGACCATTTTTCCGCCTTGAAGTATTATGCTTAATTTTGCCAGGTAGGTGATTTTTCTTTTTACTTCTAGTTCCTTTGCCTTCCAGAATATCATGTTCCATAACCTCTAATCCTTTAATGTCATAACTACTAAGTCCTATGGAATTGTAATTGTGGCTCCCTGATATTTGAATTGTTTGTTTTTGGCCACTTGCAGTACTTTTCCTTGACCTGATAGTTCTGAAATTTGGCTATAATGTTCCTTGGAGTTTTTATTTTGGTATCTCTTTCTTGAGGTGATCAGTGGATTCTTTCAATGCCAATTTTGCCTTCTGTTTTCAGAATATCAGGGCATTTTTCCTCAATAATTTCTTGAAAAATGCTGTCCAGGTCCTCCTTTTGATTATGGCTTTTAGGTAGTTCAGTGATAGGGTGGCCATTTAGCTCTCTGAGCCTTGGTTTTCCAACCTGTAAAATGTCCACAATAATACCTGCACCACCTGCCTCAAAAGAATGTACTTTGTAGACTGTAAAACCCTCTGTGTCTCCTGGATCTATTTTCCAGGTCAATTATTTTTCTAGTGAGCTATTTTACATTTTATTCTATTTTTTTCATTCTTTTTGAATATGTTTGATTGAGTCTTAGTATCTCATAGAGAGTCATTAGCTTCTACTTGCCCAGTTCTATCTTTTAAGAAGTTATTTTCTTTGGTTAGCTTTTGTGTTTCCTTTTCCATTTGGCCAATTCTACTTTTTAAGCCATTGTTTCTTTTTCCAAGCTGTTGACTCTTTTCCATAATTCTCTTGCATCCCTCTCATTTCTTTTCTCAGTTTTTCTTCTGCCTCTTTTATATGATTTAAAGCTCCTTTTTGAGCTCTTCCATGAGTTTTTTCTGGGCTCAAGACCACTTCCCATTTTTCTTTGGGACTTTGCCCATGGGTGTTTTGACATTGTTGTCCTCTTCTGAGTTTGTGTCTTAGTCTTCCTTGTCACCATGGTAACTTTGTATGGTCAGATTACTTTTTGGTTTATTTTTTGTTCATCTTTTTTTTTTTTTTTGATCTTTTTCCTTTCTTTTAAATTTGAGCTCTGCGCCTGGGGCAGAAGGAGAACTATCTCAGGCTTTTTGTGCCAGGGACTGCAGGACCTGGCTATTTACCTAGTGTTGCACTGATGTTGCCCTGAGGCCCACAGGAGGACCCTCGTGTCTGGTGCTGCTCTGAGGGGATGGGTGGCTGGTGGCTGGTGCTGCTGGAGACCATAGGGGGCAGCTTACCTGGTACTAAGCTGGGATCCTAGTGCTGATGTCTGCTATGCACTGTGGCTAGTGAGGTGTTTTTGCATTTCCCAAGGGCTATATGGAAGCACATGGAGGTCTGGCTGCTGGAGGCTGTCTGTTTGCCTAGGACTACGTTAACACATGTGATAGTTCTTGGGGCTGGAGTCTGCCTGTTCCCCTGCCTATGCTGAAGCATATCTTGCTCTAGATTCTTGCATGTTTTGTGTGAGATCACTTGTTCAGTCATTTTCAGTCATGTCCAGCTCTTTGTGACTCCACTTGGGGTTTTCTTGGCAAAGATGCTAAAATGTTTTGCTAATGCTTTCTCCAACTCATTTTACAGATGAGAAAACTGAGGCAAACAGGGTTAGGTGATTTGCCTAGGGTCTCACAGCTAGTACTTACTGTACTATTTCAACTCAGGTCTTCCTGACTCTAGGCCAGATGTTCTATCCACTGAGCCACCTAGTTGCATGAGGTCACACCCTGGATTACTCTCTATCTGAAGTCCTGGCATTTGGCACCAGCTTGGTGAATTGATGGCCCCCACACAAATACTGCTTCTCTGGAGGACTTAAAAGGGTTATAAATTGAGGCGCCAGTCATCTGCAACCACTTCTGTGCTCCCAAGCACCTGCAGTGTGATAACAAGCCTCCAGCAAGACCTTATATTATTCACAAACCACTGGTTCAAAAGGGACCATGGGGATAGAACCATTACTGGGGTTCCTGTGAGTGGGCTGTGCCCAGGCAACCCTGATCTCAACTATGGAGACCAGTGAAAGGGGAGAGAATAAGACTTGCAGTAACAACCTCAGCTAGGAAATCCCTTCCTCGGGGAGCAGAGCTTGGAAACTGGCAGATGAGAATGAATGAATGATGGAACATTTAGTAAACTTACTGTGTGTCAGCTACTGTGATAAGCATTGCAAATACATATCTATATGACATATAAGTAAATACATATATACAGACATATACATAAATACGTGTGTGTGCATACATATATTTTTGTATGTATATAATAATTATACAAATATAAGAACATGTCCTTAAAAGTTTTTGTGTTGTAATGGGGAAAGGTAGAGAGGAGAGCACAGTGCCATGGCTGGACATGACTAGGCAGTGATAAGGAGGAATGCTTCTGTGCAAGACATGGCAAAAACTTGCCTCTCAGGGGCCAGAGTGGTCCCAGAGTCAGCATGAGCCTCAAGGGAAGAGGACCAGAGAGGCTGAAGATGATAAGTGGATATAGGTGGCATGGTTTGGCAGTAGGAAGGGTTGAGGTTGGAGAAAGGCCAGATAAAGGAAGTGAGGCTCCTTCCCTAGCATCTGTCTCATACCCTGAGCCCTCCTGGCGAATCCAGTCTCTAGCAATAAAGACTCATAATTCCACAGGGTTGGGAGGTCTCCCAAGTGCATTTTCTTTTGAGGCAGGCGGTGCAGGTATTACTTTGTACATTTTGCAGGTTGGAAAACCAAGGCTCAGAGAGCTAAGTGGCCACCCCATAGTTACGGACAGAAAGGTGTAGAGTTGGGATTCAAGCAGGAGAGTCCTGACTCCAACTGCAGCACATTTCCTGACATAGACAAAGAGAAAGAAAAACAAGTGAAAGATTAGAGAGACGGGAATCCTACCTTCCTCTGTAACTTCTTTTTTTTTCTTTCTTCTATCACTAGCTGGAAGAAGAAGAGCTAGACCAGAAGAAGGCACTTGAGAGAACTCCTAAAGGCCTTCCCAGCTCATGGATCGTGGGTTTCCATATTAGTTCTTTTGGCCACTACTGTTTTAATTCAATTCAATTCCAACATTTATTAAATGCCTGCACATCACAACTTACTTAACACTGTCCTGTTCTTATGTTAGAGGAGGGAGACATACATACAAAATACACGCAAGTGGACAAAAACAAAATATATAAATGCAAATGCACAGTGAGTGTAGGAAGTGCTAATGATTGGGGCAGCCAGGAAAGACCTATGTGTGAGAGGTGGCACAGAGATGTCAAAATAATGTTTTTTTCTTGTAAAGGGGATGATCAAGGAAGTGCTGAATTCTCCTGAAGAACTCTTTCATCAACCTTATGAGGTTCCAGGGTATGAGCCTTGATTAGGAGGTATCTGAGGTGGAGAAATTCCTTATGGAATGGAGGAGGGACAACTGTTGGTGCTTTGGCAATGGTACAGTGGGAACTCAAGATGGTGGGCTTGAAGGTAGGCTGTCCAGTCCAACTCCTGCATTTTATAGATGAAGAAACTGAGGTCCAAAAGGGTTCCCAAGGACTGACCAAGGTTGGTGACACCAGGATTTGAATGCAGGTTCTAAACCAACACCCTTTCCATTTCTTTTCTCTGGCTAGAAGGCCAGAGAATCACACTGCCTCCAGAATCAACTCCTTTCCGTAAACTTTATTCCTGTATTTCACAGCATGGCAGCCAGATCAGTGTAATGGGAAGATCACTTATTGCAGTCCGAATACAGCTGAAAGAGACCTGGCTTTAGAGTGGGAGGACCTGGGTTTGAATCCAGGCTCTGCCACTTACTACCTATATAATCTTGGAGAAATCACTTCTTTGGGCTTTATCCGGCCTTCTCTCAAATGGGAGAGGGTTGGACTAGGGACTTCTGAAGCCCTTTCCAGCTTGTCCTCTAGGATCCTGGCGAGCTGTGTGACCTTAGGCAGAACAAAGAGAAAGCCAGACCAGATGGCCTTTGAAGTCCCTGCCCTCTCTAAACCTATGGCATGGTCCTACAATGATCCAGTTTTATTCTTGCCTGATAATTCCTCAGACCAGAGCAGAGCTCTTTAAGCAAATTAACTGAATGGTCATTTGTGAATAGTGTTGTGTCACTCTAACTAAAGGTAGCTTCCAGGCCTAAGACAAAAATGGGCCATTATAAGAGGAATTGAGTTTTGGATTGCAAAAAGTGGGCCAACTTGGTAGGCTGGGACTTTAAACACTTAGTTACAAAGTAACATGGGAAAATCTCTTTAGTTTGTTTAAAAAAATATTGTTTGTAACCATTTATTTTCTATTGGAGGCATCCCTGGGACTTATCCCTGTGTTTCCTAAGTGCCCTGCAGGGCTCTAGCTGCAAGACTCCAATTAAGCTCCACAGAAGCATTCCACCAGGTCCACAGAAAAGTGCTTTGAAGCCCTTACCTCCAGCACACCATCTCCCCTTTCTCCTGCAAAGAATCCAAATGAACAAAAACGTTATGAAAGTCCATTTAGTAACCTTTACTTTGGAAAAAATAAATTGCAAGGCAAATGGTGGTGTTCCAATGTCCTTTTTCCAAATGGATGCCCCCAATTGTCAGTGTGCCAGCTTAAGCACGTCCCCCACCCAAACCAACTCAAATTTTAGACTAAGATATTTAAATTGCTGAACCAGTAGTATCATGGGAGACCATTATAAAACCTTCCCCAAGTCAAACTTGCATGCCTCAAAGAGCAAAAAATTAATATACTATCGTTACACAGTTGAGAGGGAAAATTAATTTATATGGAAGCCTTTTCTAAGGCGTGTTCAGTCGGCCTGGCTTTGGCTCCAAATGGGAACACTAGCTACCTTTCCAAAATAATACACCATATGCCCTAATCTGGCAGACACAGAAATAATTACATGACTTGGCCGTGCCAACATAATTGTTAATGAATAGAAATATGAGGACCCTGCAGATTATTGGGTCCTAGAATCATAGATCTAGAACGCTTGTATTTCCAGTGCTTGACTTGTAATAGGTACTTAGAAATGCTTGTTGACTGATTAAATGGCTCTAGAGAGAGTGTAATCCAGCCTCCTCATTTAGCTGATGAAGAAAGTGGTCCAGGGAATGAAGCAATGTGACCATTGACCCCGATTGCTAAGTGATCCTTGAGTCTGGAATGGGATCCTGCAGCGTCTATGCTAATTTGGCCTTTGTGAGCAGCAGAAACATGGTGTCATGTAGGATTTCAAGGGATCGTGGATTTTGAGATGGAAGGGGTCCTGTCAGACACTGAGTCATCCATTAAAGGTCATCAGTTGCAGCCCTTACATATTATGGATGAGGTATTGAGTCTCTGGAAGAGTAGATTCACACAGGCTATGAGCATCAGATTTGGACCCCATTGCTCCAACCTCCCCACCTCACATCACAGGGAGAAATAATAAGAGAAGTGACTGACACAGTGTGTGGAGAATTCACTAATTTAGAATTGTCTGTCATGGAACCTGCCCAGCTCATACCCCATGACCTACCTACTCTGGTCAGCCAGAGCCCTGGCTCCCTGCTAGGGGTGCAGCACTGGTCACTCAAAGCATCCTGTGAGGAAACTAGATTCCAAAACTCCTGTCATCCACCACAGAGAGAAGTCTGATGCCAGGGGCACAGATCCTAGGAGGGTGGTAGCTTCTTGAATGTGAGTAAATGTAGCTTGATATGCCCTTTCTTTCCAATTAAGTTCCAGAAGAGGCAGGGACAGATGTTGGAGGAGATATTTACCCATTCAGAGCCTTCCACGAGGGAATTTCTTACAGAGGAGAGAAGGTGGTGCTCATTAAAGACTTACATATTCATAAGTATTTACAGATGAACTAGTCCAACTCAGTGATGGCCTGTTTCCAAGCTCTTGGAGAAGACATTTGCTTGGTTGGCCTTTCATCACTGTCCAAGGGCGTCCTGGCACCAGAGATCAGGCAGGAGTCTGAGAGCCACTGGAGTTCCAGCTCAGCATTGAGCTGGGGTAGGTATTTGGTTTTGCTTTAAGCTTAACCATTGACTATCATGAGACACTTTATGGCAGTGAGTGAATCTGCCTGAGATTGGACTATATGTGAAGCATGGTGGGGGAAGGGGAACAAGGAAATCACTTGCTTTTATCTCCTTACTCTTCCAGAGACTTTCAGTGGTGAATACAAAAAGTGCTATATTTCTTCTTGCCCCTGTGTACCGTGAGGCCAAAGCACCCTCCATTTAACAAGAAAATATGCTGGGTCATGGATTCTTTGAGGCTCTGTTTGATTTAAGTCTCATTTGTATTTATTTTGTTTTTAACTAGAGGCCAAGGTAAGACTGGCCTGTATATAAAAGACAGACATAAAATGCTACAATGGTTTAGGTTCATACCGAGCAACATGAAGACTGAATTTTTTTTTTTTTTTGGATGGGCATTCTTGGAGGAGTAGTTATTATGTATGATGGATTCCTGGTTCAGCTTGTACTGTGTTTATGGTTTGGGGCAAGTCATTTACCTCTCCTACCAAACAATTAAGTGAAAATGCTGACCTTGGAGTCAGGAGATTCATTTCCATTGAAAAGAAATATTTACCAAATATGTAGCAGCTGGGATTACATATCCAACTTCACAGTAGGACCCCTAGGGCAGCTAGGTGGTGCAGTAGATAGAGCACCAATGCAGGAGTCAGGAGGACCTGAGTTCAAATCTCACCTCAGACACTTGACACTCACTAGCTGTGTGACCTTGGCCCAATTGCCTCATCCTGGGTCAAATCCAGTAATCATGATGAATATCTGGTCACTGGATTCAGATGGCTCTGGAGGAGAAGTGAGGTTGGTGACCTGCACAGCCCTCCCTCACTCAAAACAAAGTCAAGTCCAAGTTATGTCATCATTTCTCTGATGTTATGGTCTTCTTTGGCAACAAAGGATGAACACACACCCTGGTCAGACCTGATATGGAGGACCCTTAGACAAGATATCCCCAATTCAGTGTACTCTGTGGGTCTGCAACCACTTAAAGTATAGCTTAGGAGCCCCCAACAATATGTTTAGCTTGATTATTCAGCCAGGGAACACAGCTGATTAGAATAAAAAGCATTTAATAAAATAATATACTAAGAAAAGTAGTGATGAAATAGCTATCCCTTGAACCTAGGGCACACGTTCAAAATCCACAAACCATCAGGGAGAAAGTATGCACATAATTAACACAAATAGAAGGACAATCATGTGCCCACCACATACATAGAGAGGGATAATGTATGTCTCCAATGCTGCATAACCACTGATGTCTACAAAAGCTTTTGTTAGATGCATAGTCTTTACCAGGAAGTACTCCCTATTGGCCTCATCTAGCTGTTGTGATATATTTAGAAAGAAGGTAATTTAAAAAGAAGAGATAAAACAAATTTCAAAAAAAGAAAATTACACAAAATCAAATTATTTAGTTCAGTTGTCTCCAAAGTGGGGGACTCTAGAGCATGAATCTAAGGGGCTTCAAGGTCATCCAATCAGAAGGTCAGAAAAAGGATTATATCTTGTTCTTTCTTTAACCAGTCTTGGGACTTTTCTCCAGTGTAACCACACTTAGTCTTCATCCATTATCATCCAACATTTTCTACTTTACCCCTTCCAGTTGTAATGCAAACTCCTACCTCCCCTGTCCCCTCAATGTACCAGGTGTGTATGTGGGGGGGGGGGGGGAAGGGGAGGGCTATAGCCTATGTATTTGTAACCCAGGCACCTATAGCAATAGATTCAAGTACCACTGGAAAAATTCCCTCTCCTCCAAATGTACCTACCCCTTGTGCCCCCAGATCACTTTGTGGATATAGCATGCTGCACACCTCAGAAGGCAGTATCTGATGTATTGACCAGTGTATAAGAGTCCCATCCTATTTTCCGGGGACATTAAGTTCCACAGGAGAAGTTGGCATGGATAGGTTGTAATCAGTGTCACAGGCCTCATTACATTATCTTTCCACCTCAAACCCACTTCACTTCTGAACTTCCCTATTTCTATCAAAGCTATCACCATCCTCCCAGTCACATAGATTCACAACCTCCATCTATGAAGTTATACTTTTAAGTTTTAGGGAAATCGTACCTCTGGGGTAAGGGCTTGCTGAGCCCTTTTCAGGGCTGCTCATCCACCTTTGGTGCCCACTTGGCACTCCACTTTCACCTTTGGCTCCAAGAAGCTGTAATGTGCCCAGTGGCCACATATCAGTAAAACCATCTGTCCAGACAGGTTAAACCAGGTTGAGGGTAATAGACAGGCCTCAAATCTCAGTGAATTAGGAGGATGTCTACCCCAAGCAAATAAAGTCTCTTCCCATGGGATGGGTATATGAAAACGATTTGTTCCGAGGGCCAGGAAGGCGGCTGATGTACATGCTATGGAGCGCTCAGAGCTTGGTCAGACGCCGAAGATGCCAAGATCACCCACTGTATTCCGGGCCATCATCCATAGTCCTGACTTCTGTCCTGCTACTGGACTTCAATGACTCTGGAAGAGAGGGTGAGACCGATGACTTTCTGCAGCTCTGGTTCACTTAAATCCAATTCACACACAAGTCATGACATCACCCCTCGACATCACTGATTCTCTTCGAAAATGAAGAATGAACAACAACAGTTTCTTCACTGTAGGAGAAAGAGTGGATTCTGCCATTACTCTTTTAGCTTAAAGTCCATCAGCTTTCTGTTACAGCTCTCAGAGAATCAGCACCCTCACATGCTCAGTTATTAGACTAGGGAGAAAAAATCCTCAATGACATTTTTTTCCATATAAGAGGGAGGAGGAGGTCCATTTTTCAGAATCTTGGCTAACATGGAAGGAGCTTCTTCTTGGTCCTAAATACCAACATCTCTGGAACACAGAGTCAGAGCCTTTCAAGCTGGCTGATACCTTTAGTCTTGTATTTCCCAGTCACCAAGGACAGAGTCTCTAAAGTCCATGTGACTCCCTGCTTCGTTTCTGATGGTCATTTTATACCTAGTTAGCATCTGTTGCATGGATGCTACTCTTTCAGGTATAGATCGGAGTAGATGGCTTCAGCGGACCCTTTCATCTCTGATAAATATACTTAGAATAGCAAACATATCAGCTTTAGGCCACAGATCTTATGAAAGCACAATATATACATGCTTGTACCACATAGACACTGAAAAAATAAAGATTTAAAAATCATTTGGCATTTAATGAATAGAAAATATGTGGCATTTATTTACTCTATATAGCACCTTCAAGTCTGAAAAGCATTTTATGTACAATATCTCATTTATGCCTCAGCAACCCCATTATGTAGATATGACAGATATAATCATCCCCACTTTGTTGATAAGGAAGTTGTGGCTTCATGAATTTTTCCGTGATCACACAATTCCTAAACAGCAGATGCAGAATTTGAGTCAAGGTCTTTCTTCCTCCAAGTCTTGTAGTCAATCCATTACCCAACACTGACTCTAGAATTAAAGAAACAGTTACTGATATTTTTTAAGGATGGAAACAAGAAGGATGCGTGATAATAGGAGAAAATGTTTTGCTACCAAATTCCATCACGAACACGTTCATATGAGAATCAGAATTTAAAGCTTTATGTCATCAGTAAAAATCCCTACTGGCAAATAGGTGGGACAATTTATTGACAGATTTTTAAAATCTGTGGCTTTTAAGAAATTTATTTTCAACTATCACAAAAACTATAAACTTCTGTTTATGGGGGAGTGGGAGGAAGAGGAAAGAACAGAAAATCTCAAAGACAGACACAGACACATGCAAACAGAACATCTTGTCATACGGTCTTTTGGTAGAGCATTATCCCATTACACCTTTATGTGGATCCAAGAGTGCAGAGACATTGAGAAGAGTAATTCAGTGAGAAAAGGCTCACTGGGTTCACATAGTTTATCACTTGAGCCATTCTGGCCAAGTACATCATACCCCAAAGGAAGAAAGAGCATCTCTGCTGTATAATGATACATTTACTGTCTTTGTGAACCAAGATAAAGATTATCTTTACCATGTCATAACAGAACTACCCACTTTAAGTATTCTTTAAATAAACCTCATAGAACTGCACATTTTAAAGGAGAGGCCCTTAAACCAGCGAATCAAAACCTACCATGGAGCATGGAACCATAGATTCTTGGGATTGAGAGAGACCTTCGAGATCATCTGGTCACATCCTCTGGCCAAGTACAGAGTTTCTCGTTACTGCCTCCCTGACAGGTGCTTATCCAGCCTGCATCGAACTCTTCCAGTGATAGGGAACTCATCAGGGAAGATAGCGATAATGGTTAAAAAATTCTTTGTTTTATTGAATCACTACCTGTTTCCCTATAATTTGCATCCATTGGTCCTGCTTAATTTTCTGGAGCTAGATAAAATAAATTGAATCTTTCTTCCATTTGACAGTCCTTTAGATATTTGATAGTAGATATCATGTCTTCTCCTTCTTTTTCCTCCTCCCACTATCCCCAACTGTTTTTCAGATTAAACACTAGCATTTGTTTGACCTGTTCCTCTTTTATGTAGTTTTGACCTGTTTTGACCTCCCAAGTTATTCTTCTCTGCATGTATCCCACCTGTCCCTCTGAAAACATGGCACCCTAAACTGAACACAATGTCTAGATGTTAGTTGGCAAACCCAGAAGTCAACATAACTGCTATTTCTCTTCATGAGGATTTGAATGCAGGTCTTCATGATTCCAAATCTAGAGCTCTCCTATGTCACACTAGATATAGAATTATACAAGTAAAAACTGACTTTTTTAGGTATATGATAATAAAAAAGGGAAAATTCATGTTTCCTCACCAAATTTGAACCCCCAAAGTTTTTTTATGAATATAAAGTTTTTCTTTAGTCCCCAAATTAGACTACTTCTCATGTATTTTAACACTGTATTAGCCTTTGGGGCAGTCATATTACCATGTTGATTCACATTGAGCTTTCTGTGTCATGAAACCCTCAGGGTTTTCCATATGAACTGTTGTTTATTGACATTTCCCTCATCTTATACTTGTACAATGGATTTTTTTTAAATTCCAAGTTCAGGGAAGACATTAATCTTTACATAATTTAACTTTATTAGGTGTGCTTCATTGTTTTAGCCTGTTGAGATCTTTTAGGTTTCTGATTTTGTGAGCTAATTTAATGATTAATCTTTTGATCCCTCTTAATTGTGTCACCCACTTTCTTTTTCATATTCACTCATGAACATATTTAACATAGTAAGGGTTCAGGTATGTATGTATACACCACACCAGGCTCTCTTTATAGACACTGATCAATATCTTTGGATGGGCTCTAAGCCATAACCAATTCACCAAGCACTCCACTGGAGAGAGTGAGTTCAAACTGAAAGCAGTTCTACAAAGTATTCTTTTCCACTGAGTTCACTTACAAATGTTGCATAGCCATTGGAAGAAGTTCTGGAAAAATGCCACTATTGATGGTCAAGTTCATTGTTGGCCTGGATCCTGAAGGTCACTCCTTGGGGTCCTGCTGGTTACAGAATCCACAACCCATTCTTGATGGTGACTCTCTGACCATTTAACCTCTCATGGCTGTCCCAACCTTTAGAAGTCCACAAGGTTGTATCCATCTGCATTCCATCTCCAATCCTTCTTTACCTCAGTCAGGAAGGGACAGACATAAAAAGGATGGAAGAACCAGCAGCCCCATGTGCTTATGGTTTTGTGCTGACTCTGCATGAGTGAGGGCCTCTCAGAATACCTCAGTAACTAAATCTCCTCATTTGATGCCAGGGAAGGAAAAAAAGGCCAGCTTATACTTGTCTGTATTTTCTTCCCTTAAAATAAAGTCTAAAATTATTTTCTTTTATAAAGGATTTTATTGTTATCTTTTATTCTCACGTTACTTAGATTTTCTTCTGTGTCTCTTCTCCTTCACTTACCTTTCCATGGAACTATTTCTCCCAAAGTTAAATTTTTTTCCAATTACATGTAAAAATAATTTCTAGCATTTGATTTTAAAAATTTTGAGTTCCGAGTTCTCTTCCTTCCTCTCCCTGAGAAGATAAGCAATTTGATAAATGTCTAATAAAATAATTTTTTAAATTTATTTTTAGATTTTGACTTTCATTTTCACAAAATTTTGAGTTCCAATTTTTCTCCCCATCTTCCCCCTACCCCCATAATATCTTGCATTCTGATTACCCCTTCCTTCAATGTACCCTCCCTTCTATCACATCCCACCCTTCCCTTATCCCCATCTTCTCTCTTTTCTTGTGGGGCAAGACAAATTTCTATACTCCATTACCTGTGTTTCTTTTTTCCCTGTTACATGCAATAATAATTCTCAACATTCATTTCTAATACTTTGCATTCCAACTTCTCTCCCTCCCTCCCTCTTTACCCATACCCACTGAGAAAGCAAGTGATTCAATACTGGCTATATATGTGTCGTTTTGCAAGACTTCCATAACAATCCTGTTGTGTAATATTAACTATATTGCCATCTATCCTACCCTGTCTCCCCCTTCTCTTTTTATTCTCTCATTTGACCTTGTCTCTTCTCAAAAGTGATTACTTCTAGTTACTCCCTTCTCCCATTTGCCCTCTCTTCTGTCATTCCCCCTCATCCTACTTGTCCCCTCCTCCCCTACTTTCTTGTAGTGTAAGATAGATTTCCATACCAAATTTAGTGAGCATGTTATTCCCTCCTTAAGCCATATGTGAAGAGAATAAGCTTCATTTTTTCTGTCTCATCTTCTCCCTTTTCTCCTCCATTGAATAGGATTTTTCTTATCTCTTTTATGAGTTATGGCATGCCCCATTCCATTTCTCCCTTTCTCCTCCTGGTATTTTCCTCCCTCACCCCTTAATTTTTATTTTATTTTTTTTTAAAGGATATCATCTCTTCTGATTCAACTCAACATGTACTCTTTGTCTATGGGTGTGTGTGTGCGTGTGCGTGTGTGTGTGTGTATGTGTGTGTGTGTGTGTGTGTGTGTGTGTGTGTATGGGTGTATAATCCCTCCACCTACTCAAATACTGAGAAAAGTTTCAAGAATTATAGATATTTTCTTGCCATGTAGGAATGTAAACAGTTCAGCTTTTCAAAGTCCTTTATGATTTTTCTTTCTTGTTTACCTTTTCATGCTTCTCTTGGTTCTTATGTTTGAAAGTCAAATTTTCTATTCAGTTCTGGCCTTTCATCATGAATGCTTGAAAGTTCTCTATATCATTGAATGACCATTTATTCCCTTGAAGTATTATACTTAGTTTTGCTTGTTAGGTGATTCTTGGTTTTAATCCTAGTTCCTTTGACTTCTGGAGTATCCTATTCCAGGCCCTTTGATCCCTTAATGTAGAAACTGCCAGATCCTGTATTTTCCTGATTGTATTTCCACAATGCTTGAATTGTTTCTTTCTAGCTGCTTGCAGTGTTTTCTCCTTGACCTGGGAACTCTGAAATTTGGCCACAATATTCCTAAGAGTTTCTCTTTTTGGATCTCTTTTAGGAGGTGATTGGTGGATTCTTTCAATATTTAATTTGCCCTCTGGTTCTAGAACACCAGGGCAGTTTTCCTTGATAATTTCATGGAAGATAATGTCTAGGCTCTTTTTTTGATCATGGCTTTCAGGTAGTCCCATAATTTTCAAATTGTCTCTCCTGAATCTATTTTCCAGGTCAGTTGTTTTTCCAATGAGATGTTTCACATTATCTTCTATTTTTTTAAACTTTTGGTTTTGTGTTTTTACTGCTTGGTTTATCTCATAGTCATTCATTTCCCTGAACTCAATTCTCTCTTTCAATGAACTATCTTGTTCAGTGAGCTTTTGAACCTTCTCCTCCATTTGGCTAATTCTGCTTTTTAAAGCCTCCCTCTCCTCATTGTGTTTTTGGACCTCTTTTTCCAATTGAGTTAGCCTCTTTTTAAAGGTGTTATTTTCCTCAGCAATTTTTTGGTTCTCCTTTAGCAGGCTGCTGACATGCTTTTCAAGGTCTTCTATGGCCTGAGCCCATTTCGTATTCATTTTGGAGGCAGAGACCTTGACTTCCTCTGACAGTATGGCTTGTTCTTCCTCACCCAAAAGGATGGAAGGAGACACCTGTTTACCAAGAAAGTAACCTTCTATAGTCTTATTTTTTCCCCTTTTTTGGGCATTTTCCCATCCAGTTACTTGACTTCTGAATCCTTTGTCAAGAGAAGGGTCCTAGTGCTTCTCCTCTCTCCAGTAAAAGGCTGAGATTCAAATCAACTGTTCAATTCTCTGGGGCTTTGGGTGGGGGCAGGGCTGCCACTGAGGGCTGAGGTTCAGATCAGCTGCTCAATTCCCCCAGGGGATTTAAACTGAGCTGCCTAGACAATGGACCTAGGCTGCTTCCTCAGCCACCATAGCTGCCTGCCTCCTGCTGTTGCCGCTGTCTCTGCTGCCGCTTGGGACCAGTGCTGTGGGAACCCCATTCCCCTCTTGCCCAGCTAGAGCTAGGAAGGCTCTTCCACAATGACCTTTGGAGCTTTCTTTGTCACTTATGAGTTGAGGGATCTGGGATCCTCCCTGCTGGGAACTCTGTCCCGGAGGTCTGTTCAGGTCCTGTTCCTCCTGATGCTGTGTGGCCAGGGCTCAGCATCCTGTGAGATAGACCTTTCTTGTCAGCCTTCCAGGTTACCCTTGGCTGGAAACCTCTTTCACTCAGTTGTTCTGTGGCTTTTGCTGCCCTAGAATTCATTGAGAGTCATTTTTTACAGGTATTTTGTGGGCTGTGGGGGAAGCGCTAGTGTATATGTGTCTTTCTACTCCACCATCTTGGCTCCACCCCCTAACATTTTTTAAAAAAAGGAACTGAAAAAATTTGGCAAAGCTGATCAATACACTGAAAAAAATCTGATTCTACATGCGATGTTCCGCACTCATGGGCTCCTGACCTCTGCAAAAAGTGGAGTGGGACTGTCTTCTCTTATCTATTCTTTGGGGCTAAGTTTGCCTTATGTTATTTTCACATTTTAGTCTTTGAGTCTGCTGTTTTCCTGATTCTGCTTCCTTCACTCTGCATCAGTTTGTGTCATCATATTCTTCTTCTCTTATAGCATAGTAGCAATCCATTATACTTATGAACCACACCTTGTTTATTCATTCCTCACATGTTGGACCTCCTTTCTGCTTCCAGCTCCTTGATACTACAAAGAATGTTGCTATAAATATTTTGGTATATATGGAACCTTTCTTTTTATCTATGACCTCCTTGAGGTCTATCTAGGTCACAGGGCATGGACATTTTAGTCACTTTTGAAGTTATATTCAGTGAATCTCTATGGACCCTTGCCATTATGATGATAACCAAAGTCACTAGGTGTTCAAGGTTTTAGGGTTCCCAGAGGGCAAGATAAAAGCATAGCTTCATTCTACTTCTAGTAGATGCCTAATTTTGGGCAAATTGCTTAATTTTCTTAAATCTCAATTTTCTAATCTGTAGAATGGGAATAATAATAGGGTTGTTATGAGCATCCAATGAGATAATGGACTTAAAAACACTGAGAATCTCGTGCCAGTATGGGTACATTAGTTATTATTGCTACTACTATTATTTCATTCTTATCTTTATATTAAATGGAATTCAGATCAAAATGGTCCTGGGGCAAGTATTTTTCCTGCTGTTATTCTTCTGTTTTTACTGTTTGATGGGTTACAGAGCATAGGGATAAAATGATTGATGTATGTAATTGGGTGAAAGTAGGATGCAGGCTTATCTTTGGTAGACTTACTGAAAGCATCCTTGGGACTATTTCAATAGCAGACAGGGATGACATTGATACAGCCTTCTTCCTGTTCCATGATTTTCATTTTTTTCTCTGTTTCTCTATTTTAAGAACTGTTCATTCCATGGGGTTTAGAAGTTGTGAGTGTTCAATGGGACAAATCTATTAAAAATATCACTCCTAGATTTTTGTGGGTCAATATGAGATCTAGGTGATTATGGGAAGTGATTTTGTCTGTGACAGTTTGTTGAATTATGAGGGGTAGTTTGAGGTTTCTATTTGTCACATTAAGACTTGTCTGTTTAAATTTCTTCTGCATGATTTAGGTTACTTGGTCACATCTCTTTAGGGATTTATTGGCTGTTATATTTTTGCAGCATCATCATAAGATCACAGAATTAGGGCTCGAAGAGATCTTAGAGGTCATCTAATCCACCTCTCACTTTGCAGATGAAGATAGTGGGAGGTTTGCCCAAGGTCAGACAGGTAGGAAGTGGCAGAAATATGATTTGAACTAGGACTTCTGTCTCCAAAATCCATCATTCTCTCCATGGTACTTAATTAGCATCATCATTATCCTCCAAGTCACATTTTCTTGAAATAAATTGTTGAAAACCTCCATTGAAAATAAGAGGAGAAATCTGCAAAGGACAGAAAGGAAAAAGCTTGTGAGTTTTACCCAAGCCCAGTACCGGCCACTTATCCTTGTTTCTCACTCTAATAACCATGACTACATATGCTCACCTCACAAAGCAGATGGAGATACACACTCTTCACAGCAGTGCACATTTCAAGGTGAAGTTTCTGTTGCCCGTTTATCACAGCGTAATTCACTCTAACTGAAGCAGGAGGCCAGAAAAATAATTTTTTTTGGTATTAAGTAAGTCCTGACTTAATTGATTGATGAATGATAACTTCCCCAAATAGGCCAGGTCTCACTGCATGTATGCTTCCGTGAAATCTACTCAGTTCTCTGAAATCATGGAATGGGCCAATGTAGGGCGGGTTGACTGGGAGCTGCTAACCTCCTGCCTCCCCAAATGTCTTTATAAACTGTGTTCCTCTGTAGATATACATAGGATTGCCCATTCCCTGGGGTCCAGCCACTTTCCTACTAATAAGCAAGCCTAGATTTACAAATTAAAATTGTTTAAAAGGCATTAATCTTCCTTTCACTCACTTTGACATGGGCAAAAATGATGAATTGAAAGCCATTAATTCATCCCATCCATCCCCCATCCAATGCAAAAGGAAGTAAAAAAAATGATACCATCACTAAAGCACAGCTAGGAGATTGTGGATAGACCTCTGGGCCTGAGGGCAGGAAGACTTGAATTCAAATCTGGCATTAGGCATGTACCAGCTGTGTGATCCTGGGCAAGTCTCATAACCCTGTTTGCCTCAGTTTTCTCATCTGCAAAATAAGTAGAGAGGGAAATGGCAAACCACTCTTTGCCAAGTATCTTTGCCAAGAAAATCTCAAAATGAGTTCACAAAATGTCGGGCATGACTGAACAACAACAATCTCACCAGCAGGAATTAGAAAGTAGATTAACACTCATGTAGGTAGAAGGCTTCCTGATCCATCAAGAAATGGGTCCAGAGCCATAATTCAAGAACTTACAAGTTAAAATTCATACCCTTGAATTGCCAGTGATACTATGGGACCTCAAGAGTCAAGAAGGAAGGAGGAAAAGAAATCTTAAAGCTTTTAACTCAAATAGTTTCATCTAGGGGCATTGATCTATAGTTGAAAAGGAGATCATTGAATCATTTTACAGATGAAGAAACTAAGTCCTAGGGAGACTGAAGTGACTAGCCCAACATCACATAAGAAGAAGGATTTGAACTCAGGTCCTTTCATTCTAGGGCCAGTGTTCTTTCCATTGTGCCAACATAATGGACAGCAGAGAGGCCTAGTATTTTCATGAATTTGCTTTCCTCTCATTTTCCCAGAGCACTTTGGATCTCTCTCTTGTTCCCACCACACCACCTGTTTGTATTTTGCTGGTCTATGTTCGTGCCCTTCCTTCCTCCACCATTCCGATAGAACACAAGCTCCACAAGGCCAGAGATTGCATTATTTTCAATATTTCTGTCCTCAGTGATGATCATAGTATTTTGCACAAAGTCAGCACCTAAAAATATTTGTTGTACAGTATTGAATTTGGAATCCAAGTTTCCTAAATTGGACATTCAGAAAATATGCTGTTCTGAATTATTTTATTTTATTTCTATAAGTGCAAGTAAAAATGGATGCCCCATCATGCACCATTCTTTTTTTAGGAGATGGGCAGAGGAGTTGGCTTGTAGAGTTAATCCATGTACATTTTCATTTTAGGAGAGCTGCTCCCAACTCTGAATCACATGGTAGTGTTTGTCCATGGCTGTTTCTAAACCATACTACCTACATTTGGACCATCCTCTTCATATCCCTCCCACGAGAACCTTGGACTCTGCCCCAGGTCCTCCAAGCCCTGCTAGGTGAGCTTTCCACCATCTCTTGACCAGAACCTAGCCTACGTGTTATATCTGGTCATTACCAAACCATACCATTCTGTGAGTTCCCTAGCCCTCCCTTCTCCCCAAAAGCTCTGCCTTATATGTTCCTCAATTAACTCTTTGAGAAAAGGGAACCTAATGGTTGAATGTATCTGTATCCCTAGTGCTTAGAGAAGTACCTGGAACATAGTGAATAATTAATAAATGTTATATTATTCATTCATTCATAATAATTATTCCTTACATTTGTATCCAAATCTCTTGAGCCTTATTCTGATGCTTTATTGTGCAATGAAAGGGACCCTGGGTTCTCCAGTGATCTGACAATGGAGCACAAACTCTGGGAGAGTCTACCAAACTGGAAAGCCTGTGAGTACAGTCTGTTAAAGAGTAGGTAGGTGGTGTAGTGGTTAGAGTACTGGAGCTAGAGTCAGGAAGACCTAAGTTCAACTCTAGCTTCAGACACTTAGTAGCTATGTGATCTTGGGCAAGTGACTGAATCTTTCTCCCTCAATTTCCTCATCTGTAAAAGGGGAATAATAATGGCATGTACCTCTCAGAGTTGTTATGAAAATCAAATGAGATAATATTTGCAAAGGGCCATATAAATGCTAGCTATCATTTATATTGTCAGCAGCTAGGTGGTGCAGTGTATAGAGCAAGAGTCAGGAGGACCTGAGTTCAAATCTCACCTCAGACACCTGACACTCACTAGCTATGTGACCTTGGGCAAGTCACTTAACCCCAACTGCCTCATCCTGGGTCATCTCCAGTCATCCTGATGAATATTGATCACTGGATTCAGATGGCTCTGGAGAAGTGAGGCTGGTGACCTGCACAGCCCTCCCTCACTCAGAACAAAATCAAGTGCGAGTCATGTCATCCTTTCTCTGATGGCACGGTCTTCTTTGGCAACAAAGGACAAGCACACACACACATTTATATTACAATCCAGGTAACATACGGAGTCTGCCTTCCCAGCTCCAGATTGACCAAGGATGGAGATGACGATGGCCAGTAAAATGGTCACCTGACAATGAGCTCTTTAGCCACGGGAACCTTGTATTTATTTTGTATCAATTTTGCATGGATTTACATGTGTTCATGCTGTCTCTCTTGATGGACGGTGAACTTCTTGAAGACAGAGGCTACACAGTGCCCACGAAAGACTCAGCGCTTGATAAATGCTTAGTGGTTGATTGATGGGTTGAAGTCTGATCTCCTTCTGCTTTGGAAATGGCTCAGGTGAGACAGCAGGCACCAAGATGCGGAAAGTTTTTAGACTGTTGGGGACATTTAATTGAGCTGTTGCTACTGTAAATATGAGATCCTTGTCCAATGATTCACGAATCTACCTACTACTATGGGAACTGAACATATCACTACTGTGATTTCTTTCTACAAATGAATCCAGAAGGTGCATGGAAGTTTGCTGATAAATGGAAAGATGGATCAGGGGTTATCTTCTGAGAAGCAAATGTAGGAGTTCATAACCTCATAGAGTTAAAAATGGAAGGGACTTGAGAAGCATCTTGTTTAACCCTCTCATCTTACAGATGAAGAAATTGAGATAGAGACAGTAACCTCTCTGTGACTTACTCAGTCACTTGAGTAGTAGAGACAGAGCAGGGATTTTAAGCCAGATCCACCAATCCTAAATTCAGCCCTCCTTCCAGTTTACCATGTTAAACCCAGGTCCTCTGACTCCAAATCCAGCACTCCTTCCATTTCCTCTTAGTTTGTGGGGTTTATTTAGTTTTGTTCCCAGAGGTAACAAGAAATATCATTTTATTATTGGTACATACTTGGTAATCTTACCAAAAAAACATCATGACAATTATTACAGCTTATACACCAGCATCTGTTGCAGAGGATGAAAAAAGAGAGATTTTATGGAAAATTTGATAAGACCCTTCAAACTAAACAAACAAATGCTCTTCTACTTGCTTTTAATTATACATCAACCATACCACCACTCACTTCCATGCCAGGACTATTCTCTCTTTTCTCTTCTGACTTCTGGTTTCCTTCAAGACTCAGTCAGCTTAAGCTCTACCTTCTAATGAAGGCCTCTTTTGTGTCCTCTATCCTACAGAGGCTAGTGATGTCCCTCTGAGATGACCTTACAACTACTCAGTATATAGCTTATATGTGCATATTTATATGTTGTCTCTCCCTTCCCTCCAGAATGTAAGTTCCTTGAGGGCAAGAATTATTTTTCGCCATTTCTTTGTGTTCCCCAGGGCTTAGGACAGTGCTTGGCACATAGTAAGCACAGCAGAAATACTTGCTGACTGACCACTTGTTGACAGTGCCGAAGTGGGAATATGGCACAAGATGGTGAAAAATATATTGGAAAATATGACTAAGAATGATTAAATTGGCTCCAAACTTGCAGACTGCATAGAAAACTCATGCCTCTTTCATGAAAATGTGTCAGGAGACACAAGACATGGTGAATGTCTAACAATACCACCCAAAACAAAGGGTCTTTATCTTAATTGACAAGAGGTAACACAGCCTGACAGATGCTGGGCAGATCTTCTAGTTAGGAAGTACTACCTCTAATACAGGTCAGTTGGGTTATCATGGACAAGTTTCTTCACTTAGTCTCTTGGTGTTTCAGGTAATCCTCTAAGGTAGGAATTCTCAATCTAAGACGGTACTGGGAGTCTCCATTCTGGGTGTTCCCACACGGATAAAATCACAAGTTCTGTTTATCTCTTTACCCTCCTCTCCCTTGTCCCACTCTCCCAAACAAACACCTTAAAAAGATTGGAAAAAACTGTCATCAATGTAGGATTCATTTTCTAATCAGATCTCAGTGTGTAGGCAGACTTTTTAGAACAGAGGTCAAAACGAATACTAAACTGGTATGTTTGTTCTTCGTTGCCAAAGAAGATCATGACATCAGAGAAATGATGACATGACTTGCACTTGACTTTGTTTTGAGTGAGAGAGGGCTGTGCAGGTCACCAACCTCACTTCTCCTCCAGAGCCATCTGAATCCAGTGAGCAGATATTCATCAGGATGCCTGGAGAGGACCCAGGATGACGCAACTGGGGTTAAGTGACTTGCCCAAGATCACACAGTTAGTGAGTGTCAAGTGTCTGAGGTGAGATTTGAACTCAGGTTTTCCTGACTCCTGCACTGGTGCTCTATCCACTGCACCACCTAGCTGCCCCACTAAACTGGTAGAACAAAGAACAATAAGGAGTAATGGTATGTGGTGGAGGTGGGCACTCTGATACTAGCACTCTGAGAATTCAAGTTCTATATCTGGATGAAAAAAGGAGGTTTAATTAGCCCTAACTTAGCAAGGATATGTAACAAGAACTCAGAAGCACATCTTTAGATGGGAGCTCCCTTTGTCTGCATTTGGAAAGTCTGGTCAAAAGGTCAAGCTATTGTGATTTGGGTGGCCTTTTCAAATGCCCAACAAGTTGAAGAGGTTCTAACTCCACTGGGACTTTTTAAGCATTTAGGTGACCAGAAAGCTGTGTGAAAGGAGGCAGGAGTTCATCATGTCCCAGAATCAGTTTTATCACCTTTTAGGGAATCCTTGACTTTCATCCTGCCATTGGACTTTGATGATTCTGGAAGAAAGAGTGAGACTGATGACTTTGTGCAACTCTGCCTCACTTAAATCCAATTCATGCCCAAGTCAAGACATCTGTGATGTCATTGGTCCCCTTTGAAACAAAGGATGTACAACAACAACTCAGGGCAGAGAGGGGAGGGAAAGAACCCTGGTAGATATGGTCTAATCACAGAATGTAATAACAAAACAATTCCAACTTAGTCTATTTAACAAATTGTTACTATTTAAAAAATGAGGAAATAGCTAAAGGAACAGATACTGATAGAGATAGGAATGAGACCTAGGATTTCATTGGAATAAGGAACTTGAATGTTCTATCACTGCAGGCATCTTCTTTCCTACCTATAATCTTAGACAGTTGTTGAGGTCAGTGAAAAATCAAGTGACCTGCTTAAGGTTACACAGACAGTATGTGCTAGACTCTGCACTTAAATTTAGGTTTTCCTGCCTCCAAGGCTAGCTGCCTCTTCACTGACATATGGACAATCACCTTTTCCTTCATAGGTTTAACTGATGTAAAACTGCAAGAAGGCAAAAGTCCAAAAGAGTTAAAAGTCTTGATCTTGCCAAGGCGAAAAATATGGCAGCTAAGGGTAATATGAATTAGACAACAAACTCATTTGTACCATTTTACAGGGGAGGATGGTGGAAGCTTATGAGCCTGAATACCTCAAAAAACAGTGAGAAGCAATAGAAGAAAAAGCAGGTTTACAGAAAGCTTCATGCGAGACCCAATTAAGACATATCCTGCTGAGAGCATTTAAAGATGAAACTGGATCAAGGACAACACACAGATGAAAACTGGAAAAGGTCTGTCAAGATTTCTGTAACAAAACTCTTTCTCTCATCAAGGACAGTTCACTATATTTGAATTGGACATCATAGCCTCTTATCTGCTTCGTGAGGAAATAGAAAGTTTATTTAAAAAATCAGTTGTATTAGACCAAATATATCCAGAAGTCTGAGCTGTAACTGATGCAGTTTTGAAGGTGTTAACTGATCAGTTCCTAAGAAAAATAATTAGAGGTTTCTAGATGTAGAATGGGCTACTTTGAAAAGTAGTGGATTCCCTTTCACTTGAGATCTACAAGCAAAGGCTAGATGATCAGAAGTTAGAATGTTGGGCAAGAGATTATTTTTGCTTTTTAAAAGATAAATTTTTATTGCTACCTTTTTCTTTTATATAATCTAAATTTCCTTTTGTTTTCCTCTCCCATCATCCTCCCAGAGAGCCATCCACAGAGGAAGCATATTTTTTAAAAGGAAATGAGGAAGAAGAGGAAAAAACAATCAATACATGAAAAATCTAAAAATATATGTGATGTTCCACACCTGTGAACTCCTCCACCCCCACCCTCACATCTCTGCAAAGGAATGGAAGAAGGTATCTTTTCCTAACTCTTCTTTTGGTGCTTTGCATGCTCTTTGTAATTTTGCAACATTCACTTTCAATTATTTTGTGGTTGCTCTTTCCCCTGTTGTTGTCGTCATTATGCATGTTGTTTTCTTGGTTCTCCTTATTCACTCTGCATCAGTTCATAGAAATCTTTCTGTGCTTCTTGGTGATCATTAAATTGATCATGCCTTAGGGCACAGTAAACATAGTTTATTTGCATTCAGGTGCCATGATTAATTTAGCCATCTCACAGTCACTGGGCATCTCCAATTATTTTCTGCCACAGAAAGTGCTGCCACAAATATTTTGGTGGATGTGGAGCTTTTATTTTTATAGATGACCTTGTGGAAGAGTATGCTTAATAGTGGAATCTTTAGGTAAGAGAGTGGAGGAGATTCTTTTATCTAGGGGGACAGCTGCCTTTGAAAGCTTTTGATGTCCATTTCAGTTCTGAGATTTGGTCTTTCAGTCATATTTGAAATAGAGGGAGTTACTGAGTGTCTGGGAAAAAGTCAAGAATGTCGTAACTACTCCCAAAAGGTGATCAAAAAGATATTAATAACTTCTGATTCATATACTTATTTCCTAATTTCTATAATTTTTAAAATGAGGGCAAAGTACATATATGATAAAGATATCCTTGGTGGGTATAGATGAGAATGGAACAGGGAGGCATTTGCAGAAGACACTTTTTGACAGATCATATTTTGACAGACATGCCAATGGTTTGAATGGGAAAGAGCATAAGACTCCACTGTTATCACTATTTATGATTATAAAGAAGAATTTGATTTGGTAGAGTAAAAGAGAGTTTTAAAGGTTCTCCCCAATAAATTATCTCCCATGGATATGTTATAGTAGAGATCATTTTATTTCATGATGTTCTGATGAATAACGTCTGATGAGGTATAAAATTGGAAGAAATTTGCTCGTTAAAGATGATGGACACTATCATGGAGGATAACCAATATGTCCAAATGGGAGAAAACAATCCTCTATTTATAGGAGATCCTCTAGATGCTACTATTTGTGGGTTAAATGCTCATTTCACCAAACCCCACACCACTGAATAACTAGATGAGGTCCATAATCACTCAAAAGGATTTGGCCTAACTGCCACATGGGAAAAATAAGGAGATGAAGAATACCTATACGTAGACCAGGAATGTCAAAATTCCTGGGAATTTTGACAAAGGGGAACACTTTGACAAAGGGTAAGTAAGGATTCCTGTGCATACATATTGACTTAGAAAACCACATATTAACATTACCTATATTTTATTATATTTAAAAATGTTTCCTGGGTCTCTTCCAGTTGGTGGAGGGTCTATTAGTGCAGGCTACGGTGTAAAGATGGCTAAGTGTGAGAACCATACCACCCACAACCAATCACAAAAATGGCACAGAAATGGCATCAAGAATTCCAGGTCACAGAAATACAAGTCTCTGAAAGGGACTGACCCCCAGTTTCTGAGAAACATGTACATAGCCGAGGAACACAACAAGAAGGGGCTGAAGAAGATGCAGTTGAACGACTCCAAAGTTATATGGGCCTGAGTGGAGGCCATCAAGGCCTCCAACACCAAGCTCTTCAGGCCCAAGATTTCTAAGACTAGTGCCCAGAATGCTGACCACAAAATGACTACCAAGCATTCAGACCTAGGATGAGCACCAAATGTCCAAGCCCTAGCATCATGAAGCCTGACTCTAAGGTTGTCAGAACCACTGACCCCAAGGCTGCCAAGTCTGCTGACCCCAAGGTCACTAAGTCTGCTGCCAAGGTCAGTAAGTTTGATCCCAAGACTACCAAATCTGGCCCCAAGGCCACCAAATATGATGCTAAGGCCACCAAGTCTGAAGCCAAGGTTGCCAAGTCTGATCCCAAAGCAGCCAACTCTTTCTAAGGCCACAAAGTCCAGCGATTCCAAGGCTGCTAAGCCTACTTAATCCCAAGGCTGCTGAGTCCAAACTCAAAGATGCTGCTAGTCTCAAGTCTTCAAAAGAGATGCTTCAGGACAGAAGGACTTGTTTAAATCCTAAAATTCTTAGTCAGTATATGATTATTCACTATTTTGTACAAATAAAAGAAATGATGAGTCATAAAAAAATTCTCACTTACATTTTAATCTGGTTAGAGCTATACTTGGGAGAGTTGTGAGTTATATGCGGTCCAAGGGCCATGAATTTGACACGTTTGATATGTAGACTATAATATGTAGGTGGAGCGATATTGTGCAGAGAAGGTATTTTTAACCTGGGATCCATATTTAAAAATATTTTTTGGTAACTCCATTTTAGTATGCTTTGTTTCTTTTGTAACCCTATGCATTTCATTTTATTCATTTAAAAGCATTGTTTTGATGATGGATCCATAGGTTTCACCAGGCTGACAAAGGGGTCCATGATGCAAAAAAAGGTTAAGAACTCCTACTCCGAGGCTTGTCCATCAGTATGTGGGTCTTGGACAGATTTGATAAACAGACACTGAACTTTCCTTACAACTAGATAGTATGAAAAACCAGTTTATACAGCGTTTGGGGAATTATGCCGTGCCTTCAATCATCCCAACCTTCTCCCCGAAACAAACCAACCAACAAAGGTATCTTTTTTTGAACACCACTATCCTTCACAAGAAGAGACCTTTTTTTGCTTTTTGTTTTGTCTTCTGACTTTGTCTCTTACGTATTTTTTTTCTTGATTTCTGCTATTATTATTTATATATTTGGGATCAGTGTGTCTGCTTTTCTGATATCATTTTCCTCACATTGAATTATTTCATAAAAAATCTTCCCATATGCCTTTGCATACAATGAGATTCTTTTATGTACATATGCCACAATTACTTAACCATCACTTAGTCATTGGTCATGTGACTTGTTTCAGATCAGGCATTCTCCTTCCCATTTTACAGATAGGGAAACTGAGACTCGGGAAGGCAAAGTGGCTTGTGTCAAAGCCATGATAACCAAGTATCTACCGAGTGCTTGATGATAGTACAGAATGCTTTTTTGCCCTGCTGGGTGATGAAGTAGCTCTTGAATCCACCTCTGAGAGATATATATCAAAAATTATAAAAGATCCCTATACTGTGACTGATTGATCATATGAACAATTTCCTTCTGACTTCAGAGATTTCTTTCCCTTAAAACTTTAAGCTCTAAAGTGCCACCATGCTCAGATCTTGCTATGTAGATGCCCGTGAGAAAGACTAGAATAGCCTTGCCAAATAGGAAAAGGAGCCACATTTTCTCTCTGCCAGACTCTTAGAGCATGGACTCCATGATGGAAGACTGAATTTCATTCAAGTAAGCAAACATTTATTATGCACCTACAATGTGCACAGCACTGTGCATAGAGTTGGAGGTACTAATATATTCCAAGGAGTCTTGGATCTCATTGGCTTGAGAGTTCTTCACAGCCCATCCATACCTTCCCATTCTAGGGGGCTCTTTTCCAAATTCTCCCATAAGTTTGCCATGGGGGGCTTGCTCAGTATGCTGCAAGCCTTCCTTGCTTTCAACATTTTGAGGACAAAATTAGAGTAGGTCTTTTTCACTCATTTTCCTACCATGATTATGGTTCTTCCCAGGTCCTTGTTTCTAAGGTGTTGTAGTTTACCCACATCTGCCTGGTGTTTCTCTATCTCCCTCTGGGTTAAGACGCATTATCATTTGGTCTGGACCTGTTATTTCATTGATATAGGGAATTCTGGGTGCTGAAACTTCCTTTGTTAGTACAGACAGGCAACTGCTCTGAAATTCAGAGAATTGTCTAGGACACTGAGAGGTGAAATAATTTTCTGGGGTTGAGAGGGAAGGCATGGAAATTTCTCAAGTCATCCAGCATTTATTAAATGATTCTTATTTGCTAGGCACTGTGCTAAACAGAGTGGATATAAAGGCAAAACCAAAAAACAAAGAAACAAAGGAAAAACAAAAACAGTCCCTACTGTAAAGGTTTCTCAGGATTCCAGGTTACCACAGTCCTGCCTGTTTTCCCTCTCTGTTAGCCCAAACTCTCCAAGGAGGAAGCTAAGATTGTATATGAGACATCTCTGTCATAAGAGCTCTGCTACAGACTGTCTTATTTATTCTATCAAGTAGAGGATGAACAAAGAAAATGAGTTCAGAAACGAGCCTAGCTTGAACAAGGCTTACATAGAAAACAAAATTAGGAGTTACTTACATAAGCCATCTTTGGAGTGAGTGAATTTGGATTTCAAATAGGGAGCTACAAACACCTATTGTAATTAGAGACTAGCCTTTGGTATGGTCTAAAACAGTGCTCAGCTAGCTCTCTTGGAGACTCTTAGGAAAAGAAAAAAAACAACCACAAAGATAATGAGTTAAGAAACTCATCCTATAAATAGAAAGAGAGGCAGACCTACTCTAATCTTTATGTACAGCCTTGCTTTGAATACATTCTCCTGTATTGGTACAAAGAGGGAAGTATTTTCGTCAGTAGTGCTCTCATTTTAGATTTAAAGGTAAAATACTGGTTGCACCAAAATGTTTCATTTCATAGGAACTGGAGAATGAGCTCTAACAATTCTTCCCATAAGCCTCTGGGCTTCTCAGCACTATTACAGTGGAGCTGGTGGTTGAACTGGTCTGCCAAGTCTGGAAATGCCAAGTTCTTTCTGAGTTGATTACATTTAGGATTAACCACCCACTTCTAAATGCATCTGTGATCCTAGTGAGTGAAATGCGTGGCAGTATTATTTTACTCCGAAGGATGCCAACTTTTCCAGATTCTCTTCACACATACACCTATAATGGCAGTGACCAGGCTATATCCCCAGCGGGGGTTGTCTCCTAGGAAGTTGGTGATGGGCACAGGGCATCTGTTGTTCCCAAAACTCTTGGGTTCAGAGGGCTAGGTGGAATGTACATACACGTACCAGGAAACTCAATATACTCCTAAGCACTTCCGGAAGTAAAATCAACAAAAGCTTCAGACCGAAAAATTAAGTATTTGCAGTCAGATTATCGATCTCTCACTTGCCAACAGGAAAAACAAATAGCCAAAGACTGATGTCTGCTGTGACTGGTGGTTGGACAGGGTTGTGGAGAAGGGTCACATCTGTCTAGGTTTTGTCCGTGTTATTTACCCTAGACTAGGTTTAGCCTCAATGATTCCAAAATAGTGTCCATAAAACTTTTAGAATTCCTTTTTCTGGGATGCCTCAAATAGAACACTGCTTTCCTTCATCCTGCCTTTCTCTTTTCTCTCTATTCAATTGTGTTTTTTAAGCTTCCTTATTTAATTAAACAAATGTTTGTTAGGCGCCTACAGGATGCAAGGCACTGGGGTAGAAAAGCTAGAACAAAATAGTCACTGTCCTTAAAGTCCTTAAATTCAGCATGTATTGTGGGTCTGGTGCATGCAGAGATCCTATCCCCTTGCTTGGCTGATACAACTTTCCCTATGGAGAGGTGGGGAGGCAAATTTGGGAGAATCGCAATAATGTATGAATGTAAGCCCTTGGAGAAGCTGTGGAGCATAAATAGACCTTCTCGAGATGGTTCTGGTTATCTAACCACAAGAGAATGGGAGTTGTAACTGCCACCATCTCATTCTGGGATCAGTCTTCTGGGTGGCTCTTTTCCTGGGAGTGTGACTTCTCACCAATGATGTCTGGTGAGAGACAATGCTGCAAGAAGAAGGGCCATCTCCCTCAGAAAGGGACCACCTGACCCCGGAGATGCAAGCCTTAGTCCTAGACCTCTGCTCTTGGAGGAGAGGCTCCATGACCTTATGAGTTTCCAAAGATCTGGAGGGAACTTCGGTATCCCAGCTCTCCAAGACTCAGAGTAGCACTGATGGCCCAAGTGGTAAGGAATGACCTTCAGGATCCCAGCCCAGGAGTAGCTGAGACAAGGACTTGTCTGGCAGAAATACTGCCTTTGTGTGTGAACCTGGTGGGATTGATGCTATGTAGGTACTAAGCTAAGTTTTGAGCCTACTCCAGAGACTGAGGTGGTATAGGCGACAGTATGTCCTCTGAGGTGCTGGGGGAAATTGCTCTTATTCTATCTTTTTAGTAAAAATCCATTTGCAAAAACTAAGGGATGCTAAGAGGTTAATTGGACCTTTGGTGCTAGTCACCAGATCTGAAAAATGAAGAGAACATAACTGGTGGGAATTCACTATGATGGTGGTAGAGAAGAGATACCCCAATCTCTCAGGTTTACTCCTTAGAAGCCTGAGGGAAAGATGGCACTGCCTGACTTTAGAGAGCCAGAGCACCCTTGCTATGAATAAATAAATTAACAGCTACATAGGTATTCATACATATAAATATATAATATAATATACATAATATAACAATACGTATCATAATTACAGTATATAATATGCATATTATATACAGTTATGTGAAATAATGCAAAGCAATTTTAAGAGTAAAAGTATGCATAGCCATCATTGGAGGTCAGAAAAGTTCTCATATAGGAGGCTGTATCCAGGCTGGACTTTGACATGAAGAGCCAGACCTGTTACCTTGGGTTCTGTGGGGCCATATCCACTCAAAACAATTGGTCACAGGCCCCAACCAAGAGGTTTGTTTCTAGTAAACATCCAGAGGCACAACTGATTCAAAGCAAAAGGCATTTAACAAAATAGCATAGTAACAAAAACAGCACTAAAATATTTCACTCATAAATCTGGGCCATGTTTTCCCACAAAGATACCCATTTCCAGTGGGAAGAGCAGCCACATGGGACACAGGGGCTTAGAGAGACCCACGTGAAGAGGAGATGTGGCCAGGCACACATATGGAGGAGTAATTCATGGTTCCCATGCAACATGACAGCTAGTGTCTTCTAGGGATGTGGTTGTGCTGTTTTGACTGGGACTTCTCTCAGCTGGTTTTTGTGGCATGAGGTCCTCGCCAGTTGAGTAGCTTTTGCCGGGTATCTGGGAATGGTGTTCAATCTCTGCTGGCACTTCTGCTTGGAAGTGCTTCATGGGTCTTGTGATTAACAGTCATCACTTTCAAACGTGAATCCCATGAACACAAAGTTGTGGAGTTTCTGTCTTCTCCTGATTTTAGCTTTACTCCTCAGCCAAGGGGTTATTTATCCCCCCTGGGGAAGTGGAAAGTTCTATTATCCTTATTTTAGTTTAAATTCCAGAGGTTTAAGGTAAGTTCTTTTAGAAAGACAGGGGCCTCCTCACATACCCAGTCAGTAGACTAGGGAAGCCCTTAGGACTAGCCACCCTTAGTAGCTTAGCATTTTCTCTTTCATAAGGAAAATATTTCTGTTTTTGGAAACTTTTCCTTTCAAAAGGAGGACCCAGAGGCTTTATGTTAATATAAAAACTCTATTTCCAGTTCACCATGAAAGGGTAAGTCTTTGTTTCTACCTGCTAGTTAATTTAGGGTTAGAAATTCCTTGTTATCTCTACTTCTGTATGTTTGCACCAATTCTGCACCAATTCATCAACACCTTAGAGGCTGTTCTTCCAATAACCTACAAAGAGGTCTCTGGGTCTGAGATCTTTCCCTCACTGCAATCCCAATTTTTCTTAATCCCAAGATTGTTTTTGATTTTCTCTGCAAAGAAATGGGAGAGGCAAAGATAAAGAATACGAGGTTAGCTTATCAGGTGCTCCTTAGATGGAGATGCTTCAGGCCATCCCATACCCATAGTCACCTTTGTTTTAAATTCCTGCCTTGACAATATTTATGTGGCTGGCCTGAAACCTGCCTGCAGAAGGCAGCTGTAGACTCTCAAATAAGAAAACTGGGGGATTAGAAATAATTCCCACTTATGCAGCTTTTCTTGATGACATATTTGAATTTCTAGGTCCACCCTTATGTCAGTTATTTTCTCTCACTCACCTAGGCAGTTTTTTTTCCTAATATATTAGTACTTGGACTTAATATGTCTTAATTCTAATATGGTTCTAATATATCAGTACTGAGCCTTAATGTATGTACATATGCATGTATTTCGTCTTTTAAGTTCAGATAGACAATGCTGTGCTTGGCAAGCAATAGAGAATTAGTTTTCTAGAAGCAAATGTTAAGGAAGTGCCATTGCCTTTTTTTCACAAGGGAAGCAAATAGCCCGCGTACAACAAGAAAGTTTAAAATGCTGCAACCAAGATGGCTTCTTTGCCTTTTGTTTCCTGGTCTTCCCTTCAGAGATTTAGGGGATTAGTTTCAAAAGTCTGTGGAAGTGCCAAAAGATATTGCTTATGTAAAGTACT
The DNA here is from genome assembly GCF_028372415.1 of Notamacropus eugenii. Lineage (NCBI taxonomy): Eukaryota > Metazoa > Chordata > Mammalia > Diprotodontia > Macropodidae > Notamacropus > Notamacropus eugenii. The sequence goes on from NC_092874.1 coordinate 23,712,080, forward strand.
GGCTAGACAAATTTTTGTATTTAGATGATCATATATCTCATCTTTAAGAAAACAGTAAACAAAGATGTCTTTTATAAATAAATTCCAAGCAAAGAGCAAAGCTGATAAAAAATTCTTAGAAAAAATGCCCTAGTCCTGGGCCTGTGGTTGGTCAGGTCCAAAGTTGAATCCCTGTATTTATTCAGTCCCCATATAAAGCACATAAGAAGTAATACAAAGCGATGTTAAGAGAGAATGCATGGGTGCTAATAACTGGTGGGTCAGGAAAGGTCTACGATGGTGCAGAAACATCAGCAAAGATGAGCAACACACCTGGAAAACCCACTCTCACTTTTCTATCCTGCTGCATGGACCTCTCCTTGATCAGCCTAACTCAAAGGGAGCTCTCTTTCCTCAAATTTGTCCTTGAATTATATCTAAATTTCTCCTTCGCATCGATTAAATCTGACCTTATAGATACTTGTGTGCATGTCTCTTCCTCCTTGCCCGCAATCTCCATCACTCAATCAATAAGCATTTATTCAATACTTCCTATGTGTCAGGCATCAGGCTAAATGCTGTGGATACAAAAACAAAAATTAAAATCTACCTCAAGGAGCTTACAATCTATTAGTTCATTCAGCCAGTATTTATTAAGCACCTATAGGTACCAGGTCCTATGCTAGGCACTTGAGATAGAAAGACAAAAATGAAATAGTTTCTTCCCTCAAGGAACTGGTAGATGACATATACCTATATAATTATAGACTATATATGTGTGTGTGTAAGTATGTATATATGTGTGTGTGTATGTGTGTGTGAGTAGGAATAGTAGTAGTAGTAGTAGTAGTAGTAGTAGTAGGAGGAGGAGGAGGAGGAGGAGGAGGAGGAGGAGGAGGAGGAGGAGGAGGAGGAGAAGGAGGAGGAGGAGTTTAGGGAGGGAAAGAACTGACAGCTAAAGAGATCAACAAATTAATCGATCAATGACCAGGTATTTATGAAATGGCTACTATGTGTCAGACATTGTCCCAATTGATGGAGATAAACCTCAATAAAAGCTGATTGCACCCTTAAGGGTAGGGACTCAATTATTTTGGTTTCCCCAGTGTATAGTATTAAGACTAATAACTAGTAGGTACCTAATATATAGTAGGTGCTTAATAAATGCTTGTTGAATGATAACTTAGAGTGAATATTATAGTGGAAAGAATCTTAGAGTTAACACTTGGAAACCTGGTTTAACTCTCACCTTCTGATGTCTCTTTCCTAATATCTATCCTAACCTTCCTACCCTACCCCCCACACCTTCCAGCCCCCTCCCAAATGCCTTCCCTCTGAGATTACCTTCAATTTGTCCAGTGTAACCTGAATTTTTTGCCCCTCCTTTTACCCCTAATCACATCCCCCCACCATGCTTATTACATTTCCCTTTCCTATCAGAGCTCTCCAGTACCCCAAGTTTGAGGAGTTTGAGGAGTCTCTGTTCTCCTGTTATCCACTCAATTCCCCACTAGTTATGTTCCTTCTTTTTAGGGACCATTGACTAGCACCCCAGTTCCATTTAACCACTTAACATGAACTTTTACAAAGTCCAAAGAACAAATATACATTTTCTCCAGTCTTCCCTTTACCACCTCAATCTTTGGGGAAGGGAGAATGATAAGGCTTACAGCTTAACTCAGTTCCTACCTAACATTAGTTTCACCAATTTCAAGTCCAAAGGTCCTCCAGATTCTTAATTCTCAGGGCTTACCTTCTGGGCTGGCTTTATCACCAGGTCTGAGTTCTTGGATTCCTATGCCTTTAGTTTCCAGTTTGGAAGGATGGGCAAGGAGGTAGCCTTTGGGCCTTCTCCCCTTACTGGAGGGTATTAGATATGAGTCCATCCTTAGAAGCAAATGTCAGAAAGAGAGCAACTATGCCTCATCAGTTAGATTTAAAGAGGGAGCTATTTCTAGCTATGCAGTTGAAAAAAAAAAATAGACTGCTCCCAACCCCATGGTAGGCCAACTGCCATGTCCACACACACGGACCAGTTGTCCTGTCTCCCAGGAAACAGGTCCTGAAGTCTTCCCTGTGGATGCCTCTATCTTAAGTGATCTAGACATTTGCCAAACCCTCTTATATCTGTGTATGTTTTGCATTTACACGATTATAAATATGAAATGACTTGCCCAAGGTTATACAGCTAGTAAGTGTCTGAGGCTGGATTTGAACTCTAGATCCTCAACTGTATCCATTGTATTACCTAGCTCTGTGACCCAAGGCCAAGTCATTTATGGGGCAGCTAGAAGGTACAGTGGATGGAGTGCTTCACCAGGTGGCAGAAAGGCCTGAGTTCAAACCCTGCCTCAGACACTTACCAGATGTGTGTTCCTGTGCAAATTACTTAACCTCTGTCTGTCCCAATTTCCTCATCTGTGTAGTGGGGCTAATGATAGTATTTTCTTCATAGAGATGTTGTGAATCAAAGAGGATAATGTATATAAAGCAAGTTGCAAGCCTTAAACCCGGAAATGTGAGCTGCTATTACAATTTAACTTCTCATCTTCAGTTTCCTTATCTATAAAATGGGGATAATGAAACTTGTAGTAATTTCCTCACTGGATTATCATAAGACATATCTATGAAAACTGCTTATAAACTTTAACATTCTATCTAAAAATCTGCTTTTTATTATACCAGGACAATGAAGGGTTGCAGAAAACAATGCTATATTTTTTGGGTCGAATTGAGTTCAAATTCTGTCTCTGATAGGGTAGTTGTTTGGTGATGAGCATAGCTTAGCCTCTCTGAGACTCTATTTCCTAAACTGATAGGGTTAACTCAACTCTCAGAATCAATCGTGCTTGTGTAATTGGATCATCTTCCTCATCCCCTCTGACCTATTCGAGACTCTGTCCCTGGGGCTCTGGGTTCTCACAGTTGAGCTTTTGCTCATCACTACTCTTTGTTACCACATCTCATGTGCCTTTTGGTCCTTCTAACCCTATACCCTGCCCCCATTGATGAGTTCCCTTTGGAGCCTCCATTTTGAGTCTCATCTAGCTCTGTCTTGATCCTCCAGTCTTCACCATCTTGCCTCTCATGGCTACCGCTCTCCTTGCCTTTTCAGCTCCTTTTTTGTGTTGTCATTCCCATATTAGAATTTATACCCCTTGAGGGTCAGGAACTGTCTTCCTTGCCTGTGTTTGTAAGCTCAACACCTGTCTGCCATATTGTAATTGCTTAATCAATGTAGTTTTTTTCCCCCATTTATTCATCACAGAGGTAGGGTTGGGCCCAAGGGTCATTCTGGAGAGTCTTCTATTTGCAAATCTCTTGGGATGGTTCCAATAGGTCAATTCAATCTCAGCTACACGGATAAAGGACTTTTCAAATGTTAAAACCCTATGTAAAGGTCATTTATGAATATGGTAGGAGAACAGAAAGTAGCTTCTTAAACTTGAGTGTATTTTATTACGCTTCTAATATGAGATGTGCTCTGAGACTTAGGAGATGGCTAAGACAGTGGAAGGACCGCCAAAGTTCGATCCATCATACCTGCCTTCCAATCCCGTCTCTGCTGCCTGTGTGACCTTGGGCTTGGGCAATAATGATGCTAAGACTCGTAATTAGAGTTTATATAGTGTTTCGCAAAGGTTACTTCATTTGATTTTCACAACCACCGTGGGAGGTGGGTGTCATAGTTAGTCTCATTTTGCAGATCAGGACTCTGAGGCATATAGATCAAGACTCAAGAGACTTTCCCAGGGTCACACAGTTAATTAATCAATAAATATTTATTAAGTACCTACTATGTGCCAGGCACTATGCTAAGCACCAGGAATACAAAAGGAGGCCAAAGATAGTTCCTGCCCTCAAGGATCTCACAGGCTAATGTTATCTGAGGCAAGATTATAAATTGAGTCTTCCTATAGGTCCAACACTTTATCCGTGGTGCTAACTAGTTGCTTATACTCTCTGGGCCTCAGTTTACTCAATTGAAGAAAGAAGTGGCTGGACTAATTTGCCTCCAAGGTCACCTCCAGCTCCATTATTCTATAAACAAGGTCCCATCCAGCTCAGAAACACTCTTTCCCTTTTGAGAAATGAATGTGAGGCGTTGCCTAGAACAGGCTAGTGGAGGCATGCTCACTGCCATGGTGCCTGTTTTGGTTGGGGGAGCACCAGGTTTGCTCTTGCTGTCCTGGGCCCAGGCTTTCCTTGTGCCAGCCTCCTTGGCAGATGGCCTTGACCTAATCCTGGCTGGAACATATGGTGAGCGACAGACGTGCTCTTTTTGTGAAAGAAAAATGGAAACTGGCCATAATTACAAGGAGACTCCTTGAAATGAAAGGGAAGGAGATGTAGGTGTGGGCTTGTGAAATAGGAAGGAAGCCCTTTGAAGTTATTTCTTGGGGGAAATGAAATTATCCTAGCATTCAGGTACTGCCCAAACTTGACGGGTTCATTGGTAAAGTCAAGGCTTCATCATCCAGTAGAAATTTCTAAAGTCTAGGGTACATTTACTGGGTTTTTTTTGACTCTGAAGGTACCCAAGAAGGCACAAAGAAACAATCATCCAAGCAGCATTCCATTCTCTTCTGTTGTAGAGACCATGGCACAAATAGGGGTTCAGGTTGGGAAGGCAGGTAGGACTCGAAGCAACTCCCATCTCGTTAGCATCCTCTGCTCAGAAACAGAATTTATAATCTGCCATATGGAGCTGGGGCCAGCTATTGCACTGGCCTGTTTCCAGCAATTATCTGAGAAATTCTATTTCTGCTACTAAATCGACAGCTTTAATCAACTCGCAAATCCAAATCACCCCCACCAGTGAGCTGTCACACTCCACTGCCCACTGTGAGCTGGATGGAAAGTGTGATCTCATCTCTGACCCCAACTGACTTGCTCTCCATCACACGTCATTTTGAAATCTGGTGGAGTTCAGCTCTGCTCCCAATAAAATGGTCCCCTTCCCCATTAAGGTAGTTATTGAAATGATTCGCTGATACCCAGCTGTTAGAATGGATGCTAATTTGTGGCTCAATGTCTCTGTGACTTAAGTGGTAAAGCTTAGGACAAAGGGAACGATTAAGCAGAAAATGGACATTTGCTCTATGATCTGTATCGTCTGATGCCTGCTCTGGCCACAGCTTCCTACCACGATAATTCTAGGGTGGCCCTTTAAGAATAATTGAATTCACTGATTTCTGTGTCTCCTGTAGTCACCAGGCACTAAAGGGACTTGTACAAAGCAGGCAGGTCTCCTCTGATTCTGGTGTTTGAAACTTGGCACTGCTAAAAGCTGGAGCATCCTCAAAGATACTAATTATAGTTCACCTCTGGTCCACAGAAACCCATCCTGTATATGGAAGCTAATGAGAGAGATCATAAGCTTGTAGATTTCGAGTTGGAGTAGACCTCAAAGGCCATCTTATTCATTTTACAGATAAGGAAACTGAGGGCCCCTAAGCAAAGTCACTTGTTCAAGGTCACATGGAGAGTAAAGGTCACAGGTGGGATCTGAACCCAGAACCTTTGGCTCCAAAGCCATTTTCCCTCTCCTTGTGTACTGTCTCTACTTTTTGCTTGTGTACATAATCATGTGACACTTCTACATATTGTTTTAAAGTTTGCAAAGCACTTTCCAAAAATTCTTATTTCAGCCTCTATACAATTCTGGGAGGGTGGCATGGAGATGAGATGTATCATTGGAAGAGACTAGTGTCACTGGATCATAAAGGATGTGGGGGCTGGGTGAGGAGACAGGAAAGGTAGGAAGGGATCTGGTTGTGAAGGGCTTTCAAGCTGAATGGAAGATTTCCTATTTAATAGGAAGGCACTAGAACTGTCTGAATTGGGGCTATCATAGTCAGACCTGCCCTCTTTACTGCCAAGTGGAAGATGAACTAGAGTGGAAAATGATCTGAGACAAGGGGAAAGCAATTATCATAGACCAGGAGGGGGTTGATGTGAGCCCCCACCAGATGGGTAGCTCTCTTCTGTAGAATGAGATCCTTCCCAACTCTCAATCTACAATCCTAGAATTCTATGATCTCCCAGTCTCATAGCTGTAATAGCCTCCAATTCTATATTTAGCTATGGAATAATTCTATTGGGGAGCTCCTCTAAGCTTGTCACTTTGTTCTAAGAATTTTTTCTTTGTTCTAAGAGTGAACACAGAAAAAGGAGAGGTCAGTGGCAGCCAAAATAAGCCCTAAAAAAGAAATGACTTCTCCTGTAAATGGCAGGCACATGACAGTTCTAAAACATTTCCTTGAAATAGAGTTTTTTCCTAACAATAAGTCATGTTTGTATAATGTTTAAAGCTTTATGACATTGTTTTCCTTCATAACAAGCTTCTGGGGTTGATCCTACAAGTATTTCATCCTTGTTTTACAGATGAGAAAGCTGAGTTTCAGAGAGGGAAGTTTGAACCCAGAATTCCTCATTCCAAGACCTGGTGCTCTCCCCTCATCAACATCAGCCTGCCTCTTTCTGAAGAGACATCATGGAATCTTAGTGAGTCTCCATATTTCCAACAGCTAATACTTATTCTCCAGTTCAGTCAAACAAAAGGATCTAAGGCAGTGGGTCAGGAGTTGGAAAGTTAGCTGTGTCAATCCTGAGATGTATCCATCAACAATTTAGGGACATCTTATGTCATGCTGCTCTGAACAGCAGGCAACGCATCATCCTAGAGGACTTTTTTCCCCTGTGTTTTACTAAGCAATTGCCTTCTATCTGTACTTCTTCTGGGATGTGTTTTGTCTGGATGCATGTTGTCTTCCATTAGATTCAAGCTCCTTGAAGGCAGGGACTGTTTTTTGCCTCTTTTTGTATCTCCAGGGCTTAGCACAGGGCCTGGCACACAATGGGAGCTTACTAAATGTTAATTGACCAATTATTGCCAAGATTATACTTTAGTATTTTCCTTTTGGTAAAACTTGTCAGAGATGAACCTCCATTGATTTGGCCTCTGAGAACACAGGGCCATCTTCACGTCAGGGTCCTGGGACAGATAACAGACCTGTGACTGCTGATATCATCAAGATAGAGTCATGTGACAGGCCAGTCATTTGTAGAGTGCTGCAAAAGGACAAGGGCAGCTGACCTTGATTTAATCTGATTCAACTCAATTTATATCACATGCAAGGGACTGTGGGAGGCCCTGGCCATCCTTTGGGAGAATTCTCTTGGGAATCCAAATCATCTCCTGTTGTGGCCCAAGATTTGTCATATGGCTAGATGTGGTTGAAAGTCAGAAGGTGGCTTGGAGTCCCATGGCCTGTTCTATATGGCTGTAGCCTGGCTTTGAGTATTTATCTCCCTCAGGATTCCACATTCAGTCAGTTGTGTTTCCATGAAGTTACTGAGGCTGGAAATTATTTGGAGCCTAGAGCAACATACATTTTCTTGGTTTACTAGTTACTATATTCCCCATGGGAGTGCCTCGGACCACGCCAGTTTCAGTAGCACCATCTCTCCTCCATTTTACCTAATTCCTCTCCCTGGCAAGCTGCAGTGGGCTTTTTATATGAACCATTTCACCATAACACTGATGCCACCACCATCTTAGACCACTTGTTACTATTAAAAGATGGAGGGTGATTTGGACAAGAGGCAGCAGATATGGTTCAGATGAAACCCAAGCGAATGATGTGCCTCCCTAGGTAGATGGCACACTTTTGGCATGATTTCTCACCATGTACAAGCCAGAGGTTACTGAGAGATAGGAAACAGAAATGGCTTCTCTCCCTCCCTCTGAACATGCCCTTCCTCATTGGATTACGCATAGTATACTGTTGTCTGATCCTTTAATATATGTATCACCAAACACCATATATGACAGCTTTCTTTGTGGGTGTTTTATCTTCCTACTAGGATCCAAACATATCTTATGTAAGCGTTGTATCTCTTTCAGTGCTTAGCATCACAGATTCTGAAGAAATGGTTGTCAAATGAATGAATGACCTCTTGTGGACATCTGGAAAGGTTAGAGCAGCTATTTGGTGCTGTCAGGGATAAGCAGATGTCTCTTCTGTGAGAAGATCTAGAATCTTCTCTCTGATTTGCTTTCAGATGCAGTTTATTAGAAAATTTCCCAAGGGATGGAGCTGGGCTACTATGGGAGACAGAGCGCTGGGTTTGGAGTCAAGAAAGACATGAGTCAAAATCTTGTCTCTGTAGGTTCCTGGGCAAATTGCCTAACTTCTGTGAGCTTGAGCCTCCTCACCTATAAACTAGGGGAGCTGGACTCACCCTGTATCAGGGATAATGGATTCTCCTGAGAATGCTTGTTGTATTTTCAATGTGCGCATTTCCACCTCAGATATCAGCACATGCTGCAAATCAGGGTTTGACTGGTTGCTTTGTTGATCGTCCAGACTTAAGAAAGTGATCGAGGAAATGTGAATAATGCAGAATAAATATGAAAATGTGTGCTGTGGTCATTCATTCTTTTCCCCTGGTTATTAAATGTTTACTTGCATACTCTAAGATCCGTACAGCTCTAAATCTATATATCATACAATACTCTGATCTATGACCTGAGTCCAAATCCTGCCTCGGACACTTACAAATGTGTGATTTTCCCTCTCTGAGGCTCAGTTTCTTTGTCTGTAAAATGAGGATAATAGCTGCCTTTATTTCACAGGGTTGTCATAAAGATCAAATGACATTACATATTTCAGATGCTTTATATACCTTAATATAAATATTAGCAATCATCATAGTTAGCACCATCATTGTCATCCTGGTCCTGCATTGGTGTGTATAATTTAATTTATTATTTTTTTAATTGTAGTCAAGGGGCTGACCATTTTAGGGACAGGAACCAGTTTCTCTTGTACCATATTGGAGAGGTGATTTCACTCAGAAACTGGGCATGGCCAAGTCAGCAGCTGGTACACGTTTGAGTTACAACACCCTCTATTTACTGGGAGGGGGAAAGAGGAAGGAGAAACAATTTGTAGAGTAAAGCCCTTTAACCACAAGAACAAAATGAGCTATCAAGGCCTAAGGTGGAAAATTTAGCAAGAAAATGTGAACAGTAGCAGTGGGGAGGCTTGCTTCTGTGGGGTAGTTTAAAGACTTGTCCATAGGGGAGGAAAATGAAGAAACAACCATATCAATAGGAGTTGAGGGATTTGCTGGGAGAAAGTGTTAGATCCCACAATCCTTTGCTTTGTCCTAGACCCTCAACCTTTAGTGGTCATATATAACACCTGAACCTTTGTAAATGGAATTGAAGGGTTGATGCTTCCCAACCCAGAAGTTGACATAACTGAGATTGTTCACAGTCCCCCATGAAGAGGCAGCCAAGATTTCCTGGAGCCATAAAACATGTGTGGGATTTAGGGATCAAATTCAGTATGTTGTACGATATATGGCTATGAGCGAAGCTATTGTGGCCGAAAATTTGTTTTTCTCAACCTTGGGCAGGTGGTATTTTTATTTAGCAAAGAAATATATGTCTCTACCCCAAGCCTAGGTTGGGAAATTGAGCAGCTGTGGGAAGACAGATACACTAATGCGCTGTTGGTGGATCTGTGAATTGTTCCCACAGTCCTAGAAAACAATTCAGAATTATGCTGGAAAAGTAACTACGCTGTACATATGCTCTGACTCGGCAGTACTGCAGGGAGGCAAGTGTCCCAAGCAAATCAAAGATAGAGGAAGGTATCCCATACACACCAATTTTTTATAGCACCCTTTTTTTTTTTTTTTGTGGTAGCAAAGAATTAGAAAGAAAATAGGTGTTCATCCAAGAGTAACGGCTTAGTCAATTGTGGTAGAGGGATGTAATGGAAATCACTGCATTGGAAGTAATGATAAATGTAAAAAACTCAGAGAAATGTGGAAACCAATGCAGAGTGAAGCAAGCAGATGCAGGAGAACCATGATAATATAAAAGAAAACAACACTAAGAGATTACAGAAGCCCAATTAATGAAGTGACCAGTGGAGACTCAAGCTTTCCTCCTCTCAGTGGGGGGTGGGGGAAGGGAACCGGAGGGTGTCAGACATCGATAACTTGTTAATTTGCTTTGTTTGACTGTATTTCTTTGTAAAAGGGGATTTTACTGAGGGGAGAGGAATTATCAAGAAGTGTCAGCTACTTTTTAAAAAAGAATATCAATACTTTTTTTTTTTTTTTAGGAAAACAAGTAAAAGAAGTCATTTTGCCTGATTTTCCATCTGTCATGATGACAGTGACAAGATTCATTTTACAGGTGGGGAAACTGAGGCCCATAGACTTGCTCAGTCAGAGAAATAGTTACAGAACTGATTTCCAAATTTCAACCAGCTGAAACCTAATCTAATTTCTCTCCCTTTATTCCATCCTGCCTCTGTAAATAGCTTGATCGACATGTAAGTTGTTATACTGTTAGCAATAATTTAAATAATAATGAAAAAGCACTAGCTAATTAATTAACAGTTTGGAGATGCTAATCAAATTCTTCCTAGAACTTGATTCTTTCTTGGTTCTTGGCAAGGAATGTTGCCTCAAAGGAGAGCTGACAGATGGACAACCCAAGTGGTTCACTGTTTTCCCAGATAGACTAAGAATATGAAGATGGCCTCTAATGGAACCACTGGGCAGATTCACCAAAAAGAATTCATAACAAAACTTGAACAGAAACTGCCTATCAGGAGGAGACATAGAAGAGTGGTAACTTGTATGCTTAGAGGGAGTTCTTCACTGAGGAAGTCCCTGATCATTTTGTGTCAGTTACAGAACTCTAGGATTGCTGTAAATTTTGGATTTTGATTGGGGGGAGAGGGGGCAGAATTTAATCTTCCTCCCCCCCATCTCCCCATGAAACTGGACAAATCTGGAAGAGTCATATTTGCTCCAGGAACAAATATCACTTGAAAGAGCTTTGGGAAGAAGGGGACTGCTGTCCTTTTATTGGAGCATTGTCTTGGGAGCAAATTCAGGGAAAGCTCATTAACTCAGACCACACTGACTCAGTCTGTGATCATTCAGGCGAGGATTGTGCTGAAGTTAGCTTTTCCCTGACTATGAGAAAATAGGCTGGCCAGACAAACTGACAGCACCAATAGGATGGCATTTCAAGGGGAATGTTTAAACTACTTAAGAGGCAGATGGGTTTTTAAGTCCATAGGCATACAAAAGGACAATGTAAAAATAAGTTGATAATTTTATAAAAATTTATTTTATTTAAAAAATTAAAAAACATTTGTTTTCTCTTTCTGATCACATGATCCCTAAAATAGAAAAAAGGGAAAGCAAAACCCTTTTAATAAGTATGCTTAGCCAAGCAATATGAATTACATTAGCCATCTCTAAAAATGTCTCATTCTGCTTCTTGCATAATAATATATTGTTCAGTCATTTCAGTCTTGTCCGACTTTTCATGATCCCATTTGGGGTTTTCTCGGCAAAGACACTGGAGTAATTTGCCGTTTCCTTCTCTAGATCATTTTACAGATGAGGAAACTGAGGCAAACAGGGTTAAATAACTTGCCCAGGGTCACACAGCTAGTAAGTGTAGGATTTAAACTCAGGTCTTCCTAACTCCATGCTTGGTACCATCTAGATGCCCAGGTTAATAAATAAAGATTACTATTACCTTTAGGTTAATAAATAAAGATTATCAGAGAAAGAATTACGGAATTGGATTGAAGAATGAAGCAGACCATATTCTTTTGCATTATGTTATGCTTTGTTTTCTTTCATGGTTTCTCCCATTCATTTTAATTCTTCTATTCAATACGAGTAAGGTGAAAATGTATTTAATAGAAATGTATGTGTAGAACCTATATAAGATTGCATGCCATCTTGGGGAGGGAGTGAAGAAGGAGGGGGAAGAGAGGGGGAAGAGGGGAAAAAATCTAAGATATATGAAAGTGATTGTAGAACACTGAAAACAAATAAAAAAAATAACCAAAACAAAATATTAAATTCAATTAAAGATTTTTCTGATCAAATAGAATCATAGAATTTCAGAGTTTTAGAGATTGTGTAGTTAAACTCCTTCCTCAGTTTACAGATGAGAATGATGCTAAGGACCCAGAAATTTAAGTAAAAATGAACCAAGGTCACCCACCCAGACAATGGCAGAGCCAGTATTAGAACTGAGGTCCTTTTACTTCTCAGTCCTCCAGTATTCTTCTCATTTGAGTATCTGGCCTGATAATGAAATACCATCTTTATCTAGAACAAGAATGGGGAACCTTGGGATTGGCAGGGATCTCAGAAGAAATTTGATCTTACCTAGGCCTATGTAAAAAAGAATGCCGTCTATGATATCTGTGACAAGTGGCCATCCAACCTTGGTTTGAAGACCTTCAGGGGTAGTCATTCTTGGACCTCTGCCATCGGTTCACTAGGTGCCATAGTAGATTGATCGTTGGGTTTGAAGTCAGGAAGACTCATCTTCCTGAGTTAAAATCTAACCTCAGATACTTACTGGCTGTGTGACCCTGGGCAAGCCACTTCAACCTGTCTCGGTTTCCTCATCTGTAAAATGAGCTGGAGATGGAAATGGCAAACTGTGTCAATACCTTTGCCAAGAAACCCCAAGTGGGGTCACAGGGATGTATATGACTGAAAATGTTGTGCCCCAGTATCCCTGACTTCTTTGAAGAAGCAGAGGAAGACCTCTGACTCGTTGGATGGACTCTCTTGGGCAAATTAATGGAAGGACCCAGAATGGGAAGGAATGGATGGGTTGGGACTTGTACCACTGGAGAGAGAAGCCGTGTTGATAAGGACCTGTGATTCCACTGGTTTAGGGAACTTTCTGGGTAGAAAACTCTCAAGGTAGGTCAGCTCTTTCTTTTTAATTTATAGTCTTATACAGTTATCCTCAGACATGGGAAAGTCACTTGAAATTGCTCTTACCTGATTTCCTTATCAGTAAAATGGAGATCCATGCATGGAACATCAAACGAAATAACAGGTTCTTTGCAAACCTTTACCTGCTATGTAAAATGCTGGCTCTTGTTTGTCTGAAGGGAGTGTTGAAATGCAGTTACTATGATGAAGGTAAGCCAAACTTAAAAAAGAAACTCTTTGAACACTAGAACTCACTGTCTTATAGCCAATCCTTTTTCCCCCTTTGTATATGGAAATGTGTATGTGGGCTGATGTTTTCGTAGTTCATAATAATAATTTACAAAAGAAAAGCACTCTGAATCTGAATGGGAATCAGACTTGGGTATTCTCTGAAAATGTTGAAATGGGACTTGACCCTTTTCTTTAAATTGAACCTGTATAGAATGGGCTTCAGAGACTACCTAGGCCAGCCCGCAGGACTCAGATTCCTTTAACAATGCCTCTAAGGGCTCTTTCCCTTAGATTGTAAACTCCTTGAATACAGACACTGTCTTTTGCCTCATTCTGTATCCCCAGTGCTTGGCACAATAGCAGGCACATAGTAGGCATTTAGTAAATGTTGACTGATGGATTGATTACCCAAATGCTGCCTGAAGACCTCCAGTGAGGGAGCCCCAGTGACCTTCCCAGGTAGCTTATGCCGCTATGGGAGAGTCATGCATGACTTTGTGTTTGCAGAGGGCTGTGCACTCAATGCAGCTTCTGAGGCTGAGAAGCAACAAGGGATGGATTGATTCTCTGCAGTTTGTACTATTTTGAACACCAGGAAAACACCGGCTCTCCACCAGCCAGCACCACACCATTCATACATGGAACTATGGGTTACAGCTATGGGAGTTTTGAATATTGTGAATAAGTTCACTTATCTGGGCACCTTCCCCCGAAGGTCCACACACATGATGAGGTCGATGCACACATTGCCAGAGCTAGCTCAGTATTTAGGAGGCTCTGAAGGAAAGTGTGGGAGAGAAGAGGTTTTAGACTGATTATCAAACTGCAGGTCTACAGAGTCATTGTGCTGACATCATTGTTGCATGCCTGTGAAACCTGAGCAGTCTACTAGCACCATGCCAGGAAAATAAATCACTTCCATTTGAATTGTCTTTGGAAGATTCTGAAGATCACCTGGCAGGAGAAGGTACCAGACACTGAGGTCCTTTCTGAAACTACACTACCAAGCATTCAAACTCTAGTGCACAACTCCTATGGGCTGGCTACATTGTTCGAATGCCAGCTGAGGCTTGCCAAAAAGATGGAGAACTCACACAAGGCAGGTGCTCACATGGCAGTTAGGAGGACGCAAGGACACTCTCTAAGTCTCTCTGAAGAACTTTGCAATTGATTACGAAACATGGGAGACACTGGCAAAGGACTCTCCAGCGCGGTGTGTCTGCATTAAAGAAGGCATGTTGCTCTCTCAGCAAAGCAAAATTGTAGAAGCTCAAAAGAAACACAAGAGGAGCAAATTGAGACACATCTCCACTCCAAACGTTCATGTGAACTATTTACCTGTAGTATATGGAGCCTTCTAAACTCCTACTGATCTGATAAGCCACAGTCAGACACTCTGTACCTATCCCAATGTAGTGATGCCATTTTGGTCTTCTTCGAGAAAGGACAACAACCAATCCCACAATGGGACTACTCAAACTTTCAGGTATTTTTTTCCTGACATGAAACTGAAATCAGCTTCTTTGAAGCTTCCACCCATGTCTTTGGTCTAGGACAGAAGTTCAACCTCTCTTCTATGTGATGGTTTTAACGGTAACTCATATTTTTTCTAACCTTCTCTTCAAATTGAACTCCCCCAGTTCCATTCTGCCCTTTCAGCATTCTGCTCACCCCCTTCTAGGTATGTTTTTTGCTTTCCACATTCCCATTTCTATGGTGTTTGGAGCACTGAGAAGAATGTAGTTTCTGAATCACAAAACTGTGGAATAAAGAGATCTCTGAAGCCATCAAGTTCAATTTGTACCTAAGGAAGAATTCTTTAACAGCCCAGTGGTCACCTCTCTATTGCTTAAAGACTTTGGGTGATGGGGAATCTGCTCCTACCCCAGAGCTTTCCTGATTACTCCCTTCCTTAGTGTTCCAGTCTCAAAAATTCGACTTTTAACATTTTTGGCTTAGCACAATTCCTGGCAGGCAGTTGTCACTTGGCAAGTTCTTGTTAAATGAAATTGAATTGAAGTACTAAATTACTCTGCCCTCTAGGGCAAAGCAGAGAAAGTCTAACCCTTTCCCCACATAATACTTCTCCAGATAACTTGAGAATAGCCACCATATCCCCTCTAAATCTTCTCTCCTCCCATCCAAAAGTCCCCAATTCTTTCAAGTGTTCCTTATAGGGCATGAACTTGAGAGCCTTACCTCCTATGGATGCTCCATTTTCCCTCCCCCACCTTGCCTTTTGGTTCTAATATTGTGGTTCAATCATTTTAGCTGTGTTTGACTCTTCATGACTCCACCTGAGGTTTTCTTGGCAAAGGTACTGAAGTGGTTTGCCATTTCCTTCTCCAGGTCATTTTACAGATAAGGAAACTGAAGTAGAGTTAAGTGACTTACCCAGGGTCACACTACTAGTAAGTGTCTGAGGCCACATTAGAACTCAAGTCTTTCTAACTCTAGGCTCAGCACTCTATCTACTGTGCCACCTAGCTACCCATCTTGGTTCTGATAGATATGAGCAATTTTCACTTGGAATTTCTTGAAATGTGCCACCTTTTTTCAAGCAGTTCCACGAATCTTAGATTCACTCTCCTTAGACAATGTTCCAGATCAGTCATTTTTGATAGTTTTGTATTCCCTGCCCCCCTCAATTTTGTGATTTAAAAAAATTCTTTTTCTTTCAAAGAGTTGTTGCTATTTTCTGATTTTCCATTCTAATTTTCTGAGTTTGATTCTTGAATAAGTTTTATCTGTCCTAAGCTATTAATCTTCCCACCTGATATTTCCTTTAATATTACACTTTTGATCTCTTGTTTCATTCCTTCCAGTTATTTTGGGGGTCAGCTTGGTCATGCAACAGATAGTGTTTAACTTGGAGTTAGGAAGACTTGAGTTCAAATCTGGCCTCAAGATACTTACTACCTGTGTTACCCTGGGCAAGTCACTTAACTCTGCCTCAGTTTCCTCATGTGTAAAACAGCACTTACTTCCTAGGGTTGTTGTGATGATCAAATGAAATCATATTTGTAAAGTGTTTTGCAAACCTTAAAGTACTCTAGAAATAAGATTGTCCTCATCATTGCAGAATTTGTGGCCAGGTCATTCTTTTCTCAGAACTGAGACTTTCACTTGTGGTGAAGTCACTCTCTTCTTCCTGGTTTGCCTCTTTGGCTTCTCTCAATTATATTCTTCTGTTTACTCAAATCTCCAGCCTCGGTTTTTGGATTGTGCTTTATTTTTGAGTCACACTGTGTTCCCTCTCATATTCTTAGATCTGTGGGCAGGCCATACTTGATCCTAGGCAGAATATCCAGGATAAAGACCCACCTTCTATAGGAATCCCCAGTTTGGTCTCCTGGTGGCTTACCTGAGATTTTGCCCTTTACTCCTTTGCTTTTTTTTGCTCAACTGTGAGCCCAGAGTTGGCTCAGTTCATTGTTCTTGAGCCCATAAGATCTCAAGTAGATGTTGTTGACTATGCTGGTAACAGGCCATTGGAGAGACCTTGGATGCTTTGTTTTCCAGGTACATCCCTGGCACCGTTCCTGATATTGCCCCTGCCATGGCTCAGATGGAGATGCCTGAATGCTTGTCTGATCCAGCCTTGTGCTCTGAGTGCCCTGGGCTTCTATGTTCTTGTTTTCTGCCTACCTTGACTTATCTCAACTTAGAGCTCTCATGAGAATTCTGTCTTTTTGTGCTGCCTTTGACTAATTGAATGAGCTTATAACCATTTTTCTTTGTTTTTCTTTACCCTTATTCCTTCTGGTGCATTTTACATTTTACTTTAAATTAAAATTTATTTTTTCAAATGTGAAGCACTTTCTCCCCTCTTACCACTCACTGACCTTGAAAAATAAAAGAAAATCCTAGCAAGAAATAAGCAGTAGAGAAAAACAAATTTCCATGTTGTCCTAGTCCAAAAATGTGCACCTCATTCTTCATATTAAATCATCACCTCTAGGCCAGGAAATGGGTAACATTCTTTCTTACCGACCCTTTGGAATTACAATTGATTGTTGCATTCCTCAGAGTTCTCAAGTTTTGAAAACTGTTTGGTTTTCACAGTGCTGTTGTCACAGTACAAATTACTTTCCTGGTTCTGCTTACTTCATTCTGCATCAATTCATACAACTTTTCTCAGTTTCTCTGAAGTCATTTTTTTTGTTATTTCTTATGAAACAATAGTATTCTATTACATTCCTATATGATAATTTCTTGTCATTCCTCAATTGATGGATGCCCACTTAGTTTCCAGTTTTTTTTTTTAATTTCACAAAGAGCTACTAAAGTATTTTGTTTATATGGGTCCTTCTCATCTTTATTTGATCTTTTTTGAGGTAGTACTGCTAGGTCAAAGGGTATTTACATTTAAATGTCTTTGGGGGCATAGTTCTAAACTATCCACCATCCACAGCTCCACCAAGAGTGGCTCCATCAATGTGTCTGCTTTTTCACAGTTATTTTGTCATTTTCTTCGTTGGTCAACTTTGTCAAGCTGGTGGGTTTGAGGCAGAGCCTCAGAGTTGTTTTAGCTTTTGTTTCTCTAATTATTAGTGTTTGAAATATTTAATATGGCTACAGTGTGGATTTGTCTTCCCTTGACAACTGCCTGTTCATATCCTTTGTCCATTTGTTACTTGACTAATGACTCTTATGCATTTTTTGAGCTTTGCTGGAGTTTTTGTTTGGGATTTGGGCTCCCCCTGGTCCTAACATTCTGATATCATATCACAATTCTTTCCCTAAAAACTCTCCAACTTATCAGCACTCTCCCTGATTTGTAGCGTGCAGAATTGAACTTGGAACTCCAGATGTTATTCACTAAGTTGGAACGGAGCAGACTATCAGCTTCTTATTTCTCTCTTAATGAAACCCAAGGATTGCATACATTTCTTCACCTTCCATATTGACCCATATTGAATTTTCAGTCCATTAAAACCTCCAGACCTCTTTCAGATGAACTTCTGTCTGGTTGTGCGTGCCCTATCTTATACTGATGGATGATGCTGATGTTTTCAATTTCAGTTGTAAGACTCTCCCCTTATCCCTATTAAATGTCATTACCATTTCACTCATGTTCTAGCCTATGTGACCATTTTGATTCTTGACTCTCTCATTCAGTGAGCTTCCTTCCCATCAGAGGACTTGAGTTCAAGGAGCTAGAGGACCTGGATTTCATTTATTTCTGAGGCCTGGCTCTGACATCTGGCTAGCTGTTTAATCATGGACAAGTCAAGTTAATCTCTCTGAGCCTCAGTTTCTTTATTTGTAAAAAAGGGAGAAAAATGTCTATACTTCCTTCCTCATAGGTCTGTTGTGAGGCTAGTACTCTCTAGGCCTTACAGTGATAAATAAATGTGAGTTATTATTGACTTCAATTCAACACTCACTTATTAAGCACCTTGTGGGAGCCAGGCATTGTGGTAAGTACCGAGAATCCAAAGATGGAAATGAAGCACTATCCTCCAGGAGCACCTTCTTTACAAAAACATTGTGACATAGCAAAATTAATGCTAACTCCAATTTACAGAAGAGGAAACTGAGCCTCAGAAAGATAAAACAACTTGTCAGATTTGTGACAAGAGCCCAGGTCTTCAGAAACCAAGTCTGGGATTGTTTCCTCCAAGTTTTGTTGCCATTTTTTGCCAGCAACTCTTCCATCATACCCAATGGCTTTGGACTATTTTGAATGAATAGAAAATGAATCTAAGCCTGGGATTATCTCAAAAGGTAGATGTTGTGAAGAGCAGTGATGAAAGATTCAGGCACAATAATTAAGTGTTGAAAGTCCCATTGAATCGGAGATATAGATTCTTTGACACCCGGCTCTTTAATCAAAACAAAGAGACATTCTACTGATGCACGCCTGGGCTGTAGTTATTAGGATGTGAGTATGAAGTTGATGAGCAATTGTGGAAACAGTAAAACACATCTGAGAACCCATGAAACAGCAGCAAATCTGTGATTCTGCGTAATGGGCTCGAAAGGTTTGATTGAAGACATTGGGCACCTGTGATCACTACACTAGTTATGATGGTTAATGATATTCGCTGGCTACTGTTAAGAATATCCTTTTCAAAATTCTTAAGGATACCTTGATGTCTAATTAGGTGGGCAGACACATATTTCTCTTTGAAGGTTCTGAAGGCTCATCCTTTTGCTTGCCAACTGACTTCCTTCTAAAGTGATTACATTGTCTGAACTCTGGAAAGCTTTTATCATGCTGAGCATAGTGAAAAGAGCCAACTTGACAATGCTATGTTGGTTTGATGCAGTCAGGTTAGATTGACCAATTGAAAAAGGAAATATGGTCATAATTTCCCTACCTGCTTGCTCCTTTTGCTCCTCTACACTTTGGTTTCTGGAAAGAATACATGATTGATGAGACTGGGGAGAGAAGTTCATGGTCTATTTTTAGTCTGTGTTTAAGAGATATGTCTCATCACACTGAGCAGCCATCAGTAGCTAGTGGGAAAAGGCTTCTCATGTTGGCTTTGGATCTAGAATTCTTGATTTTAAACGAAGAAAACCCTTACAGTCTCCTGAGTTTCCTGTCCCTGCTAGGTTTGCTTAACTTCCTTTCTCCCTTGGAACTGAAGCTGGAGGACCATGTTCTAGGGAAACTATAAAACAATTTCTTGTTCAGGTAGCAGAAAATGCTACTTGACCTCTGAGGATCCTTCCAGCTCTGGGATTCTGGAATTCTATGACCTGTATCCCAGGCTTAGCTTCGACAAGCGGTCCCCAACATTTTCAAATAGAAACATTGCTTTTTGATTTAAAAAATATTGTGGAACCCAACATGATGGTTTTTGTTCACTGATACAAAAGTTTTCTCAGTGGAGAGGAGATGAATCTTGGCTTTTATGTTTCCCTGTGGGTGATAGAATCTTAGTTGAAGAGGTAGAAGAGACCTCACAGAATACCCAGCCTAATCTTTCATTTTATAAATCATAGGGTATAAAGTCATATATCTAGAACTATAGAAGTCACCTAGTCCAACTGCCTTATTTTACAGATGAGGAAACTGAGATCCAGAGAAGGTGAGTGATTTGTCCAAGTTTACACAGGTAATAAGCGATAAAGGAAGGATGTGAATCCATGTTCTCTGATTCTAGGGTTAATACTTTTTCTGCTCACACAATGCCTATCAGACAGATTATTTATTCTGTGTACAGAATCATAATGTTAAATCAACGAATGGATTCATGGATCATTTGGGATTGTTCTACAACCCCAAAGGGTCTATAATCCTCAAGATGGAAACCACTATCTCTCTACTACTTCCTCCTTCCAAAAAAGAGGCTAAATATTTTTGCATATCTGCCTTAGAGAGGAATGAGTCTACAACTGGACACTTGTATACACAAAAATAAGAGCTGACTGTCACACTGATTTCACAATACATCTGCCAGCAAAGTCATTTTATTTCCAAGGAAGTTCCAGAGCTGTAAGTACGAGGACAGAAATGCTCATTTCTATAAAGCCCTCTTCCACCAACATCTTTATCAATGTGAATCAATGAACTCACCCAGTTCTGGAGCATTGAAAAAAAATCACATTTATTTTGTTAAATATTTTCCAATTAAATGTAAAAGAATTTTTACAATTGTTTAAAATTTTTTTTGAGTTCCAAATTCTCTCTCCCCCTCCCAATCTTTATCCCTCCTTGTGAAGGCAAATGCTTTGATTTTGATCATATGTGTGAGGTCATGCAAAATATTTCCATGTTAGCCACATTGCAAAAGAAAACAAACAAAAGAAAACAATAAGAGCAAAGTATCCTTCAATCTGCATTCAGAGCTTATCAGTTCTCTCTCTGTAGGTGGATAGTATCACAGGTCCTTTGGAATTGTCTTGGATCATTGTCTTAATCAAAGCAGATAAGTCTTTCACAGTTGATCATCCTTACAATATTGCAGGTACTGTGTACAATGTTGTTCTGGTTCTGTTCTTTCACTTTGCATGAATTCATCTAAGTCTTCACAGGTTTTTCTGAAACCATCCTGCTTGTTATTTCTTATAACACAATAGTATTCTATCACAATTACATACCACAACTTCTTTAGCCATTCCCCAATTGATGGTATCCCCTTGATTTACAATTCTTTGCTACCATGAAAAAAGCTGCTATAAATTTTGTATGTAAATAAGTCCCTTTCCCTTTTCTTGGATCAGTCTTTGGGATCCAGACTTACAGTAGTATTGCTGGATCAGAAGGTATGCACAATTTGATAGCCCTTTGGGCATGGTTCCAAATTGTTCTTCCAAATGGTTGAACTACTTCACAACTCCACCAACAGTGTATTAGTGTGCCAATTTTCCACATCCCCTCTATCATTTGTCATTTTTCCTTTCCTATCATATTAGCCAATATGATAGGTATGTCACAATAGCTCAGAGTTGTTTTAATTTTCACTTCTCTAATCAATAGTGATTTTTCATATGACTATAGATAGTTTTGATTTCTTTTTCTGAAAACTGCCCATTCATATCTTTTGACCATTTATCAACTGGGGAATGGCTCTTATTTTTTTAAAAATAAATTTGACTCAGTTCCATATATATATGTATATGTACATGCATATATATGACAGATGAAGCTTTTATCAGAAAAACTTGTTGCAAAAATATTTTCCTTCTGATTTTGGCTATACTAGTTTTGTTTTTGCAAAAGCTTTTTATTATCATGTAATGAAAATTGTCTATTTAACCTCCTGTGACCTCTTCTATTTTGTTTGGTCATATACTTCTTATTCATAGATCTGGTAGATACATTTTTCCAGCCTCCTCTATTTATTTATTATATCACCCGTTAAGTTTAAGCCATTTGTTCATTTTGATCTTGGTGTACAGTGTGAGATATTGGTCTATGCCTGGTTTCTGCCAAACTGTTCTCCAGTTTTCGCAGGAATTTTTATCAAATGTTGAGTTCTTATCCTAAAAGCTCAGATCTTTGGATTTATTAAACATTAGATTACCATGGTCATTTACCAGTGCATACTGTGTGCCTAACCTATTACACTGATCTATTCCTCAGCTAGTACCAGATTGTTCTGATTATTATTGCTGAGTAATTTAGTTTGAAATCTGACACTGCTATGATGCCTTCCTTAACATTTTTTCATTGATTCCCTTGATATCCTTGGCCTTTTGCTCTTCCAGGTGAATTTGTTACTATTTTTCTTGGTCTTTATAAAATAATTCTTTGGTAGTTTGATTGGCATGGCACTGAATAGTTAGGCAGAACTACAATTTTTATTATATTGACTCAGCCTACCCATTAGCAATTAATATTTCTCTAGTTGTTTAGACCTGTCTTTATTTGTGTGAAATGTGTTTTGCAATTGTATTCATATAATCCCTGAGTTTGTCTTGACAGGTAGACTCCCAAGTATTTTATGTTGTCTCCAGTCATTCTAAATGAAATATTTCTTTCTATCTCTTCCTGCTGAATTTTGTTGATAATAAATAGAAATGATGATGATTTATGTGGGTTTCTTTTATATGCTACAACTTTGCTGAAGTTATTAGTTGTTTCAACTAGCTTTTTAGTTGATTCTCTGGGGTTCTCTAAGTATACCATCATGTCATTTACAAAGGCAACAGCTTTGTTTCCTCATTGTCTATTTTTATTCCTTTAATGTCCTTTTTTTGAGTCTTATTGGTATAGCTAGCATTTCTTATATAATATTGAGTAATAAAGGTGATAATGAATATAATTGTTTCCATCCTGAAATTTTTGGGAAGGCTTCAAGTTTATCCCAATTACAGATAATGCCTGCTCTTGGTTTTAAATAGATACTACCTATCACTTTAAGAAAAGCTCCATAGATTCCCATAGTTTCTAGTGTTTTTTTTTTTTGTAGGAATGGGCACTGTATTTGGTCAAAGGCTTTTTTTTTTGTATCTATTGATATAATCATATGATTTTAATTATTGTTGTTGTGGATGTGGTCAATTATACTGACAGTTTTCCTAATATTGGTCTAGTCCTACATTCTCGGCACAAAACCAACCTGGTTTGTAGTCTTTGTGATATATTACTGCAATCTTCTTGCTGGTGTTTTATTGAAAAGTTTTGCAACAATATTCATTCAGGAAATTGGTCTTCAGTTTTCTTTCTCCATTTTCCTTCTCCATTCTTTTTCCATCTCTCCCTGGTTTAAGTATCAAAACCATATTTGTGTCAGAAAAGGAATTTAGTAAGTTTCTTCTTTCTTTCTTTCCTTTTTTCCCTTTCCAAATAGGTTATTTAGTATTGGGATTAATTGTTCCTTAAATGTTTGGAAGAATTAACTTGTGAATTGTTCCTTAAATGTTTAGAAGAATTAGCCATCTGGTCATGGGGATTTTTTCTAGAGGAGTTCAAATATGACTTATACAATTGCTTTCACTAAGATAGGGTGATTTAAGCATTCTATTTCCTCTTCTATTAATCTAGGCAGTTTATGTTTTTGTAATTATTCAACTGTTTCACTTAGATTGTCAGTTTTACTGGTATATAATTGGGCAAAATAACTCCCAATTATTTTTCACTCTTATCATTTTTGATACTGGTAATTTGGTTTTCTTTCTTTTTAAAAAAATTCAAATTAACCAATGGTTTATTTGTTTTTATTGTTTTTTTATATGATCAGTTTCAAGTTTTACTTATTAGTTCAATGACTTTTTTGCTTTCAAGTTTATTAATATCTCCTTTGATTTTCAGGATTTCCATTTTGGTATTTAATCAGAGATTTTAAATTTGATCTTTTCTAGTTTTTTTAGTTGCATGTGCAATTCTTGATCTGTTATTTCTGTCTTTTATTGATGTATGCCTTTAGAGACATAAATTTTACTTTAAGTAATGCTTTGGCAGCATCCCACAGATTTTGGAATGTTGCCTCATTGTTGTCATTCTCTTTAATGGAGTTATTGATTATTTCTATGATTTGTTCTTTGACCCACTCATTCTTTAGAATTAGGTTATTTAGTTTCCAATTAGTTTTTAATCTGTGCTTCCACAGTCCTTTATCAAATGTACTTTTTATGGCATGATGGTCTGAAAAGAGCAATTTAGTATTTCTGCTTTTCTGCATTGTGTTATAAGGATTTTATGCCCAACTAACTGGTCAGTTCTTATGAAGATGTCATGTGCAGTTGAGAAAAAGGTATACTCCTTTCTATTGAGTTTTCTTCAGAGGCTTGTCTTATCTAACTTTTCTTAAGATTTTATTCATCTCCTTAACTTCTTTCTTATTTATTTAATAGTTGGATTTTTCTAGCTCTAAGAGGGAAAAGTTGAGGTCCCTCACCACTGCAGTTTTTCTGTCTATTTCCTCCTTTAGTTCATGTAACTTTTCCTTCAGGAATTTGTATGCTATGCTATTTGGTGCAGATATGTTTAGTATTGATATTACTTCATTGTCTATGATGCCTTTTAGCAAGATGTAGTTTCCTTGCTTGTCCCTTTTAATTAGGTTTATTTTTACTTTCCTTTTTTTCTGAGATCATAATTGCTACTCTTCCCTTTTTTCACTTCAGCTGAAGCATAATAGATTCTACTCCAGCCTCTCATTTTAGCTGTGTGTATCTCTCTGCTTCAAGTATGTTTCTTGTAAACAACACATTGTTGGATTCTGATTTCTAATCCATTCTTCTATCCACTTCCATTTTATGGGTGAGTTTATCTCATTTACATTCATATTCATAGTTACAATCACTAACTGTGCATTTCCCCTTTGCTTTTGAAATATTGTATTCCAGGCCCTCTGTTCCTTAAAGTGATAACTGCTGAATGTAATCATAGATGTGGCTCCATGGTATTTGAATGATTTCTTTCTTGCTGTTTGAAATATTTTCTCTTTGACCTGGTAGCTCTGGAATAATATTCCTGGGAGTTTTCATTTTGAGATCTGTTTTCAGGTGGTGATCATTAGATTCTTTCAATTTCTATTTTATTCTCTGGTTCTAGAACATTGGGAAGTTTTCCTTGATAATTTATTGACATATGATATCTAGGCTCTTTCTTTGATCATGACTTTCAGGTAATCCAATAATTCTTACATTATTTCTTTTTGATTTATTTTCCATGTCAGTTGTTTTTCCAATGAGATTTTTCACTTTACTTCCATGTTTTCATTCTTTTGACTTTGTCTTATTGTTTCTTGATTTCTCTTGGAGTCACTAATTTCTACTTGTCCAATTCTAATTTTCAGGAATTGCTTATTTCAGTAAACTTTTGTACTTCTTTTCCCATTTGGCCTATTTTTTTTTTTAAAGAAGTTACTTTCATCAGTGAATTTTTGTAAATTTTTACATTTGGATAACTCTGTTTTTAAGGTGCTACTTTTTTTTGTACCCTTTTAAATAAGGTGTTATTTGTCTTTTCATAACTTCCTTCTTTTTCTTTCATTTCTTTACATATTTTTTCCTCCACCACTCTTATTTGATTTTGAAAATAATTTTTAAGTCTTCAAGAAATTCTGGTTGGGTTTGTGTCCAATTGCTATTTTTTCTTTAAGGCTTTGCATATAACTAATTTTTTCTTCATTGTCTTCTTCAGAGTTTGTGTCTTCATCTTCCCTTTCACTATAATGTTTTTATATGGTTCCCTTTTTGTTTGCTCATTTTTTCCACCCTGTTTCTTGATTTTTGAACTTTATATTAATGTTGGGCTTTACTCCTGGAAAGGAGGGGCTCTGTCTTAAACTTCAGGCTTTTTTGTACTGCTGTTTTCAGAGCTAGTTCTGGGGATTTGGAAGTTTTCAGTGCTTCGAGGGTGATGTGGGAAAGGTGAGGGTCACTGCTCTCTCTTGGTTTGCACTCTGGTCCTTACCCAAGAATGGTCTCTGATCCCTTGGGCCTGCAATCAATCCTCCTTTTTGGGGCCCCTTTTCCTTTGGGATTGGAAGTGATACTGCCCATCTGAGCTTCCACTCCCTCTTGATTGATAGTGCTTGAACTATGGTCTAGAAATAGGCAAAGGAGTTGTCAAACAGCATCTGGTCCTGAGTCCAGTGTTAGTACAACATTCCCTTGAAATCTTTTTCTGACCAGTTGCCAGGACCCTTACTATCTCTGGCTTTGCTGATGCTGCTGTTGCCTCTGTTGCCACCACTTCATCCCACCACTAATGTTTCATCCACATGTACTCTGAGTCAACTTCCTCCCCCATGTCTTTCCAATCTACTACATTGTATTGGGTTGGAAAAGTGTCTCACTCTGACATTTGGTTGACTCTTCCACTCTAGAATTCCATTTGAGGTCTTAGTTTAAAATTGTTTGGAGAGGATGAGCTTGTTTGAGTAGTTCTCTACTCTGCTATCTTGGCTCTGCCCCCAGAACTCTGGCGCATCTTTTTAGGCAATCTGAGCTTATCCAGAATGTTTTTTCTGAAGCCACATCTCCTTAAGGGCACATCTCTTGGCTGCCACCTTCTTTGTAACTATCACTATCCTAAAGGGCTAAGATCTGGCCATCTGAGCTGTTCTGATGAGGTTAAGTGGCTTTGGGTCTAGTCCATGGCCAAGGATGCCAGATGGAACAGAAGGGGTGGAACTGGTGGGGGTGGGAGGGATAGATCAGTCTACTAGTCTGGGATTAGAAGCAAGGCTTCAGAGATGAATGGAAAGCATAGAATTGAGGTTAGAAATACAAAGTTATTGAAGCAGGATCACAGGAGCTTAAAACGGGTTACCAAGTTAAGGTAAGAGTATGTGGAGCTGCAATCAGATGGGCTGTAGAATAATAGCTTGTATCACCTCTGTATTTAATAATTTTTTTTTGTGCTTTAGTTATTACTTTCTCTCTCTCTCTCTCAAGACTCTAGACTTTATAAATCCCAAATAAAATGAGAATCTCCATGTGCATTTTAGAACAGAGAGGATTGTACACAAAACTGCAAATTCCTAGTACATAAAGCTTACTTTTCTTTTAAAGTTTAAAATAATTCATTGTGTAACTCTCATCATTTTCCTGATTATCTCTAATTCCTTTAGGCCTTTCGGTATGTTCTCTTCTCATTTTTTGAGGGGGAGATTTGGGAACCCCATCTGTACCTCTCCTCCTCTCTCACCCTGTTCCTCAATTCTCACCTCCTCCCTTAGGGAAAAAAAAAGTAAATGCAAAACACTTGTCATATATATGCATAGCAGAGAAAAACAAAATCCCACATGAACCATGGCATAGGAATTAAATTTGTTCTGACTCCAGAAGTCAGAATCAGGGAGTGATGGGTAGACTTCACAAAGAGGCCAATTTAGTTTTGAGATCGGGAAAAGCTTCCTAACAAGTTGAGCTGCTCAGGAGTGCAGTAGGTTACCTTGAGAGGTGATGGGTTCTTGCAGGGCAAAAGGGAATGAAACTATTTCTGAAGAGGGATCCTGACACACAGGGATGGCAGCCAGGGGAAGGGGACAGATGCCAAAGTCTAGGTGGCACCCCCCCCAATATCCCACTGTCCCCAGTTAGTGGCTCAGACACACAGGGTAGGCATTCTGTTCTAAGGTTTCTGAGTCACTCAAGGCTCTAATTTATAACAAACTTTAGACAAGGAACTAATATAGAAGACTGCCCCATCACTCATGAGGCAAGGCAATGGGAAAATCTAGACTCCTGAAATCCAGGTATTTTCTGAATTGTCAAATGAGGAATGAGGGTGGGGACCCATGAAACTTAAATCTAGCTGTGTCACAACAAGCCAGCAGCTGGAGAAGGAGACACTGTCTGGGCTCCTGATCACTTAAACCTTAGCATACATTTGTCCAAGGGATGGGACTCTGCCTCATGGTACCCCATCACTAGAGGTATTCAAGGAGAGCCTGGACTGCAAGGAGAGATTCCTTTCATGTGTGGATTGGACTGGATGACCTCTGAGATCCTGGTGATTTTTTCAGGGGAGGCTTTGGTCTCCAGGGTCTCCACATTTGGCTCTGGTAGCTGCTGCTTCATCCCAAGGAAACATTTTCTTCTAATGGGCTGCTGTGACCACTGACCAGATTGGAAAACTTCTAAAGGTCTATAGATAAGAACAGTGGAAGAGCTTTGCATGAGTCAAGAGATGGAGAAAATGCCAAATATTTCTGTTTAAAATGGCTTAGTTCTGTTGACACATATTTGAATATCTTCAGAAGGAGAAAGGATCTGAATTCTTTTAAAATAAAAATAAGAGGCAAATCTGTGTGAGAAAGTCTCTGGCAACGGGTTAGTAGAGGTTTGTAAAGCCTGCCAAGTTTAGGAGACAAACTAATTATGTGCTAAATTTAAATATTTTATGGGAGGGGACAGGACTTCTCGTGGAACAGGGGAGCATTTTTCCCAATTTGCAGAATGACAGTACCAGTCGGATTGTGGAGTTAGAATTAGTTTGGAGAACCCATTGCTCTTAAAGGAAGGTAGGCTTTACATTGGGCGCCATCTGCTTTTGAATCTGCCTCTGAACTGACTGTGAGATACAAGAATGGAGAGCGAGCAAGCCCAAGGGCTTAATGAAGGTGAATATTCTAGTTATGAAGCAAAGAGCTTTGGAGGAAGTCAGCTTCATGAGACTGAAAGATCTCCTGACTGCTAGAAGCAAGCTTCAATTGTTCATAATCACTCGCTGTCTTTGTTTTCTCCTAGTCTGCTGAGACTGAGTGAGAGGTGAGAAATTATCACCTTGTGAATGGAGAGGAAGGGATCAGGCATTTGTTATATTCAAAAAATAAAGAAATAATATAATAATAGCTGAATTAATATACCACCTACTATGCATCAGGTGCTGTGTTAAGCACTTTGCAAATATGATGTCATTTGATCCTCATACCAACCTTAGAAGGTAAGTATTGTTATTATCCCCATTTTACAGAAGAGAAAACTGAGGCAGACTGCAGTTAAGTGACTTGCCCAGGGTCACAGATAGTAATTATCTGACGGTGAATTTGAACTCAAGTCTTTCTGACTCTAGGCAGAGCACTCCGTCCACTGTGACACCTAACTGCCTATTTCCTGTTGTTATGGAGGAGGATGGATTATTCATCCTCATCTTAGGTCTCAATCATCTAAAGCCAAGGCTTTAGGTTAGCTGTTTTGGTCACAAAGTCCTAGCCAGGTACCACCATTCACCAGAAGGCAAGTACCTTGTCTGTACACAGGGTTATGGTCTGGGGGCAATTAATAATAGTCTCCTAAGGGGGAGCCTTGCAAACTCAAACTTATCACTTGAGGACAAATATGACAAGAGCTAGATCAATTCATTAATATTTCAGAAGGCCATGAAACTATTTGAAATCCACAGTCTAGTGACTAGTAGGTCATTGGAGTAGCTGATAAGTTTCCTAAACAGGAGGTCAGAATAATACTGTAGATAAAGGAGAATTTTTAGAATTGGAAAAGACTTTAGACCCTCTGATGGGACGGTTCCTTCCCTTTAAGGATTACATCTACACCAGATCCATCTTCACTCCTCTCTAGGCAGCCCTCCTGACCCCTTAGACTTTCTCCACAAGGTCCTATAGCCTTCATCTTCCTTCCATTGCCCCTTTTTTTACTTTCCTTTTTAGGTTTTGCCTATCTTACACTGTCCTTCTGCCTGTATTTCTATTTCTAGAACATGGCATAGTGCTTGGTATATAATAAATGTATAACAAAAGCTTATTGCCGTTAGAGACCAACCAGTTTGATCTTTCACTTAAAGGTGGGGAAACTGAGGCCTATTTAGGCAAAGCAGATGACACAAGGTCCCACAAACTGATGGCGCTGTTATAGCTGGAAAGTCACTTTTCTTGAAAATGGCCATGTGGCAGAATTAGGATTGGAACAGAGGGCCTCTGACTAAATCTAATTTATGACAACATGCCAATTTATCTTGATTTTGGCAGAATGTTTGGACAGGTCTTTTATTATTATCATAAACTGTCTTTGTGGATTGGTTAATAGTATATCAAGGTGTATTTATAACTGCTTGACCAACTTTATGCCAAAGAATGTAGATTAGGGGGTCGATATTTGACTAGGGGAATATGGGGAGTCCTTGCCTGCCTGCCTGCCTTCCTTCAAGGGCAGACTAAAATCCCACCTTGTATAAGGAACCTTTCCTGATCTCCCTTAGTCATCCAGCTGGTTATCTCTGGTTTAGACTGCTTGTATTCTGGTTTGTCCATAGTTGTTAATAGGTCATTGAGGGTCCCTTCAGGGTAGAGACCAGGGTTTTGCCTTCTTTGTATCCTCAGTGTTTAGTGCAATGTCTGGCACATAGTAGGCACTTAATAAATTACCAGAAAGTTAGTATTGGGAATGGAATTTATTGGAAATTGGATTTTTAAATGATTACCTCTAGTCCCTTTACTTTTCCTGTTCATTATTGTCTGGATCTTATCAAAGTTCTTCCTAAAATTCAACTTGGGAGGGAC
The DNA here is from genome assembly GCF_028372415.1 of Notamacropus eugenii. Lineage (NCBI taxonomy): Eukaryota > Metazoa > Chordata > Mammalia > Diprotodontia > Macropodidae > Notamacropus > Notamacropus eugenii. The sequence continues at coordinate 23,742,454 of NC_092874.1, forward strand.
CTTAGGGACCATTAGGAGCCCAACCCCTTCATTTTAACCAATAAAAGTCAGAGTTTAAGAATTTCTCCAGGGTCACATGGCTAGGGTCAGAGGCAGGATTTGAACTCACGCCTGCATAGCCAAGCCCAGAGTTGTGTCTATACCACTTATGATACTCTACCTTGCTCATTAGGAGGGTTGGCAGGATTCTGTCCTCTGCCCCACCAGTTCTATATTTTTATCAATGACTCGGACACTTTTTAAATGAGCTGATGACATGAAGCTGGGAGGGATAGATGACAGAATTAGGGTTCAGAGTGATCCCTTTCTCCTGAAGTGGCAGACTAAATGAGAATATGATTGATAAGGACAGTGACAGTGACCATATTATACAAGGATGTGGGGAGGTTAAGAAAAGAAAAATCAATTTCTTAAGCAGAGATGGAGAGAGGCCCGCCTTAATGTCATTGAATGTGAAAAAGACTTGAGGGCTTTAGCTGACCGCGGCTCAATATGGGCCCACAATGTGGACAGGCCACTAAGAAATCAAAGAGATTTCAAGCTACATCACTCAAGGCATCTGGGGTCTTGTGAATGTGGGAAACTCTCCACTCTCCCAAATACAAATCATAACCGTCAGAGGCATCTAGCTGAAATAGTGGCTAAAATGTGGGGTATGGAATCAGGAAGACCTGAATTCAGGCCAGCCTCAGCTTACTAGCTATGTGACCCTGGGAAAGTCACTCAGTTTCATCATTTGCAAGATGGAGATAACAAAAGGATCTACTTCCCAGGGTGGTTGTGAGGATCAAATGAGATGCTAGTTTTGAAGTGATCTGAAAACCTTGAAGCTCTATATAAATCCTAGCTACTACATACTGCATGTGCACATTACACATGTACATATATATAGACATATTGTACATGTTCTGCTCTTTTTTTTCCCTCCAAGTTCAGGTATCTGCAAAGAATAGCGATGAGTTCCCCTTTTCCACATGGTGCCCTTCCCCTCCTTTCTAAGTAGAAATTCCCATGTCCAAGTAAAAGACTCCACAAAATTCTGAAGTCCTGAAGATTTTGCAAATGTTCTCTCTTACTCTCCTTCTTCAGCAAGGTGGGCACTTGCAGCAATCCTAGGAAGGTAGCATTAAGGGACAAGTTGTCCCGATTATACTACCTGGGTAATGGGATGTGGTGGGAAGACTACTGGAAAAGGAGCTTAGCACAGCTCCTGGCACATATTAGGTATTTAACTGGGGAGAGAGGGAACAAAATGAGCATTAAATAAGTGCCTACTATGTGTCAGGGGAGTATATGGGGTATTAAGGAAAGACTAGCACCTCTGGTGTGAGGATTTGCCGAGCCCTTTTCAGGGCTGCTCATCCACCTTTGGTGTCCACTTGATCCACCCAACTCTCACCTGTGGCTCCAGGAAGCTGTAGCATGTGCAGTGGCCACACCCTGGTAAACTGGCTAGGTAGACAGGCTAAACCAGATTGATAGTAACCTCAAACCTGTTGGTGAGTTAGGGGAATGTCTACCCAAGAGTGTGAAGACATCCCCCATGGAATAGGCTGATGAGAACAGTTTGTTCCAATGGCTATGAAGGTGGCTGAAGTAGGCGCTGTGCAGCACTTAGAGCTTGGTCATACAATGAAGATGCCAAGGTCATCCACTGCATATGGGCCATTGCCAGTTGCCTGGATTTTTGTCTTGCCTTTGGACTTCAATGACTATAAGACAGAGTGAGGCTGACAACCTCACTTCACTTAAATCCAATTCACGTGCAAGTTATGATATCACCCTGTGATGTCATTGGTCCGCTTTGATGAACAGCAACAGTGTGCCAGGCATTGTGCTAAAAGCTTTACAAATATTATCTCATTTGATCCTCACAACAGCCCTGGGAAGTATCATTATCTCTGCTTATCAGTTAAGGAAGCAGAGGCAGATAGACATTAAGTGACTTGTCCAGGGTCACTCAGGTCTTCCTGTCTCCAGGCTTAGAGTTCAAAGTCTGGTAAAGCTCCTTATTTAGGTGGAAATCATTTCCCCAATATGTCTTTTTTATCTATAAAATCAGAGGTCTGAGCCCCCAATTATCCCTGTGCTTTTAAAACTTCCACTTTGAATAGAAAAGCATGTTCCTTACTCCTGATTTAGAAACTGGTGTTTTAAGAGGCTGCCAAGGTCAGCATGAAAATCAGAAAGTGGGATGCCCTTCTCTTGTCATCCTCACTTCTTTTACCTAGGAGTGAGCAGTAAGGGTGCTAAAGAAATGAGGACAGGGGGTTGACCTGTTTGGCCTTGGTCTTTGGTGCATTTTCAGGTCCATTAGAAGATACCTTAAAGGTATCTTGCTCCCCATCAGGCAGCTTTTCCTTCACTATTAACAGAGCTCAAGATCCTATAAATTGTTAATGGTGGCCAGAGTCAGAACTTTGACTATTCTGCCACCCTAGTACATCCTCTGGGGGACTAAACACATTTAAAAAGAGGGCAAAAGGAGCGCTGGAGGAAAGGAATGTATATTATCCCACGTAACACTCAAACAGGAGAAATGACGAGCAAAAGCAAGTGCATTTAGTTGTTTTTAAGGCCTGTCTACCTTTTCATGGGGTGGGGTGACTTTGGCATAAATCCTGACTCTGCTTTTCTCCCCCCGGCAACAAATGTTGTTTTCCTCCGAAGAATCTGGACAGCAGAAACTGAATTACTTGTAATAGCTTTGGCCGAATTGCTTTGGTCCTTGGATAGAATGGGCTTGTGTGTCCTCAGGCCCAGGAGTCAATGACACCTCCTGACTTCCTCCTCTCGTTGTTCCTTCTTTTCCACATCTGCCTTTCTGCAGCTATTAAGGGGATGAGTCCCCTCCCTCTTACCCTCTCTGGCATTCTAGCCTTTTGCAACCTGCCTGCTTTATCTGTACTTACTGAATGAATTCTCTTGGTGAGACTCGGGGCACAGTCATACCTGGTACTAGGAACAGACATCATCAGCTGTAACTGTGATTGCTGCAGAACTGAAATGCTAGCTGGTACTGTGGGGCATCAGACGGAGAAATCGAGTCCGAATGATCATCTACCTGGAGAGATGAAAATAAATGTAAATGGGAAATAAACAGTCAGAAGAAATTAGGAAGTAAGACTTCCTTAATTGGAGAAAGAGTGTGGAATGGTGGGTTAGACCCACTGAACTTGGCATCGGAAAGACCTGGGATCAAACCCTGCCACTTGTGCTGTCCTGGGCAAGAGATGCTTTGTCTCTGCACCTCAGTTTCCTCATCTGTAAAATGGTGATACTAATAATGTCTACTTCATAGGTTTGCTATGAGGATCAAATGAGAGGATGAATTTAAAACATGTTGTAAACTTTAAAGCTCTCTCTGTCTCTGTCTATATATATATATATATATATGCACACATATATATACATGTATATATATATATACACACACACACATAAATAAATTTCACTTTATCATGGTGATGTCATCTTGGTCCTCTTCAAAAACCAAGGAAAACAATTAACCACCCATAGGTCTTTTTCGATGTCTTTTGATTCGTTCATAAATTGGATTTAAGTGAGACAGTTACACGAAGTCATCAGCCTCACTGTCTCCTCCAGAGTCATCATAGTCCAGTGGCAGGACAGAGTCAAGACTGCTGGCGATGGCTCAGGATGCAGTGGATGACCTTGGCGTTTTCAGTGTCTAACCAAGCTCTAAGCACTCCACTCTAAGCCTGCTTCATCTGCATTCATGGTCATTGGAACAAATTGTTCTCATCTTCTCATTCCACCAGAGGAAGTCTTCACATGCTTGGGGTAGGCACCTCCCTAAATCACCAATGAGTTTGAGATCCCTTGGTTACCCTCAACCTAGTTTGACCCATCTGCCTAAATGGTTTACCGGGGTGTGACCGCTGCACATGCTGCAGCTTCTTGGAATCATAGGTGAGAGTTAGGTGGAACAGGTAGAGACCAAAGGTGGAAAGAACCCCAAAAAGGGCTTGGCAGCAGTCACAACAAAGGTACTGTTCCCCTCTGAACACTCCCTACGCCCCTGGATAAAAAAACCATATATATATGTATTAATACACACACACACACACACACACACACACACACATGTATTACTTTATAAAACTATTACCACTAGACTCTCAAATGCCCAGAGTTTGAAGGTATTTTTAAGCCCCTCCTAGTTCCAGACAGGATGGGATCTAAATGATCTTAGACAGGTGATTGTCTATCTTCTATTTTTAACAGTCTCTGGGGCAGGGGGGTGGGGGGAATGGATTTTTCAGCTTCCTTTGGTGACTTGTTCCAATCTAACAATGAGGGAGAAGGGGAAGTTTCACAGGATTACTAGCGATTAATTTGCATATTGAAAGAACTGGACATTTCTGAAACTGCTTTCCATAGATTCTTTTCTTTCCCAGTTCTCTCTTTAAATAGTTGTTTAGCAAGGAAGTGTCAGGGCTACTCCTCATGGCAGATGAGATGATAGAAATGGGTGATGTAAAGATACTCAAGTCTCAGTGTGCTTCCACCTTCTCTATCAAAGAGAATGATCTTGGGACTGGAAGGGCAGGACAAAATGATCATTATGGAGCTATCCCTCCAAAGATGTAGGGAGATAGTCAGAGCTATGCTTCTCACCACCCTTCATTCAAGGAGTCAGGAACAGATGATCTACATCCTTGGTTACAGAAGGCGTCAGTACAGGAGATTGTTAAGCCACTGCTTTATGGTCTTTGAAAAATCATGGGGAATGAGAGACATTCCAAAGAATTGCAAGATGGGGAATGTTTTGGTTTTCAAAAAGGAGAAGAGACTAATTTATAAATTATAGGAAAGTGAGCTTGACTTCCATTTCTGGTGAAATTCTAGGTCATATAATTAAAAGGATTGTGGTAAACATTTATTAGGTGTGTGTGTGTGTGTGTGTGTGTGTGTGTGTGTGTGTGTGTGTGTGTGGTCAATAAGGCAATCAATTATCTCACTTCACTTAAAGTAACTAAGAAAACACTCCAACCCTACCATTTTGATTAGGTGAGAACATCTCTATTTGAATCAATCAAAGATATGAGCCAGGTGTGAACAAAGCCCCATCATCTCCATTGAACCAACAGATCAATCAAAGGTATTGGACTGCGGTATGATATCATTGAAAGCCATTGGATACAATGGAGAGGGTTGTACAGGAGGCGTTTTTTGGATTGGTTGAAGAATATGGTCATCCCATATGGCAGGCCGGTTCAGAACCCAGGAGATTCTAGTGGTGACTGAGCAGGAGGGGAGCGAGGCCCAGCCAAATCCCCAGAAGGATTTAGAAGAGAGAGGAGAAGAATTAGAGATAAAAGGATGGCACACTTATTGAATTTGTTGCTGATGCATGGCTGGGAGGGACGGCTAGGTTTGATGACAGATTCAAGATACAGGAAGATGTTCACAGGTATCTAACACCTGCAGAACCAAGGAATCTCAGCACCTTAAAGTAGCTGATCAACCTCCTTCAAGGAGCAGTTAAAGAGAAAAACTATTTGGCAAGTCCATTGGATTTTGAGTTTTTCTTCTCCTCCTGCCCTTCCCCAGAGTCTTGAACCATATCTGCATCTGGACTTTGGCCCTTTTCCTAAAGGTTAGGGGTAAACTCTCTTTAGGGCTCCCACATTCTTTGTGAGAGCCACTGACTTGTCCCGTCTCTCCTCTGCCTTCTCCTTTGACTCCACTTTCCCTTGAACCCACCAAGAATTCATCTTAGTTTTCTGATTTAGCTGAGCAGAGGCAGTGATCATATCCCATCGGTTTGCTCAGGACTAGACTTTATCTCATCACCATATGTCTGCTATCCATTACACTTGTGACCAAGAAAACCCTTTGTAGCTTCAGGGGCAAGCTGGTGAGTTGTAGGGTTTCTAGCCTCCCTTCTATTGAACTGGTTTGACCCTATTTCTGTTTTCTTCACCCCCATAGCATGACCCACCTATGCAAATATTAATGTATTGCAAAACATGTGTAAATATATTCATATATTTATTTATCTATTTAAAAAACCTGGATCTTCTCAGGCTTTTGGACTGAATTGAACAAGAAAAAAATGGAGTCTCCAGTTCAAGGACTTTGAGATAGGGAGGAAAGCAGTGGGGAAGTGGGGTCTCCCTTACTATGAGAGGTCCCAGTACTGGATGATCATTTGTTAGGTGTGTTGTAGGTGATTTTCTTCCTCATTTGAGTTAGACTGGTTTGCCTTTGAGATCTTTTCTGATTCTGATTCTGTGAACCTTGACTGTCCCCTCTGTAACTCATGGCCCAGAACCCCTTACTCTGAATCTATGTGATCAAATTCATGCTTGAAAGGCTTCTCCCAATTTACTCTGCCTTATGTTTCCAACTCAGATTTCCCCTTGGAATCTCATGTTTTGGCTCACCTTTTCCTTTATCAAATATCTCCCATGGGAACATCTGAATATAGCTCATATCTAGTTTTCATGGATATGGGTAAAATAAGTATCCAATTCCTATGCAAGCACTAAGGCTAACAATGTATAAGATCTAAGGCAGCTTTTATTTTATCCTGTGGAATGAACAGCAACCATAAGAAGAAGGTGCAAAGTCAAGGCAGTCCTCTGTCTCCCGTGAGTCTCATCTTTCCTTGTGTTCTTCAGATGCATAACTGTGTTTTTGACTCCCATGAAAGATAATTTGAGTTTACTATAGAATCAGTCCTTCTTCCTTCCCATTAGGTCTATACAGTCAGGAGGAGTTGAAGGCAAGGTCTCAGATTGCTCCTTCAAATTTTGTTTCAGTCATTTGCCGCTCCTCCAGCTCCAGGAATTTCCAGAAGGCTAGAAATGGGAATTTCCTCCCTGCCACCACTTCCCTTGATTGCTGCTATCTCTAGAGCCCTATGCTTCTCTCCTCTCCTTACGTTTCCTTTCTGGGAAATCCAAGATGACCCTTGCCCCCTCCATGTTTGGACCTGATTAGATTCTTTAGGAAAGGCTACATAGACAAGTAGTCTCCCTTCCTAGTGACCATATGTGTTTCCTGGTCCCTGTTTGAACTCAACTCTCTCTGGACCTCTGATCTCGGACAAATATGTCTCATCCTCTTTATAAGCCTGAGTCCAAGGATATGGCTTGGATCTATTATAACCTGGGATCATTGGGTCAACAAATACCTGGGTTAAGAGTGTGTCCTACATCCCACCAAGGAGACACCCTTAGTCTTCACAATGTGTTGTTAATAAAAATGTCCACACCTTTCATAGGGTTCCACTATCATCAAAGGTAGAACCAAAGCCTCTTGTTCACTATCATCAATCCTGACTAGCCTCCATGTAGTTCCTTACCTCTAACTCAGGTCCCTCCTCCTCCCCTCCCCAACCTTGACTATTGTGAATAGCCTTCTTAAGGGAAATGGTTCACACACATACACAAGTTAGCAAGACTCACCTAAAAAGTAGGATCAGAGGGAGGAGGGAATTTTGAGGTCATCTTCTACAAACTTCTCATCTTATAAATGAGGAAACTGTGTTCAGGGATGATTGGCTGAGGGCAAGTCTGTGATCTCAGTCCTTCTAATGAGCTCCTTGGAAAGAGAGGAACTGGTTTGGAAGATGGAAGAGTCACTTGGGTTTGGGACTAGACAATCAGGTATGCTCCAAGATGGTGGGGACCATATGTATGGTGGGCCTAGGCTGTGGAGAAAGAGAAAACAAGAGTTGAACTGGAAAACTTATAAGTGTGACTAGAAAGGATCTCTTGTCTTTTTTATCTTTTATCTAAAAAGGTTTTGCTATTTCCGCTGATTCTGTGGAACTTTCTAACTTTCCATAGTACAGAAACTGCTTGTGGTTGTCTATTGTTTCCTCAGAGCTGGGGTAGATGCTTGACACCTCCTGTTTCTTTTTGAGTCTGTCCCCATGGTCTCTACCCACACCACATTTGAGATCCTGTATTTGCCTGACCTGATTCTTGGGCTTACTCTTCTTGAATCTCTTAGCTTGACTTTGGGGTCCGCAGTCTTCTCTGTTTTTAATCAACCAACAAGCATCCATTAAATGTCAACTATGTGCCAGACACTGGGGATACCAAGAGATAAATAAAACTGTCCCTGTCCTCAAGGAGCTTACATGCTACAGTGTGCATAAGTAGAGGTTTTTAGTATTTTTTGCTTTGCCTTGGTCCAGCAATTTCATTGGCATAGAGCCCTCCCAGGGAGGAATCTCTTTTTTCCAAAACACATCACTACCCGCTCTATGAATGGCAGCCTTTGAATTTGTCTTGGGCATTTAGAAGTTAATTGATTTGCTCAGGATCACATAGGTGGAACGTTTCACAGGCAAGGACTGAACTCAAGTCTTACTGTCTCTGATTGCAGGGAGCATCTATTCCCAACTGCCTAGCCAAGTATTTATCAAATAAACATAAGGGAACTTCAGGGGATGCCATGGAGCCAGTGGTGGAGAATGGGAACGGCCTGGATCTCATTCTGGTCTCTTCCAATCTCTCCTTGGTTTTTACCTTGAACCAGAACTAACCTTTAAAGGCTCCTGTGATCTTCAGAATTCAAGGCAGAAGGATCTTATGGGGAATCAAAAATAGAAAACCCCTACATATTATATGACACTTTACAAATATTCTACTTAAACAGACGTAATGGATCTCTGTCCACTCCTTTGGAGCCAGGAAGACCTGGGTTCAAATTCTACTTTTGCTATAGAGTTGATCAACCCCTTAGTGCTCATAGGTAGCTCTCTAAGACTGTAAGTTGTAGGGAAGGTGCCACCTTTTATTAGGAGAGGGACTTCCCTCCAGTGAGATCCCTGGATCAGTCCTGCTCCTTCCACTTACGTAGTCCTGTGTTGGAGGATGTTCTTTGATGATTGTCCTAATTTTCTAGAGGAGAAAATGAAGGCCCAGGAAAGCAGTGACTCACCCAGATACATGCTGCTAGTACATGGTAGAACCAGGACTTGAACCCAGGACTTTTGAATCCATGTCTAATGCTCCCATTACCTCTCATAAAGCCTGTAGTCTAGGGAGGGTGTAGCATGGTTCAGTTAGCATAAGTCACTTTCCCTCTGTGGGCCTCAGTAAAACAAGGAAGTTGGACTAGAAGGTGTCCTAAGTTCCTTCTAGTTACTATCTGATCTCATGAGATGAGACAAACATACAACAGACTGTAAGACAAGGCAAGAGTTGCTGAGTGCCACAGTTGAGGCACAAAGAAAGATTGTGTGTTTGTGGGGGATCTTGTGTTTTAGTTTTGATCCCCCCATTAGAATATAAGTTCTTAAGACTTGATCTAGTGAAGAGAGCACCAGGTTTGGGGTCCAAGGACGGAAACCTGGCTTTGCCATTTACTGAGTGACCTTGGGTAAGTCACTTAACTTTGCTGAGCCTCAGTTTCCTTACTTATAAAATTAGGGGGTTGGACCAGATGGCCTCCAAGCTTTCTCCCAACTTTAGATCTATGGTCTTACTCATTCCTCCTTTGCCTCAGTGCCTAGCCCTGTGCAGAGCACATAAGAGCACCTTCACAAATTCTTGTTAATTGAGCAATTAATTGACTGTTGTGTCTGAATTTTTTTTTTTCTAATAACAGTGATGGATTTATACTGATCCAACCACCTACCTGAAGAGGTAGCACTGGACTTGGAGTCAGGAAGACCTGAGTTCAAATTTGACCTTAGACATTTACTAGCTGAATGACCCTGTGCAAATCACTTAATCTCTGTTTGCCTCAGTTTCCTCAACTGTAACATGAGGATAACCATGGTACCTTGCAGAGTTGTTGTAAGAGATGATATTTCCAAAGCACTGAGTACAATGCCTCCTACCTACTAGACACCTAACAAATGCTTATTCGCTCTTCCTGCCTCCCAGTAGGCTCACAGGGACCAAAGATGGGCATTTTCAGGTTGCTGCCCAGTCTAGGTTCTGTGATCATGGATCAGAGTAAACCTAAATTGCCCATGAGAAGAGAAAATACATTCTCGGCCTTGTTGTTGCCATGCTGGAATCGATCAAATGACCCAGACTAAATATTTTCTTGTTATTCAGTTAATATGCAGTGGAACACTGGAAATCCCCACCCCCCAAGACAGAAACCTTCTTGGGGGTGTTCTCCGTTCCTTGTCTGCTTCTACTACCCAAGGAGGGAGTTCTCCCATTTAAACCACAGCCTTGGAAATGCTGCCCTGCTCATTATCCAGAGCATCACAGACAGGCAAATGCAGTAGTACAGCCCAACACATGTAGACTCTGGGGAGCCTTATCCCAACTCCCTCTTGTACTGCCAGGACAGGTCCCCAGAGCAAGGCTGGCTGCACCTTCTCCTTGGGGCTCTAGGGGTACCCTTTGAGGGTTGGGGCATCTTTTTAATGTTATTGGCTTGAGCCCCCATTCTGGTGCATTCTTCCCAATATCAGTCAGCAGTTAAAGTTAATATCTTCCCATGTCATTGACCTAGCAGCTAGCATTCTGCTAACAATTTAATCAATTAATATCAATGAGCTTTTATGGAAGATATTTACAGAAAAAACATAGCAAGAACATAAATACAAAAAATATTTTCTCCAACACCAAGGACATGGTTCTATTTTGGTATCTGGAGAGAGAGAGCTCAAATTTAGAATGGTTATTCCAAAGCAGTCCCCCTATCTTTGCGAGGCAATCAGATTTTAGTGACTTGCCCAGGGTCACACAGCTAGTAAGTATCAAGTGTCTGAGGTCAGATTTGACTGGTCAGGTCCTCCTGACTCTAGGGCTGGTGTTCTATCCACTGCACCGCCTGGTTGCCCTATCTCACCACTTTTGAATTGAGCAGATTTGACAGATGAGTTACTTTCTTGCTGGAGGATGTTTGGACTTAGCTCCTCAGTCTGATTCACTGTGGTGTTGTATACCACAGGCGGATGGGCACAGCTTCAGGCAAACTCCAGGTTCTGGATCTTTGGTGCCTTCCTCTTCTGACCTTTCTAAGCTCATGGTTCTGGAGCTACCTTTCTCCCATTCAGGGGTTTACAGCAGTTGATGCCTTGATCACCACTAGGAAAAAAAAGAGAGAGAGTGCTTAGGTAATTAGTGCATTTTATAAGCACACAGTTTAAGCTTGGCAATCAACCCAAAAGGTTTCATCCATCTATCTATCTATCCATCCATCCATCCATTTGCTTATTTGTCCATTTATTTATTTGTTCATTCATTCATTCACTTATTACCATATGTTGGTGAATGTTCTGAAATGGAGTCTCCCTTCCATGTCATTGGCCTCTTCTGGAAGATTCAGGGATTGCTTCACACATGGCTCCCTATGAATTGGCTCTTCTTGGCCAGTCCCTCCAGTAGAGTGAAAAGGGTACTAGATTAGACCTTAAAAGATCTGGGTTCAAACTTCATCTCTGATACTCTCTGGGTAACAAATCACTTCCTCTTTCCCAGCCTCAGTTTTTTAAGTTCTAAAATGAAGGGTTTCATCTAGTTGGTGCCTAAGTTCCCTAATATCCCTATATGTTTGGTCCTATTTGGTGTGTGACAGACAAGATTATGAGGTGTCTGGTAACTGTAGATGGACCTGCAGTCAGGGAAAACTGTACCTGGGGACAATTCAGTTGGGGTTTGAGGCTAGTGTGGCATTGGCCCAGAGGATAGTCTTCCAGATGGGCTGGTCTTGTTTGGGTTGGGGCAATTGGACACCTGAAATAGGTGCACCGTGGCAGTGGTACCCTGTTAGGTAGCAGCCTGGGAACTATTGCATTAATGCCTGCAAGAGCACTAGGAGGTTGGATAAAGCTTGGGGTCACCAGTGATTGTGTGAAGGATGCATTTCCCCCACCCGATGTTGATACCCTGGGGCAGAGCCCCATTTGTTCTGTGGTAGGTACACATCTGGATGCTGTCTACTATAGGTAGGCACATTACAGGTGCATAGCCTAGTTACAAACCCTAGCTTCTAAGTTTGATTGATTTTCTCATTTCTGCTTTGATCTGTGCTCAGCCCTGGCCTACTTCCTAGGTGGATTCATCTCTGGGTTTCAGTTGGTGAGAGGGTTTTTTTTTTTAAATATCCACTTTTATTTTTTTTTGACATATTCCCTCTTCTCCCCACTCAGAACCAGCCTTCATAATAAAGACAAAAGAAAACAGGAAAAAAAATCAGTTTAACAAAACAAATGCCCACATCAACCAAATTTGATATTATATGCAATGCTCTCTACCCTTGGTCCAGTTTCTCTCTCAGTTCCCTGAATCTTGAGAATAAAGTGCTAGAACTGAAGTTAGAATGACTTGGGTTGGAATCCTGCCTCATATATGTAATAGCTGAGGGACCCTGGACAAGTCACTTAACCAAATCTGAGCCTCAACTGCCACAGCTGTAAAAATGAGTGTACTGATAGCATCTACTCTATCTTACAGTGTCGATAGGATCAAAAGAAATAATATATGTATATCTATACATGTATGTGTATGTATACACATATAAACATATGCACAATATTCTGCAAACCTTACAGAGCTATACAAATGTCAATAACTATTAGTCTCCAAGTATAACCCTTGAGTTAAGGACCACATTGCATCCTTAACAGTTTCTCATCCCACCAAGATGGTGCTTTATTCTTCCTTGTGACCATAGCAGGATCTATCCCTTTATGGGTTTATTTTCCTATACCTAGTCTCAGGAACTTTCCCAGGGTGTTTTCTCTAGTTGCTGCTCTGGCTAACCCCCAAATCTTTTAATCAGTTCTTTTGTCCTACTTTCTCAATCCCAGTAATTTGGTTTTTCATAACATTCTCCCTCCTTTGGAGAACCTCCTAATCTGTTTCTTGCTAGCCAATTTCTGGCCCATGAGAAATGATCATTTATTACAACAATTTTGTGAGGGTTTTTGCAAGGATCAGTAGAGAGAATTTGTGTAAAGTGCTTTTCAAACTTTAAAGTGACATATAAATCTTGATATTGTTATGATTATTATCAATCAATATACATTTATTAAGCACCTACTATATGGTAAGCACTATGCAAAGTGCTGGTATTCTTCTTCATCGTCATCATCATTATTTCTATTTACAGATGAAGAAACTGAGGCTCTGAAAGGTCGGATGATAGGACCACATAGGGAGTAAGTGGGTGTGATGACATTGGAATTCAATTTTTCCAGATTTTTTTCTTTATACCACGCTATCCCTGTTTCCCCTGCTAAGTCTCCTTGAATTTCCCTTCCTCTGGTAGGTCAGTTGCCCTCCCTTAAAACCAAGGAACCAGGAAGAGAATGGTTAAAAGAAACTCACCCTACAATCTAGATGAGTGGATTTCCCTTCTCTTTATGGTGTTGATAGGGGGTCAGCTTTTTCCCATTCCCTTTGCTATCCTAGTACGGTGGTAAACCCCAAATTCCCCAAGTTATGTTCCTTTGGAGAGCATGACTGATTTAAACCTTGATGGAGAGAGAAATTAAACAACTTTTACCTCCCAGACCTGTACTTAGCCCACTGAACCACAGGGCCTTGCAGCAATACCTAATTGAAATAAAGAAATAGCTAGATGGAAGACAGAAGCTGAATCCAGGGGGATTAGGGTTGGCCTTAGCTAGAGTTAACAGTGCTTTAAAGTCTAGACTACGTGGTTTTCAGCTGCACAAATTTTGTTCCTTCAGGTTTACCTGAGAGTTTGGACAGAGTTTCCTAAAATTCCTGTACTTTGTACCTTGGTACCTCTGTCTATTAAAAATTCTATTGATGCCTTCTTATTTTGCGTCAGGGTTATTTGCCATATTTCCCCTCCATTTGTACCTCCTCCCTTTGCCCTTTAGAACTCTATAATAAAAAAGTTAAAGGAAAATGACTGACAGTGGTCACATCTGATGGCATATACAATATTCTGTATTTCTAGTCCCCAGCCTCTCTTTCAATGGAAGCATGCATTTCATCATTTATTTTCTGAGATCTCACTCAGTTATAGTATTTAGTTGGATTTCAACTTTCTTTTTCTAAGCCTGTATCAGTACGAAGAAATCTTCTCAGGATTCTCTGAATTCCTCACATTGATTGTTTTTTTGTTGTGACCAATCATTTTCCATTATAGTCATATGTCTCCATTGGTTCAGTTGTGCTCCAGCTGATGGGCACCTGCTTTGCCTCCATTGTTTTGCTTCCCATGAAGGTACTATTTGCTATTAACTGAACAATTGTCATTGCTTTTAAGAATATGAGGCATTTTCCATGTGTGACTAGAGTCACAGTCTAAAACTGCTTATGGCAACATCTTGGTTTCCTTGTATTATTTCTCATAAGTTAAGTACTTTCCAAATTTCCTTGGAGGTAGGACTAAGGATACTGCTTCTATCAAGATAGGAGATTCACTTCTAGCCCAAGTCACTGCCCACTGGCTCAGGGGAAAAGACAGCATGGACTAGTGGAAAGAGTAGGAGTCAAAGAGCCTCCTGTACTTCTTCTGCAAAACAAGGATCTTGAGCAAAGCCAGGAGAATAATTTATTTATACAATGACCGCGAGAATATAAAGGAAGACAACTTTGACTCAGAACTTATACCAATGTAAAGATCAGCCATGACTTCTGAAGGCCAATGACAAAACACCTTCCTTGCCTCTTGGCAGAGATTTTTTGGACTGGATCTCATCCAATGCCTATCAGATATGACCAATGCAGGAGTTGTTTTTTCTTGGTTAGACTTATTTGTTTCAAGGGAGGACTTTTATTTAGGAGGGCAGAGTTGGCAGTGGTGATGCTGATAAAAAGAGATAAAGAGAACAAGAGGAAGGTAAAGAGTTAACACAGAGCAATTTTGTTACTACTGTGTTAGATTTAACATACATTTCTGTCTCATTATACAATCCTTTTTCTGATTATTTGTTTTTATATTGAAATGTTCATGTTTGTGAAATTCATAAGAAAAATGAATTTAAAAACTCTCTAAATCAGGCATTTTTTAACTAGGGAGTCTATAAACTTGCTTTAAAAATATTTTCATTGTTGTATTTTAATAAAATTGATTTCCTTTGTATTCTCACAAATTTTATGTATTTAAAAATATGATTCTGAGAAGAGGTCCATAGACTTCCCCAAACCACTCAAGGGATCCATGATTCAAAGAGAGTCAAGAACCCCTGATTTAATTCTATGATCTTAGTGTAAGAGTGAAGATTTCCACTCCCCACCCCAACTAATGTAACCACACAAGACCCAGAAATTCAGATTGACTCACTCAATCAATCAGGAATATAAATTAGGTAGGAAAAGTCCTTAATCAAGTTCCTTGAGAGGAACAAAGTACTTTGTGACTGACTGAAAGAAGCAGATATAGCTGAGCCCCTGTACAAGAAAGTAAGCCAGTTTGCAATCTAGTTTTCCAAAAATAGTCCAGTCTTCAGGAAGAGGAGTTCCAGCCAAGCCGTTCAGGAAGCAACCAGAGATGGTAGCAATGGTTGTATCACCAGAGTGGTCATGGCAGACAGCAGAAAAAGTAGCTACAGACAGATGTGGAAAGAAAGGTACCTACAAGCTCTTTAGGGATTATGATTCCTCCTGATAGAGAGAAGTGTTGGTTATTGACTCTAGAATGGCATCATTCCTTGGAATCCAATAGAAAGATTCACTTAAGGGAAACTTCATATAGATTTCATAAAGGGAGAGAAAGACTCCCAGTGGCAGGACTTTTGAGGGATCCCCCTTTACCACATATGTTCCTGACACATATGCCTCAATCTCATCGCTCTCTATATTTAAACCTACTCTTCTTGTGGACTCTATGTGTCTTTGTGAGACAGTGTTCCCTAGACTCTGGGGTGTGATATTTTGTAACTACCGTTCTTGCTATGCTATTTCAGTAAATACCATTATTAAAAGCTAATTGAGAGTACTGGATGATAATCAGTGGGACGCACCCTGATGGGGGCTTGTGAGTGACAGTACTAGAGACTTCGGCCCTTCAGGGTTATCCCTAGAACACGGAGAGAATTGTTCTATGTGTCCCAAACTTCCATTGAGTGTGGGAATTACCCTAGAGAAGTTGTTAGTCTGATTCTATAAACAAAATGAGGAAATTAGCATTCTATGTTATAAACTATAGAAGAGGGAATATACCCTAAGGAGGCCAGTGATAGAAAAAAAGGTCTCATATATATCAAAATATTGATAACAGAATTTTTGGTGGTAGTAAAAAAAAATGAGTGAAAAGAAGGTTCCAAGAGACTGAGAAATAATTAAACAAAATTATATTATATTAATAATGTATGGAATATTACTATGTCTTAGGAAATGATAAATATGAAGAATTTGGAAGAACTTGGGAAAACTTATATGATTGGATATAGAATGAAAAAAATGGAACCAGGGGAAAAGTTTATACATAATTACAATAATATAAAAGAATTCAGTACTGAGCGATCATTTGGGTCAACACAGTGACCAACTGTGACCTCAGAGGACCAGTTGAACAGCAAACTTCTTTGCTTTCAGTAGAGAAGCAGTAAATTAGAGGTGCGGAATAAAGCATATGCTCTCAAGCATGTCCAAAATTTGATTTATTTTGCTTATCAATACTCCTTTGTGACAAGGGAGAGTTCTACGAGGGTGGAAGAGTCAGTGGGAATCATTTATGATGGTAAAAAAAGCATCAATAAAACATAAAATTTTTTTAAAATGTTGCAACATTTTTTTAAAAAAAGCTGAGAAGATTGAATTAGATCATCTCCAAGGTTTCTCTCTTCTTGCTTTCTGCCCATGTTCTGGATTTAAATCCAAGCTCTATTACTTAATACCTCTCTAACCTTGGGAAAATCACTTCTTGTTTCTGGGTCTTGCTTTTCTCATTTGTAAAAAGAGGGCACTGGATTAAACCATCTCCAGGGCACCTTTTGATGACTGCCACAGATAAATCTTTCCTATCGTTTGTTTCTGTGAGAAAGTGAAAGGGATTTTGTTTGAGAACTCTTCTCTTGGGAGACAGGAGGGTGAGGGAGGGAGGAAGAGAAGAGAAAGAAGAAAAGAGGAGGGGGGAAAGGTGAAGGAAGTTTATGTGCTGGGTGAGATTGGAAATGGGATGAGAGGATCGTCAGCCCCGGAGAATCACTCCTTTCCTTTGAGTTAAGGTGAGAAGGAAGACAAGACCATTAGCCCTGATTAATTCATCTTTTTGCTACCTGAAAGCAGAGCCCTGAGCAGACAGGTGAGAGGTGCAGCAAAATCTCTGAAATTGTTCCAGACCGTTAGAATTCCAAGAAAACAAAATGTTCTTTAAAAAAAGGTTTGCAATATGAATATCTATTGCCAGACCATCTGTCCCAGTTGTTCATTTGGAGAATGTGCTTTCTATATTTTAATTGGTCTAGAAGAGGGCCGGGATGTGCGCTGTGGAGGTGGGGCCAAAGGGGAAGGTGGCACAGGGATAGGACCGGTCTCACCCCAGATCGTGAGGTAGGTGCAGTTACTTCGCCTGTGACTTCCCTTCTCCATTTTGTCAGCAGGAGGTTTGCTCAGACTTTCTCAAGGATGCCAAACTTAACAACTGACACCTTTGGCTCTGTGGAATGGGGGTGGAGGTGAGGAATAACCTGCTCTTTTTGCACTAAGCTTTTGTCACGAAAAGGAGACCCAACCAATAGCGTTGACTGAATTGAGTGGGCGGCTTTCTGTTATGAATAGAGCAGGACCGTTGGATTAAAAACTGATTTGTTCCTTCCTTTTTTTGTATCCCCAGCGCCAGGCACATAAGTACTTAATGCTCCTGGATTGGCTAATTGACACCTCCACTGACCTTCAGGTGTGGCGGGGCATGAAAGGCAGAATATAGGCCTTTATTGCTAACCTCCAAGGAGAGAAAGAGGAGAAATAGGCTTGGATCCTAGCATGAGCTCCGATGGCTTTGGCACACAGGTGTCTTTCCCTTGCCTTCTATTTCTTCTCTATCTGGCAGTCATGTGAGAGGAAGCTTTTTTTTTTTTTTGACTTCTGCCTCATTTCTCTTCCCTTCTGTAGGATAAAGCTGTGGGATGCATTATGACACCTCATGTTTTCTGTGGGTATGGTAGATAGACGACCTTCTCTTGGGCAGAAGAGTGACCAGTGGTATTTTTCCTCCTTTTCTGCCAGGAGTTTTAAGGTCCTCATGACCTTATGTCAAGGTTGGCATAACTGAATTTGAGAGATTTCTATTACCATCCTTCTTTGGGAAGTAATTCTGCATCTTAAATTCCTAGGATTATTTTTAAGGACTTTATTCTTATGTAGGTATCATTTTTGGAAGAGGTGTGTGTTTGTACTGAGCTAAGAATTTCACCTGATGGTCCATGAAGCCCATCTCCTGATGGGTTCCATGCTTCCCATTGGTCGGTTGGTTGTGTCCTTTATTCTCAAAGAGGACCAAAATGATATCACTGTGCTAGAGTCAAGTTTCAATGAGTCCAATTGTGACTGATCAGACCAATAAGAGCTCAGAATGCTCTACCACAGGTTGGGCACAAGTAGTCTGTGTGAATATTTGGGGTGGATACTCTAAATTTGTGTATCCTGCATTTCCTTTGATCTACTTCAATTCTGCTTTGCTCATAGAGCATAGCATCTTCTCTGATGTGGGCATGTGATGCTGAGCAGTCCTGTGCCAGTCTCTCCCATGTCATACAATCAATTCCAAAGTTCTTAAGAGAGACCTTGAGAGTGTCCTTGTATCACTTTGACCACCTTGTGAACGCTTGCCCCGTGTAAGTTCTCCATAAAATCGTCTTTTTGGCAAGTGTATGTTTTGTATTTGAACAATGTGGCCAGCCGATCAGAATTTCACTCTTCGAAGGAAAGTTTGAATGCTTGGCAGTCTAGTTGAGTAAAGACCTCAGTATCTGGTACCTTAATGGTCCCCATGAAATCTTTCTTTCTAGCAAAGTTGTGTGACTTTTTTAGTGAAGTTCAGCCTGCCAGATACTCTGGTGGCCAGCACCTAGGAAGGGATCAGAAGTACTTGCCTTCCATAGATTTGGGATTCTGTAGACACATCAGCATTTTAAGCAACTTTCTTTTCCCCTCAGGATGTTTACTAGTCTCCTCCCACCCACTACGTTCCCCTAGCTGTCTAGAATAGATGAATGAAAGGCATTTATTAAGTGCCTGCTATGAAGCTATAAAGACAAAAATAAAACAGTTCTGACCCTCTAGGAGTTTATGTTCTGTTGGGGGAGGAAACATGAACTGATAGAGTATATTCCAAATAAATACAATGCAATTAGATTATCAAAAAAAAAAAAAAAAAGATCATACACAATTATATTTTATCATAATTTATGTAACTGAAAATATTATTAAAAAATCTTGTGATTCTATGATCCTACTTGGAAGAGATATAATTTGAACAAAGATTAGAATATTTTCTCTTTCTCTCTCCTTCTGTGGAACCTTTTCTTTTGTCTTTAATCTCTTTGGGGGTCATGCCCAGATGTGAGTCCCTGAGGTCAAGGTGTATGAACAGTTTACTGGCTCCCTCACATATAATTCCAGTTTTCTTCCCCCCAAGTGGTCAGACCAATTCAGAGCTCCACCACCTGTGAGTTTATGCGTCTATTTCCCTACACTCCTTCAAACCAGTCTAAGCAACTCTACTTTTTCCCATCTTGCCAGTTTGATGGCGATGAGGCAATACCTCAGAGTCATTTAGATGTGTGTTTCTTTTATCTTTAGAAAGTATTTTCTCCTGTAGGGAGTAAAATGTCAAATGAGTTTCTCAGCAAAAAGGTTTGGAAAGTTGTGTATGTGTTTTGGGGAGAACAAAAGTAAAATAACAAATTTTCTTGTGATCCACTTAAAAAATATTGTTTTAAAATTGATCATTAGGTTTTTTTTCTGAAAAAAAAAAAAGGTAATCAAATCAAGTTGATGTTCCCATCTCTTCTATGGAGTGTACCTAGCCGATACATTTCAAGTATTACAGAATGACTTCCCAAAGGTGAAGCATTTTGTTAAGAGTCTTCATCTGTGATAAATAGTATTCTTTAAGATGAACATGGAAAACCAGAAGCAAAAGGAAATGGGAGTTCAGTGGAGAAATGAGGGAAAAGAAGTGACCAAAAAATTTCATGTATTTTGCAATGAATTAATTGTAGGGAATGCCTGGGGGAAAGCATCATCACTAATAGTCTTAAGAGATATCAGAGCCGACAGAAGATATGAAAAGGTTGTTAGCAAAAATGAGGGATTATCACAAATTATTTCTTAATGCTGAAGGTTTGGGGTAAGAAATGGGACTGGATGACCCATAGAGATTCGAGCATTCTCTGGTGAGTTTTTATTTTCTATGCTGTTGTCACGAAGTCCCTTGGTAATGAGTTTCTTTGTAATTGTTCTCCCTTTAAGGTCCTATGGTACTCCTTCCCTCTCCCTTACCCCCAGATTATTAATTGGGCAGGAACTTACTTTTCTATCTTGTCATTCTTATCACCAAATATAGTGTTATAGTTAATAAGCATATAATAATACTAGCAATAACACTACTACTAATAATAGTTATGTAGCCATGAGTCATGGAACACTATGGCCTCCAAAGAATGGAAAACGTGTTCTCACCCAGAGGGCAATGGAGAGGGTGTTACCAGGCTGCAGCCTGTCTCCAACGAGGAATTAAGAAGCAGTGTGAAAGGAAAAGAGATTAGGGAGGAATTGTATGAGTGATAGAGCAGATGGGCTGCTCAGATGGTGAGAGTGAGGGATAGATAACCAACGTACCACCCATGTGTTTCCTGGGGATAGTCACTGTGTCAAAAGAAAGCAAGTACAGTCCACCTGTGGACCATGGTGGCAAATTAGCAGAAACCTAGACAAGTGGGGACTACGATGTATCCATGACAAGAGAGCCCAGCTCCAATGTCTCTCCAGTTTGTCTCTATTTGAGTACAATAATGATTTCGATAATGAGAACTGACACTGAGGCAGCATTGGAGGGTTTGAAGGAGTGTGACGTCTCTCATCTCTTTTCAGCCTCACAATAAATAGCCTTTTGAAGGAAGCTCCATGGGGATTCTTATTGCCGTTTCGGAGCAATAACAATTAGAAGCCATTCCTGGGCTCAGAGAAAGCTCTCTGTAAATGCTTGCTGATCGAATGAAGAATGACTCCTTACAGGTGACACCATATTATCCATCTTTGTGGAGCTGGCACTGTGGAAAGCCCAATCTGAAAAGGGTTTAATGAGTGGGAAGATAAAGAAAAAGAAGAATGCAGGAAGCTCTTAATGCAGTGCCACCTGAGGCTCTAGACGTGACCCAGCAGGAGCTCCTGCTTGCTGCCCAGCCCACTGGCTTTTTGTGGTTGGCACCTGAGAGGCTTGACATGTGTCATGAGAAAAGGCCACAGGGTGCCATCCCCGGTGAAGGTACCTACTCCTTTAAAGCGTTAAAGAACTGTGGGGGAAGCAATGATCTGTATTATGGAGGCAGGGTGGAAGCTTTGAGGGAAGGCAGTGGACATTTCTTCCAACCTGGAGGCTATGTGCAGTAAATTTAAAGACTAAGGGGTCATAGAATCCTAGATCTAGAGTTAGAAGGAAACTCAGTGGCCACCTCTTGGCTTCCTTGGCATCATTCAAGTCTCCCTTTGAGCTGATAGGTGATGCCTTCCTTTTCAAAGTCACTTTCCAAACCAAAGAAAAAGGTCTTTTCTCCTAGTCATTGAAATGAATATTTGGGGAGTGTGATGTTCTCCCTTCCCATTTATATGAGTCAGAAAATGCAGAAGTCAGTGGAGAATTTGGTTTCTCTCCTTATTTTAGAAACTCAAACTTTTTCTGTACATCAAGGTGCCTGTCTGGGAAGAGAATGTATTGGCTTTTTTTCTGGGTGACCTATCAGTAGCAGACATATTAATGAGTGGAGCCCAATGCCGTGGGAAAGGGTAAGTGACAAAAAAACTTGTGATAACTGGGAGCCTTTCCAAAATTCAGCTTCTTATTAAATGCTTTGCAGATATAGATCGCCCCTGTCTACATGGGAACCATGAACAAATCGAGCCCAAGAATTGGAGGTAATGGCTCCATTCTTTCAGCCAGATATCTGACAGCCAGGCTCAGCCAGGAAACTCATTAACTCTTCCTGGACACAAGTAAACCACCTGTCTCTCTTCTCCTTTTCCCTATTCCCCCAACCCTCAATGAATTCAACATCAAGACAGATCTTGGAATCCAGCAAATAGAAAATCATGTTTTCCCAAGCTAACAAACAGCATGGAAGCTGCCTTCTCAATATTTTCCTGATTGGAGTAAATCATTGATGAGAATTTTATTTCTCTGGGATATTTAAGAGGAACAATACAAGGCTGGAGAATTTCTTTAATGTATATGCAAAGAGGCATTGAGATTGTTTTGTTCTCTAATCTAGAATTCTTTACCTGGGATGTATAGATAGATTTCAGGGAATCCATGAGCTTGAATAGGGAAAAAAATTTTCATCTTTACTTTCCCTAACCTCTGTCTGACATTTAGCATTCCTTCAATTATGAATGTAGTCAATAAACATTTTTGATAAGGGGTCCACCAGCTTTACCAGATTGCCAAAGGGATCCATAATACACAAAAGATTAAGAATTCCTATTCTTGAGTCTTTAATCAACAGCACTTTACATATGTACCATGTAAATATCATGCATTCCTCATTTTTCACTGGATTGTACTACTCAGGGACATCTCTACAATGCCCTCAGATTAGGTGCTTTCTCCACCTCCTTGGAGTTTCAGCTTCCTTTTATGTGTTTTTTCTTGTTCGATTTTAAGCTTAAGGGTAGGGATTGTCTTTTTTCATTTTTGTATCCCCTACACTTAGCACAGTGCCTGACTTATAGTAGACATTTAGTAAATATTTATTGATGATTAATTATCGACTATCTATGGGTATAGGTCAACATAGGCTAGTTTGGGGGGAAGGTGGCATTCACTTAATATTCCAGTGAGGTGGGATTTGTAGATGTGGGTAGTCCTGTTAGCTTTTGGCCATCAAAAGGTAAAAGCTAAAGGAGCTACCCACACCTACAAATCTCGGATCACTGGAAAGTTGTTAACTTGTGGTTTACTGGCTAGATTTCTTTCATAAAGACCAAGCCTTAAACTCAATTCACTCTGAATCTCCTAGACTGGACAACAATAGGTTACTGCCCAAGCACTTGATGGTTACTTTTTGGGCCCTCCTGGTTCTGTGTGAATTTCAATAGTACCTGCAACCCTGAGGGTCTTCCCCTCCCAGTTGGATTTTTTTTTTTTAATTATAGAGGCTATCCTTTGACTCACTTCTTAAAGAGACCTATTCACTGAATGGGTGACTTTAACTTAAAAGGGCCAACGTCTCCCGCTGCATCCTGGGCCATCTCCAGTCAGCATGCTCGATACCTGGTCACTGAATCCAGATGGCTCTAGAGGAAAAAGTGAGACGGGTGACTATGCACAGCCCTCTCTCACTCAAATCAAAGTCAACTGTAAGTCATGTCATCATCTCCCTCATGTCATGGTCCTCCTCGAGAAGGAAAGACAGATTATACCCCCACAATCCCTTTATGCCAATCCAGATTGCAATCCCTGCTGGACTTCAGTAAAAAGTCTTTGAAAATTGATAGAGGTGTGACTTAGAGCACTGATAAATAGCATTTAAACAAAAATATGATTTTGAATCTTTAGTCCAGTGTAAAACGGCTGTCAGAGACAAAAAGATCAACTCTTCCCTTTGCTGTACTGAGAAGAGTCTTGGAAGGCAGGTCTGGAAATCTGGGTTCAAGTTCTGGCCTGGATACTTCCTACCTATATGACCCTGGATGTCATTTTCCTCTCTGATCCTCAACTTTTTTCTTTGTATTTTGGGATAAAATGTTATCTCTGTTCCCTACCCCATAGGATTGTTGTGCAAAAGTGATCTGTAAACCTGGAACGTGCTAAGAAACCTGAGCGGTGATCATCGTAGCCATGGTGATGGAATTCCTTTCCCTTTCAATGCTGCTAACCAGTTGTTTCTGTCTGACCTACTGAAGTTGTGAGAGCCTGCGAGTCTCTGAAATCCTAGTGCCTACTTACTCACTCCCCAGTTTCACTCCATTCCAGAGGACAATGTCTAAATTCTTAAACAAAGACGCGCCTTGGCATGAGGCATAAGACACTGTGGCAAAATAGTAATGTTAACGATGATAGTGATGAAGATGGCTGACATTTGGGGAACAGTTTATGACTTGCAAAGTACTTTATATGTATTTTTCCATTTAGTTCTCACAGTGACCCTGTGAAATAGATGCTATTATTATCTCCATTTTACATATGAAGAAACTGAGGCTTTTCAAGGCTAAGTGACTTGCCCAATATTATACAATGCTTAGTGGAGAGCATGGGGTCCTTAAAGTAACCGAGGCCTCTTCCTGGACTATTGCAATAGCTTCCTAGCCAAGTGAGGCACGCCTGTAAATATTAGCTGAGCAGGGTGCCTGGCGCAAAGTGGGTGCTATCTACCTGCTTATTCCCCCTTCTGCCCTTCCCCCAGCTGGTGTTCCTGCTTCACTCTCTTCTCTCTGACTCAATAGAAATGCCAGAGTGAGATTCCAAAAGTCTAGCCATGTTATTCCCGAGCCGTCAATTTCAATGGCTCTATATGACTTCTAGGATCAATAATAATAATAATAATAATAATAGGATCTAGGATTAATAGCAATTTCTGATGTGTGTGCGTTTGTGTGTGTATAGACATACATTTTACAGATGAGGAAACCAAGGCACATAAAGATTAAGTGACTGGTCTAGGATCACACAGCTAACAAGTATCTGAGGCAGACTTTGAACTCAAGTCCTTTGAACTCCAAGTCCAGTGCTCAGGTTCAGTCTCCCCCAAAGAACTCTTTGATGCCTTCACAACTTGGTTCTGGTCAAATTTTCTGGATATTTATGACCCTTCGTACGCTCAGCAGTCTAACCTCACCTTCTTGGTGCAACTCACACATGCCATATTTAGATAAATACATTCATTTACATAAATTCCTTGTTATACATACTCATTGGACTGGAAGCACCTTGAGGGCAGGGACTGTCTTTCCCCATCTTTGTATCCCCAGCTGTTAGCACAGTGCTTGGCACATAGTAGGGGTCCAGTGAAGGCTAGTTGACTGTGCTCACCTCTGCCTTTTATAGTACCTAGTCTCCTTCAAAGCTTAGCTCAAGCACAACCTTGTATGGGAGACTTTTCCTGAGACCCCCAGTTGCTGGCGTCTTTTCCCCTGGAATAATAATTCTGACTCTGTCTCTGTCTCTGTCTCTGTCTCTGTCTCTCTCTCTCTCTCACACACACACACACACACACACACATATATACATGTACATACTTATATACTTTGCATATACTTACCTCTCTCCCAGGAAGCCCCTGGAAGCCAAGGACTACTCCATTGTTAGCTCTCTAATATCCATGCCAGCAGCGCCTAATAAATGCTTGTGCCTGGCATGTAGTACAAATACTTGTTGACTAACTGAGCCTGGCATTGGGGTCTCATACCAGAATTTTCATCTAGACAGGATGCCTAACTGGGTCTCAAGGGAATTGCATTGGCCTTTCCTCAGGTAGTTGAGAAGAGGGGATGGGCAGGAGGATTCTGGGACTCTGCTTTTGACATTTTTTACTGTTCTACTAAGGAGATTGTGGAGGCTTTTAATTATTGGTTGCTTTTCTGGAGTAAATTTAGAAGGAGTATTCAAAGGGCTTTCTGCGTCCTGCTTAGAAATTCTTTGATATGGCTTTGGCATTTGGAGGGCCACTCTTCCAAATGAATAACTAAGCTTGTTGTGCGGCAGAGTTGAATTCTAACTGTAGGAAGGAGGCATTACAGAAAGGACAAAGAACACCTATTTGGGTCTCTCCCCATCCTCTGAATTCCTCCCATGCTTAATTGGATTTTCTTTCAAACATCTTTTATGTCCCTGCAGTTAGAAGAGGGAGCCAATTTACTGAAAATATTCCTGGATTATAAATGGTAATGCTGTGGGTCCTGGTGGGAGTCCCCAGTGCTGGAGCTGCAGGTCCATAGGTGAGAGGAAGAGCAGGGGGAGAGATTCTTGGGCACCTGCCTTGAGATATGAGACCTTGGGTAAGTCTTTGCCTTTCCTCTGAGTCTTGTTTTCCTCATCTATAAAGTAAGTGACTAGGGTCATAGGAGCAGAGGTTTAGACCTGGAGGTCAGTAGGTTCAGTCCTCTTATTTTACAGATGAGGAAACTGAGACTTTAGGTCCCTAGGTTCTTAATGATGTAATTTTTATTAGGAGGCAATCAGGGTTAAGTGACTTGCCCAGGGTCCCACCACTAGTAAGTGTCTGAGGCTGGGTTTGAACTCAGGTCCTCCTGACTCCAGTGCTGGTGCTCTATCCACTGTACCATCTAGTTAGAGTATGGGTTTAAACTCCATTTTTTTCCATTTCACTCTTCAATCCTCTCTTCTGCCTCTGACTCACTCCCCATTAGCTAGGTTATAAATTCTTTGAGAAGAGGGAATCAGCCAATCAATAACTATTTATCGAGCACC